>NW_027269326.1:1420505-1796965 GCF_023055355.1 Agelaius tricolor
TCTTGTCATGTCTGTGACCTGGATGCAGCACTCATCTTTGGGAAGGGCTGAGGGTATGGAAAGCAGCTGGAATGAGTTAATCCACAGCTTTGGAGCAGTGCATCCACTCAGAGACACCAAAATGTGGGCCCTGTGCTTTGGGACAACCACTGCCCTGTGCCCAAGGCCCTGCACAACTGCTCCAACAACCTGGGCTAACAACAACCCAATCTCTGCCTGGTGAGGGAAGGAAAATTGCTGATTTTATTCCACCTGGTATCCCAGCAGTCCTGACTCTCTCTCATCAGGCAGCTCCTCGGTGAAGCGTCTCTTTTGGCCCTGGGGATGGGGCTGCACCTGGGGCTGGCTACCAGTTGGCATGCTGGTTTTTACTGGGGCAGCAGGAAGGAAAGGAGCACTCAGAGGACTCTGCTGGGCACAAGTCAGAGAGAAAACACAAGAAAATTCGATAATGTGCATGTAAAGTATTCACTCACTGCAGTAAGGAGAACATACAAATAGTTTCTCTAGGGATAAGAGAATTTAGAGGAAAATTCACAACTGAAGAGGTAAAACAAAGATTTCATTTAGAGAATGCTCCCACCTCAAACTAATCCCCAGGTGTAATTTAAACTCAGGCACCTACATAGGGGCACCACAGAGTGTGATGATGCTCCTCAGACATTGAATTGACTCCCCAACCCCTGAAAATGTCCTTGCTGTTAAGAGGACAGGTGTAGTTTATAAATTTAATATAGAATATGAATAGAATATGAATAATATGGGCAGAATGGGAAGGGCAGAATGGGAAGGGCAGAATGGGAAGGGCAGAATGGGAAGGGCAGAATATGAAGGGCAGAATATGAAGGGCAGAATATGAAGGGCAGAATATGAGGGGCAGAATATGAGGGGCAGAATATGAGGGGCACAATGTGAAGGGCACAATGTGAGGGGCACAATATGAGGGGCACAATATGAGGGGCACAATGTGAAGGGCACAATGTGAGGGGCACAATGTGAGGGGCACAATGTGAGGGGCACAATGTGAGGGGCACAACATGAGGGGCACAACATGAGGGGCACAACATGAGGGGCACAACATGAAGGGCACAATATGAAGAATGGAATAGGAAAAACAGAATGGGAAAAACAGAATGGGAAAAACAGAATGGGAAAAACAGAATGGGGAAAACAGAATATGAAGAATGTAGTAAGAAGCTGCCAACCCAACAATTTAGTTGCTTAGAAGGATGGATCAGCTAAACAATAACAAAAACCACCAACATCCTCCCAAAAAACCCCCCAAACAAACAAACCAACGGTAAAAAGGACTAAAAAAAAGGCTAAAATAAAGCCCTAAAGAAGAACTACAAAGTCTTTTCTCCCCAGCAAAGAGCGACCCCAGGCAGTACCTGGCCCGTGCTGGCTGGAGGCTGCACCTGAGGAATGGGGTACTGGGTGGGCACGGGTGGCACGGCCGTGGGCAGCGCTGGGAGGACGCCAGGAGCCAGGGGCACGGCAGGGGGCACCATCCCTGGCACCCCATAGGGAGGCTGGACAGGCTGCTGAGGAGGGGCAACCACGGGGTAGCCGGACTGGTAGCCATTGGAGGGGTAATAGGAGGGCTGGGACGGGACGCTGCTGATCGTGGCTGGCTGGGTGAAGCCTGGAGAGAGGCAGAGAGGACAAAAGGACATCTCAGTTCTGCTACAGACACCACAAATGCCAATTAATTCCAAATGGAAAAGAGGCTGGAGTCTCAAAGGTGAGTTTTACCTGCCAAGGGAACTGCAGTGGTTATCTGGTTCACAAATCGAGAGTACTCGGCGTGAACCTAGGAGGAATTTCAAAGATTAGACAATAAAAATAAAAATATTGACATTTCTGTAACTGCCTATAACCATGTGAGGGAATGCTGATTCCAGAACACACTGGGCACAAGGACAGCAATAACCCAAACAGGAAAATCCACCCACCAAAATCCCATCAACATCCCCTGATCCTACTGGCCTCTGTGGCAGATTTGGATAATAATAATAATAATAATAATAATAATAATAATAACAATAATAATAATAATAATAATAATAATAATAATAATAATAATAATAATAATAATAATAAGGATAATAAGGATAATAAGGATAATAACAATAAGGATAATAACAATAAGGATAATAACAATAAGGATAATAATAAGGATAAGGATAATTAATAAGGATAACAATAAGGATAATAATAAGGATAATAATAAGGATAAGGATAATTAATAAGAATAATAAGGATAATAATAAGGATAATAATAAGGATAATAATAAGGATAATAATAAGGATAAGGATAATTAATAAGGATAATAATAAGGATAACAATAAGGATAACAATAAGGATAACAATAAGGATAATAATAAGGATAAGGATAATTAATAAGAATAATAAGGATAATAATAAGGATAACAATAAGGATAATAATAAGGATAATAATAAGGATAACAATAAGGATAATAATAAGGATAACAATAAGGATAACAATAAGGATAATAATAAGGATAACAATAAGGATAATAATGATAAGAATAATTAATAAGAATAATAAGGATAATGAGGATAATAAGGATAATAATATATATAATACTTGGATCATATTTGGGATAATAATAAAATATAACAAAATAAAATATAATGTTAAAATGTAATAAAAATATAATAAAACATAATAATAAAAATAGAATAGAATAATAAAATAGAATAAAAATATGATAAATATATCATAAAAATAATGGATGTACTAATGAAATATAATAATAAATATAATAAATATATATTAAAATTATAATAATAAAATATAATGATAAAATATAAAAATGGAATGTAATATATATTTTTATAGGAAACAGAGTGGCAAATTGATTTCTTCAATATTAATTAGTCCAATATTATTAATTACTACAACAGAGCCTCAGAGAATAAAAAAGCTTCCAAATATTTTTCAAAAGAAACTTTGTATCCCCTACTCCATTATCTTATTATTATCTTAACTGAAAGACTCTCCAGAACTTTATTCCTATTTCTATAAGGAAGCTGAGAAATTGAAGATTCTCTGTGTTATGGGAGAGATTTTCTAGAATTTTCTGCTACAGCAATCACCTCTGGCTATCAAAGAGGGGAAGCTGGAGCAATGAGCAAAAAGCAGATTTATGTTTGCAGATATTCCCTTCTCCTCACCCCCAGCTCTGCTCTGGAACCATTTGAATTTTTTGCCCCAAAAATTCTCAGCTCCTTCCTGAGAAATATTAAACAAGAATTCCACAGCAACCCTTGGGAGGACAAACCTATGAGGTTTCTCCCTGACACATGAAGAGCTTTGCTGAAAGAATTAAGAATTTTTTAATGCACATCCCAAACTACAGAAGGCTCTGAAATCTCCCATGTGTAAGAGTTACTCACTGTTTGCAAGAGGTTCTCACACAGCTTTTTAGCAGCTGCCAAACCTTCTGGCTTTGGGTGACTGAAAAAATACACAAAAAAATAATAAAATTTATAAGAACAAACTTTTCTGTCAAATTTGGGAGCTCCTTCTTTGCCCTATCACCATATGGTTATACCCTTATCACTTCAAGTCAAGCCAGGTGCAAAAATGTATTTAATTTGCATTAAATCAGTCCAAATGAAGAATTTCACACAGTGATTAAAGATTGAGCAACGTTCCTGACTGGGCATTGGGATTTTTAATGGGATTTTTTTTTTAATGGATTTTTAAAATGGGATTTTTTTTTTAAATTGATTTTTAATGGGAATTTTTTAAAATGGATTTTATGGGATTTTTAAAAATTGGGTTTTTTAAATGAGATTTTTTAAAAATGAATTTTAAAATTGATTTTTTATGGGATTTTTAAAAATTGGGTTTTTTTAAATGAGAATTTTTAAAAATGAATTTGAAATTTGATTTTTATGGGATCTTTTTAAAATTGATTTTTATGGGATTTTTTTAAAATTTGATTTTTGAACTGGATTTTTTTAAACTGATTTTTAAATGGGATTTTTTTAAATTGACTTTTATGGGATTTTTAAAAATTTAATTTTATGAGATCTTTTTAAAATTGATTTTTTATGGGATTTTTTTTAAATTGACTTTTATGGGATCTTTTTAAATTGACTTTTAAAGGGATTTTTTAAATGGATTTTTAAAATTTTTTTTTTAATTGACTTTTATAGGATTTTTTAAAATTGATTTTTATGGGATCTTTTTAAAATTGATTTTTAATGGGATTTTTTTTTAAATTGACTTTAATGGGATTTTTTTAAATGATTTTTTAATGAGATTTTTTAAAATGGATTTTTATGGGATTTTTTTAAATTGATTTTTATGGGATCTTTTTAAAATTGATTTTTTACGGGATTTTTTTAAAATTGACTTTTATGGGATTTTTTAAAATGATTTTTAATGAGATTTTTTTTAAATGGATTTTTATGGGATCTTTTAAAATTGATTTTTAAAGGGATTTTTTTTAATGGATTTTTAAAATTTTTTTTTTAATTGACTTTTATGGGATTTTTAAAGATTTAATTTTTTGGGATCTTTTTAAAACTGATTTTTATGGGATCTTTTTAAAATTGATTTTTATGGGATTTTTAAAAATTGATTTTATGGGATTTTTTTAAATGGATTTTTAAAGGGATTGTTTAAAATTAATTTTTAAAATGTTTTTAAATTTATTTTTATGGGATCTTTTTTAAAATTGATTTTTATGGTATTTTTTAAAATGTATTTTTATGGGATTTTTTAAAGTGGGTTTTTTGGGGATTTTTTTAATGGGCTTTTTATGGGATTTTTTAAAAATGGATTTTTAAAAACAGATTTTCAATGGGATAGTTTTAAAATGGATTTTTATGGGATTTTTTTAAGTGGGTTTTTATGGGATTTTTTTAATGAGCTTTTTATGGGATTTTTTTAAAAACAGATTTTTAATGGGATTTTTTTAAATGGATTTTTATGGGATTTTTTAAAGTGGGTTTTTATGGGATTTTTTTTTAAATTGGCTTTTTATGGGATTTTTTAAAATAATTTTTAAATTTTTTAATTTTTATGGGATTTTTTTTTAAACAGATTTTTAATGGGATTTTTTAAATGGATTTTTATGGGATTTTTTTATAAATGGATTTTTTTATAAATGGATTTTTAATGGGATTTTTTTATAAATGGAAATTTTATGGGATTTTTTTTTAAGTGGATCTTTTATGGGATTTTTTTAAAAATTGATTTTTTATGAGATTTTTTTATAAATGGATTTTTAATGGGTTTTTTTAAAATGGATTTTTATGGGATTTTTTAAAGTGGGTTTTTATGGGATCTTTTTAAATGGGCTTTTTATGGGATTTTTTAAAAATAATTTTTAAATTTTTAAGGGATTTTTTTAAAAAAAACCAGATTTTTAATGGGATTTTTTTATAAATGGATTTTTATGGGATTTTTTTATAAATGGATTTTTAATCGGATTTTTTAAAATGGATTTTTATGGGATTTTTTAAAGTGGGTTTTAATGGGATTTTTTTAAATAGGCTTTTTATGGGATTTTTTTTTAATAATTTAAAAATTTTTATGGGATTTTTTTAAACAGATTTTTAATGGGATTTTTATGGGATTTTTTTTTAATAATTTTAAAATTTTTATGGGATTTTTTTAAACAGATTTTTAATGGGATTTTTATGGGATTTTTTTTTAAAATGTATTTTTTATGGGATTTTTTTATAAATGGATTTTTAATGGGATTTTTTTAAAATGGATTTTTATGGGATTTTTTAAAGTGGGTTTTAATGGGATTTTTTTAAATAGGCTTTTTATGGGATTTTTTTTTAATAATTTAAAAATTTTTATGGGATTTTTTTAAACAGATTTTTAATGGGATTTTTATGGGATTTTTTTTTAAAAATGTATTTTTATGGGATTTTTTTATAAATGGATTTTTATGGGATTTTTTTAAAATGGATTTTTAATGGGATTTTTTTTATAAATGGATTTTTATGGAATTTTTTTATAAATGGATTTCTATGGGATTTTTTTAAAAATGGATTTTTAATGGGATTTTTTTTATATATGGATTTTTATGGGATTTTTTTGGAACTCTCCCATACCTGATGTAGATGTACATGGGTTCAAAGGCTTCTCTGCCTGATGCTGGTTCTATGCAACCTGAGCCTTTCCCTCGAAGAAAGACTTTGGCACCAGTTTCAATCTGAATGTGCTGCAAGTAGGAGCAGCCAGGCCCTTCCACCTTCTCCTTCACATTAAATGTGGGCACAGCATGTTCCAGCCCAACAAACAACTTGTCCTGGACATAATGCATCTGCAAATGAACAGCAAATCTTTAATATTTCATTTTCATTTCACTGAGGGCAGACATCTCACTGCTGGGACACACAGAAGGCTTCAGGGTCAGATGCAGAAATATGAGTTCTGAAGTAAAAATTGATTTCTATTTCAATGTCAACACCTTCTGCAGGCCTTAATCAGCAGACAGCTTGTCCTGGACATAATGCATCTGGAAATGAACAGCAAAAGCTTTAATATTTCACTCTAATTTCACTGAGGACAGACAGAAGGGTCCAGTGTCAGATGGCACAGTGAGCCCTGGGCTTTTCTGGAGGTAGGACTGCTCTCTCCATCCCTTTGCTTTTAGGAGGCCACTGTCACCTGAGTCTCACTCTCCAGACTCAGTCTTGTTAGTGCTCCAGATTTCACAGCACAAGCTGGGGGTGATTTTTTTGGGGTGGTTTTTCAGCTTTTGTGCTGTGATTTTGTTGGTTTTTGGTTTTTTTTTTAATAAATAACACATGACACATCTGCTTTGTAAAAGGCAAATCTTGCAAGCAGTGATAGTCAATAAAATGCACTCACCCCTGACTGGAATGGAGGTTTTTGGCCAACAGCTGGAGTTATCTGAGTGATGGGGGCTGGCTGGTGATACACAGTGACTGTGGCCCCATTGAATGTGGGGCTGGAGCCCGTGGCTGCTTTCACCACTCCATTGGTAATGATCTCCTTGATTCTGTTAACAGCTCCTAGGTGAGAGAACATAAAATCCATTCTAATTCAGCAGCCCAGAGTACTCAAACTGTGACATAACTGGGTTGTTTTGCATATTCTGTTATGGGATTGCATCTCCCTGTGGGGCCCAGGGTTTGCACCCCTGTGTGGGATCACAGAGGATCCCCAGGGATCCTGGAGCTGTGTCAGGGAGGTTTAGGATGGATTATCAGGGAAAGGTTCTTCCCCTTGAGGCTCCCCAGGGCATGGGCACAGCCCCAGGGCTGCGAGAGCTCCAGGAGGGTTTGGGAAATGCTCCCAGGGTGGGATTTTGGGGGTCAGTGCAGGGCCAGGGCTTGGACTGGGTGATCCCTGTGGGTCCCTCCCAGCTCAGGTATTCAGTGAAGTATCAGAATTCCTTCTCCATTTCCACCCTGATAAAGCTTGGGCAATGTTTTAAGGCAAGGTCAGGGAGGAACAACCCCAGGCACCAGCACAGGCTGGGGGTGACCTGCTGGGGAGGATCTGAGGGGTGTCACCAAGCTGTCCCTGAGCCAGCACTGTGTCCTGGCAGCCAGGGGACAGAGGGGTCCTGGGCTGGGTGAGGAAGAGCATTCCCAGCAGGTCAGGGGGTGCTCCAGGCAGTGCTGAACCTCTGCAGGGCTGTGCCCAGCTCTGGCACCCTCAGCACAGCAGGGCCAGGGAGCTCCTGCAGGGTGACAAAGATGCTGAAGGGCCTGGAGGGTCCCTGCCCAGAAAGGCTGAGGGAGCTGGGGCTGCTCAGCCTGGAGAGGAGCCCCAGGGAGAGGGGCCTCAGCCCTGGGTGTCCCCAGGTGTCCCTGGGTGTCTCTCAGTGTCCCTGGGTGTCCCCAGGTGTCCTTGTCTGTCTCTCAGTGTTCCTGGGTATCCCTATCTGTCCCAGGGAGTCCTTGGCTCTCCCTGACTGCCCCTGGGTGTCTCTGAGCATCCCTGGCTGTCCCCAGGCGTCCCTGTGTGTGTCCTTGGGCATCCCTGGGTGTCCCTGGATGTCTCTGGGTGTCCCTCTGTGTGTCCCTGTCTGTCTCTGGGTGTTCCTATCTGTTCCTGGCTGTCCCCAGGTGTCCCTGTGTGTCCCAGTCTGTCTGTCCCAGTCTGTCCCAGTCCGTCCCTGTGTGCAGAGGCCAGAGCAGCCCCAGGCTCTGCTCCAGGCCCAGCAATGGCCCCAGAGCCACGGGCAGGGCCTGAGCCCAGGAGCTGCCCCTGGCCAGGAGGCAGAGCTGCTGCCCTGGGCAGTGCCCAGCGCTGAGCAGAGCCCAGAGAGGCTGTGGAGCCTCCGTGCCTGGGGATCCCAGAGCCACCTGCAACAGCCCTGGGATGTCCCTGCCTGGGGATCCAGAGCCACCTGCAGCAGCCCTGGGGTGTCCCTGCCTGGGGATCCAGAGCCACCTGCAACAGCCCTGGGGTGTCCCTGCCTGGGGATCCAGAGCCACCTGGCCCCAGCCCGGTGCCCTCTGCTCTGGGATGGCCCTGTCTGAGCAGGGTGGTGGCACCAGACGTGACCCTCTGTGGTCCTTCTGGCAGGAGGCCTCCCTGTCACACCCCTGTTCCCATGGATCTGGGTGTGTTATCAGTGAGATAAGAGCTGTACCTGCCCACTCCCTCCCCACCTTCCTTGCAGTCTATCCAAAATTTTCATTTCCTGATGAATGCAGTCCATGGCACCTCAGGGATTTCTGAGCAGAGATCTCAGTATCAGTGCTTGAATGGAGTCTGTTATCACCACCAAGGTGTTTATAACTCAAATCCAACCCTTTATCACAAACAGGGAGAGAAAAACCAAAATATTTTGTACTCACTGTCAACCAACTCCCGTGTCTGACCCTGAACATGAAGATACAGAGGACGATCTCTGGAAAGAAAAAGTCAAATATTCAATTAAACCCACAGACAACACAATAATAATGGACCCAATCTAATTATATCACAGTCATTACATGCAGAAAGTCTTCCATAAAAATCTGAAATGCCCTCCAGATAACAGAACACAAATTCCTTGACTATCACAGTGCTCAGGCAGAAAAGCTCTGCACTGAAAATCTGATTCAGGAATTGATGATGATTCAGCAAAGTTACAGCACTGAAAACTTGAATTTGCTTGCCCACATAAATGGGTCACAAACTAAAAGCAGCAAGAAATTGGGAAGTATTTGGGCAGTTGCAGTCTTCTGTGAGGAGAAGTTGAG
Organism: Agelaius tricolor; assembly: GCF_023055355.1. Taxonomy (NCBI): domain Eukaryota; kingdom Metazoa; phylum Chordata; class Aves; order Passeriformes; family Icteridae; genus Agelaius; species Agelaius tricolor. The sequence goes on from NW_027269326.1 coordinate 1,429,729, forward strand.
CACAGTGTGATCTGTCAGGGTCATGGCTGGGCTGGTTGTTTCAGCCCAGGACCACCAGAATGGCAAATTTATAGGAGAACCAACCAAACAGAACCCCAGCACTCTGTCACCTCAGAGGAAAAAAAGCAGAACCTCCAAAAATAAAAATACAAACCCAGGTCCCACTTTGGCTTTCTCTTCTGCAGTCATGAACCTCCCTCGAGTGGAGACAGCTGCTCCACTCAGGCGACTGATCTGCAAAAAATGGACAAAACCCAGTGAAACACCTGCCAACAGCAAACAAGGCACACACAGAATGCCAAAACTTCAACAATGTTCTTGTAGAAACCCCAGAAATCATTAATGAAGTGCTAAGAGGCTGATGCTGGCTCTGAAGCCATAATACTGATGCCTTGTGAAGGCTGATTTAGAACAGAGGCTGGACAGAGTTAATTAATCAAGTAGGGATTTATTAAAAGGCCTCAACAGATTCACCTTGAGCAGCACCAGAGCCCAGCCAGGGCTACACCCAAGATGAACCAAAATGGTCCCAAAAATGGATGACTGGTCATGGGGTCCCACACTGCTGTAAGTTTTGTCTAGTAGTATATTTGACTTAATTGTCTAATCACAGTTCCAGCCCATGCAGTCCCATTTTCTTGTTTTTCCCTCTTCAGCCCACGTTGTTTGTGCTCTTGGGGCTGAGATTTGGATCATTTGTCCTTGGTGCCCAGCTAGAGCAGGAATTGTTTTGTCTCCCTGCTCTGTGCAGAGAGCTCACAATCCCATAATATGAACTCAGACTCACACACAGCACAGAACCTGAAAAATATAAAAACTAAACCCTGAGGTATCAATACAACCATTTACTGAGCAAACCAACAAACCCCTTTAGAAAACACGAGTTTCCTAGAAAGAAACAACCCTGGACAGAGTTCACTGCCAGTTCATTTCACCTTGTCTCCTCAGGAACAAGGTGAAAGGTGGCCAGGGTTATGTAAGCCCAGAGCTCCCTGCCAAGGCAGCAGAGCTGCTGCAGGGAGTATTTTAAGGTCCCCCTGATGAAGGAAGGAAATGATGAATCTGGCTCCATGCTCTTAGAAGGCTAATTTATTATCATATCATATCATATTACATCATACTATGTTATACTATATTATATTATATTATATTATGCTATATTGTATTGTGCTATATTATGGTATATCACATTATGCCATATTGTATTATATTATATTATACTATACTAAATTATATTAAACTATATTATATTACATTATATTGTATTATATCATATAATATCACATTGTATTATACCACATTATATTATATTATGCCATAGTATATTATACTATCCTAAATTATATTATATTATATTGTGCTATATTGTATTGTGCTATATTATGCTATATCACATTATGCCATATTATATTATATTACATTACATTATATTACATTACATTATATTACATTATACTGTATTATATAATATAATATCACATTGTATTATATCACATTATATTATACTATATTATATTATATTGTGCTATACTGTATTGTGCTATATGATGCTATATCACATTATGCCTTATTATATTACATTATATTATATTATACTATACTAAATTATATTATACTATATTATATTACATTATATTGTATTATATCATATAATATCACATTGTATTATATCACATTATATTACATTATGCCATATTATATTATATTGTGCTATATCACATTGTGCCATATATTAATCATATCATATTATATCATACTATATGACATCATACTATATTCTATTATATTATACTATATTATATTATATTGTGCTATATTGTATTGTGCTATATTATGCTATATCACATCATGCCATATTATATTACATTATATTGTATTATATCATGTAATATCACATTGTATTATATCACATTATATTATGACATATTATATTATATTAATCATATCATATTATATCATACTATATTATATTATACCTTATTATACCATATTATATTGTATCATATCATACTATATTATATTATATCATAACATACTATATTATATTATATTGTATCATATCATAGAATGCTATACTAAAGCTATCCTAAAGACTGGAGAAAGGATAGAGACAGAAAGCCAAAAGATAATAATGAAAACTCCTGACTCTCTCCTCAGAGTCCCAACACAGCCTGACCATGACTGCTCATTAAGTAAAAACAATTCACCTGTTGGATAAACAATCTCCAACCACATTCCAAAGCAGCAGAACACAGGAGAGCAAAACGAGATCAGAGTGTTTTCCTTTTTCTCTGAGCTTCTCAGGAGAGAAATCCTGGGCAGAGAGGGTTTTCCAGCCAATGTGACAGTGCCACTGGGGGTGTGGGACATACCTCATCCTGGGTCTGGCCCCGGGTCAGCAGGTTCCTGCACGTCAGGGGGACATCATTGATCTCCACCTCTGCCACCACAAGGTCATCCTTGCTCTTACTCGTGGCTGGACCTTTTCCCAGAGCCTGCAGCTTCAAAGAGAAGCAGTTGCAAAAGTGGAAAAAAAGCACAAACAAACTCAAGGGGGGAAGGTCCTTGTTGTTCACCCCCTTCAGTTGTTGAAGGCAAAATTTACATATTGTACATTGAAAAAAATCCTTACAGATTGCACAGGAAAGCACATTGGAATTGCTGCTGGATCTGCCCAAATAAACACACTGGGTTTATCTTCAGTAATTATTAATAAAATAAATAATAAACATCCTTCTTGTGCATCCCCTGCAGTTGTTGAAGGCAAAATCTTTACACAGATTAGTGAAAAGTGCATTGGAATTGCTGCTGGATCTGCCCAAACAAACACACTGGGTTTATCTTCAGCACTTATTAACAAAATAAATAATAAACATCCTTCTTGTGCATCCCCTTCAGTTGTTGAAGGTAAAATCTTAACACAGATGAGTGAAAAGTACATTGGAATTCCTGCTGGATCTGCCCAAACAAACACACTGGGTTTATCTTCAGCACTTATTAATAAAATAAATAATAAACATCCTTCTTGTGCATCCCCTTCAGTTGTTGAAGGCAAAATCTTTACACAGATGAGTGAAAAGTACATTGGAATTACTGCTGGATCTGCCCAAATAAACACACTGGGTTTATCTTCAGCAATTATTAATAAAATAAATAATAAACATCCTTCTTGTGCATCCCCTTCAGTTGTTGAAGGCAAAATCTTAACACAGATTAGTGAAAAGTACATTGGAATTCCTGCTGGATCTGCCCAAATAAACACACTGGGTTTACCTTCAGTAATTATTAATAAAATAAATAATAAACATCCTTCTTGTGCACCTCCTTCAGTTGTTGAAGGTAAAATCTTAACACAGATTAGTGAAAAGTACATTGGAATTGCTGCTGGATCTGCCTCCTCACAGCCCAAATCAACACAGTGGGTTTATTTTCAGCACATATTAACAGATAATTAATGTTTCTGCTCTGTACATGATGTGGAACTGGGCTGTAGAGCTCTCATAGTTAACATCCTTCTTGTTCACCCCTTTCAGGTTTTGAAGGCAACAGAAGTGATTTAAGGAGAATTTGGGACAATTTCCCACTCTTTTTTTTTTTATTTGTGAGTAAATCCTGTGGCAAAATTAGCACTCCAAAAAGGCTGCAGGGGTGTTTCAGCCCCAGAAGTGATTTAAGGAGAATTTGGGACAATTCCCCAACTTTTTTTTTTAATTTGTGAGTAAATCCTGTGGCAAAATGAGCACTCCAAAAAGGCTGCAGGGGTATTCCAGCCCCAGAAGTGACAGAGAAGCAATTTAAGGAGATTTTGGGACAATTTCCCACTTTTTTTTTTTTTTTTTCAGTTGAGAGTAAATTCCAGATTAGTAGAAAGCAACTTGGAGTTACTGCTGGATCTGCCTCCTCACAGCCCAAATCAACACAGTGGGTTTATTTTCAGCACATATGAACACATAATTAATGTTTTGCTCTGTACATGATGTGGAACTGAGCTGCAGAGTTGGTAGAACAGAAACCAAAGCATTTCCCCCTGGAGTTGGCAGCTCTGACAGAAATCTGAGAGCCCAGTGAAATGTGCACTTCATGTTTGTAGCTCCTGCTCCTCTGAACAGCCTTCAGAGGCAGAATTTAGAATTTCTGCTCAAGATCTGAACTCATCCACACTGTATTTGTCCCCATCTTTAAGACAGGGGTGCCATCTTTTGTGTCAGCCTAAGAAATAAAAAGGCACAGTGAGAGATTCAGAAGATACAGTGGAAGAGTTGGGAGTTCCCACAAAGAACTTTTCAATGTACAGAGTTAGCACAGCCTCCTAAATATCCTGAAATTCATTTGGGGGACATAAAGGTCAAACAAGACTCTATAAAAAAAGAAAACCTTCCAGGATCACCAATCCACTGTCACAAATATAACTTTGGAGGAGGCAGCTACAGAGGGACTCCAGCACAGGGCACTGTTCTGACTTTAAACTGCTCCACTCTTGCCACACTTTAAAAAAAAAAATACATTCATTAACCTGCAGCTCCTTAATTTCCATTGCCTCACAACCTGCAAGGTCATGAGAGTTAATTATTCTAGAAATGCCAGCACTGAACATGTTCTACCAAAAACAAAATATGCAGTGAAAGAACTATATATATATTATATATATATATATAATATATATATAAACATATATAAAAATATAAATAAATATTTATTAGATATTGTATATACAGAGTTATTATATTTTAAAAAGTGTGTAATAAAAACTGGCACCCCAAATGCACATGAATCCAACAGTTTGTCACAGGATGCCAGAGTGCCACCAGAGCCTGTGACACAAACAGAGCTGGGAGAATGAGACAGCACCAGCACCTGCCAATTTTGGGATGTCTCAAAATGGATTTTACTTCATGGGCTGTGACAGAAGCGTCAGGGAAGCAATTTAAGGAGAATTTGGGACAATTTCCCACTCTTTTTTTAAATTGTGAGTAAATCCTGTGGCAAAATGAGCACTCCAAAAAGGCTGCAAGGGTATTTCACCCCCAGAAGTGATATAAGGAGAATTTGGGAAAATTCCCCAACTTTTTTTTTTAATTTGTGAGTAAATCCTGTGGCAAAATTAGCACTCCAAAAAGGCTACAGGGGTATTTCACCCCCAGAAGTGATTTAAGGAGATTTTGGGACAATTTCCCACGATTTTTTTTAAATCTGTAGTAAAATTCTGTGACAAAATTAGCACTCCAAAAGGCTGCAGGGGTATTTCACCCCCAGAAGTGATATAAGGAGAATTTGGGAAAATTTCCCACTCTTTTTTTTTAAATTGTGAGTAAATTCCATGGAAAAATGAGCACTCCAAAAAGGCTGCAAGGGTATTTCACCCCCAGAAGTGATTTAAGGAGATTTTGGGACAATTTCCCACGATTTTTTTTTAATCTGTAGTAAAATTCTGTGACAAAATTAGCACTCCAAAAGGCTGCAGGGGTATTTCACCCCCAGAAGTGATTTAAGGAGATTTTGGGACAATTTCCCACTCTTTTTTTTTAAATTGTGAGTAAATTCCATGGAAAAATGAGCACTCCAAAAAGGCTGCAGGGGTATTTCACCCCCAGAAGTGATTTAAGGAGATTTTGGGACAATTTCCCACGATTTTTTTTTAATCTGTACTAAAATTCTGTGACAAAATTAGCACTCCAAAAGGCTGCAGGGGTATTTCACCCCCAGAAGTGATTTAAGGAGAATTTGGGACAATTTTGCACTTTTTTTTTAAATTTGTGAGTAAATCCTGTGGCAAAATTAGCACTCCAAAAAGGCTGCAGGGGTATTTCACCCCCAGAAGTGATTTAAGGAGATTTTGGGACAATTTTGCACTCTTTTTTTTTATTTGTGAGTAAATCCTATGTTCAAAATGAGCACTCCTTTGGGTGCAGCCTCACAAGGCAAACCCTCAGAGTGGCACCAGTGTAAAAAAACACCCCAAAAACCAGTGTGAAAAAAGAAATACAACACTATAAACCCCACCCTCCTTGTTCATTTTTTATTTCAGTGAGTTTGGATGGAAATTCCTCAAAGATGGAAGGGAGGGAGTGCAGAGGAGGCCACAGAGCTGCAGGCTGGGAGTGCTCACCTGGAGAAGGATCCAGGGGGAGCTCAGAGCCCCTTGCAGGGCTTAAAGGGTTATAAAAATGAGCAAAAAGGATTTTTTACCAGAGCACAAAGTAACAGGACATGGGGCAATGGTTTTGAAATGACAGATGGCAGGGTTGGGTGGGATCTTGGGAAAGAATTGTTCACTGGGAGGGTGTGAGGCCCTGGCACAGGTGCCCAGAGCAGCTGGGGCTGCCCCTGGATCCCTGGCAGTGCCCAGGGCCAGGCTGGGATGGTGGAAGGTGTCCCTGCCATGGCACTGGATGGATTTTAAGGTCTCTTTTAACCCCAACCATTCCATGGTTCCATGAGAACATTGCTCAGAATTCCCCCTACCAAAAATCCCCTTGCACCTAAACTGGGGGGGGGTGAGGAGCTGAAACTCCTGAGCTCCCCAATCTTTGGACATCTGGGAATGAACACATTGAACAGATTGCCCAGAGCAGCTGGGGCTGCCCCTGCATCCCTGGCAGTGTTGGGCAGGGCTTGGAGCACCCTGGGATGGTGGAAAGGGTCCCTGCCATGGCACTGGAGGAGTTTTTGGGTCTATTCCAACCCAAACCATTCCATGGTTCTATGAGAACATTGCTCAGAATTCCCCCCACCAAAAATCCCCTTGCACCTAAACTGGGAGGGGTGAGGAGCTGAAACTCCTGAGCTCCCCAATCTTTGGATGTTTGGGATTAAACACATGAAAAGAGATTGCCCAGAGCAGCTGGGGCTGCCCCTGGATCCCTGGCAGTGCCCAAGGAGCCACCTGAGGCAGTGGGAGGTGTCCCTGCCCATGGCAGGGGTGGGACAAGATGAGCTCTGAGGTCTCTTCCAACCCAAACCACCCTGTGGCTCCATGAAACTTGAAACAGCTTCTAAACTTGGCTCTAGCACAGGCTGAGGACAGGCAGAAGAGCAAGACAAGACTGGGACTGGAACTGGAAAAGCAGCTTGAAGTTAAACTTGCTTTAGAATAGAAAACTCAGAGATTATTCAAGAGGAACACACCAGTCCAACTGCCTGAGCTCATCAGGGTCAACCAAGCTCGGGGCAGGGCCCAGCAAAAGCTGAATAAGCTGATTAGGAATTGGATATACAGCTCATACTGGGAACTTCTTCAGGCACCAAAATCATTTGGCCCCATATTTTAAAGCAGTCGTTTCACACTGCAGTTTTTCATCAGCTCTGCTTTCTGGAAAAATCCTCGTGGCTCCCTCACAACTCAGAATATTCTACGCTTCTGAGAAAAAAAACCCAAACTTTTTTACCTCCCTACAGGTGGCTTTGGTAAAATCTCACAGCGGACTGACCTCACAGCCATCCACTGCTTTCTGTTACGCAGAAAAATATTTTTAAAATTATTCTCGACTGTTTTTATGGCAGCCAATTTCCTGAACCACCCCCGCGCCCACCCACCCACCTTGTCCGCCGTGCTGGGCGCCGGCTTCAGCTTCCCTTTGGCCATCAGCATCGCGTTGATCTTCGCCGCCACGGCCGCGGCCGCATCCAGCGCTCCCGAGGGCGCCGCCGAGCTCTCGGACCCGGCCACGGCGGCGGCGCCATCGCCGCCCCCACCGGGGAACGGCCGCCCGGGCAGCGGCGCCGTGCCGGGGAGGAGGAAATTAGGAGCCGGGCCGGGCTGATCCCACTTGCTGCGGCGCCTGGAAAAGACAGAGGGGGCGTGAGGCGCTGCTCCGAGGGACACCGGGGCCGCCCGAGCCGCCGCGGCCGCGCCTCACCCGCCCGCGGCCCCCGCGTCCCGCTGCGCTCCGCCGCCCGCCGACATGGCCGCCACGGCTGCCGGGCGTCACTTCCGGCTCCGCGCCCGCCGCGCGCCGCCGCTTCCGCCCGTTGCCATGGAGACGGCGCAGCCACTTCCGGTCGCTGCCATGGGGACGGACGTGGCACCGCGGGCCGGGGGTGGTGAGGGGGGAAAGGACCCCAAAGATCACCCAGATCACCCCGCTAATGTTCCCACGTGTGTTAGCCCAAGGATTATGCCGTTTTCCCAAAATTAAATGTAAATATGTAACTTTGTTTTGGCCCAGCTGGAGTTTGGACACACCTTGTGCCATTTTATCCCAAGGCAATACAGAAATTACAGTGTCTAAAAGGACCCCAAAATCACCCCTTCTAATGTTTCCACCTGTATTATCCCAAGTATTGTGCCATTTTCCCAAAATTAAGTGTAAATATGTAACTTTGTTTTGGCCCAGCTGGAGTTTGGATGCACGGTGTGCCATTTTATCCCAAGGCAATACAAAAATTAAAGTGTCTGAAAGGACCCCAAAGATCACCTAGTGCAATCCCCTGTGAAAACCCAGTCACTGTCCTGTGAAAATGAAAAAAGTTTCATACAGGACAATAGGAGACAAAATAAAGCAAAAGTTATTTTAGCCAGGTGCTTGGTATCCCTGTTACCTTCGGGGATACCCTTTAAATACTTTTTTTATTATATTAGCTTGTTACATATTCATAAACAATTGTGCACAGTGAATTTTTTCCCAAACTAGTTTACATATTCCAAGATTTTTTTAGCATGGCTCCTCCTGGGGTCCACCTTTTTAGAGCATGCATATTCTTTGGCTGTGGTTTTAGTCCATTAGTTCATTATCATATTATCTATTATTATTATCTATTATTCTTAGTCCATTTAGTCCATATCACCTTCAGTTTTGGGCCTTGGCCTAGATTTTCTTCAGACACTAAATGCTGATTGTGAAAAACACCAATCACTTGTTTTTAAAATTTTAAGTTTAATTGTAATAAAATGGTTATAAAAATAGGAATACAATTAGGGTAATAAAAAATTGGACATTTAGGATTAGGACCACACAAGATGTGAAAAACAGCAATCACTTGTTTTTAAAATTTTAAGTTTAATAGTAAAAAAATTGTTATAAAAATAGTAATATAATTAGAGTAATAAAAATTTGGACAATTCGGATTAGGACAATACAAGACAATAAAATCAAAGAGTTACAGATATTCTGGGTACCTTTTTCTGGGTAAAATAAGCCTGAAAAAGGACCCACGTTAACAGAGGATTAACCCTTAAAAACAAGAACCTGTTGCATATTCATACACCTCATCCATGATGCATAAATTCCATTCAAACACAGGATTCTGTCTGGGCAGTGTCAACTTCTTCCTCTGAATCCTGACAGTGTCTCCAGGGCTGAGCGAGGCAGGATAAAGTTCATTTCTTCTGATAATGGAGCAATAAATTCTCTTTCTCTGAAAGATTTAGGTGTCCTGTGGCTGCCACCAGTGTGAGCACCTCATTCCTTTCTTCAAAAAGTGCCTTACATAGCATAGTTTCTATTTTAACATTAGGTTATAACCTAAAACTATATTTAACACACTACTTAAGAAAATACAGCATAACTTTCTAACAGAAAACATATAATATTCATTTTAATATTTGCAAAAGCCAGTAATAAAATACGCATTTTCACACTGATAATTAGAATGTCAATAGCAGGGTCCTCATCCTATGTTCACTGGATGTTATCCCATCCAAGCAGGCATTTTAACACAAGCATAGCTATTTTATTATTATATGTAAGCTTAATTAACAACAGAAATAAAACCCATACCTTTATAACAAAGTTATTTTAACATCACATATATAGAATCCATTTGAGTATTTGCGAAAAGCCAATATTATAACACGAGGGAATGGCTGGAGCTGTGTCAGCGGGTTTAAATTGGATTATCAGGAAAGGTTCTTCCCCCAGAAGGGAATGGCGCTGACCCAAAGCTGCCAAAGCTCCAGAAGCCTTTGGACAACGCCCTCAGGGTGGGGTTTTTGGGGTGTCAGAACAGGACCAGCGATTAAATACTAAAAAGAAAATCTCCGTAATTCCCTCACAGCCCAGAACGTTCCACAACCCCGACCCCTCACAGCCGGGGCGGGGCGGGGCAGGGCTGCGCATGCGCGGTGCGCGCGGCGCCGGCTGAGGGCGAGCCCCGCCCCCTGCGTTTGCGCACGGCCCCGCGGCGGAGCACGCTGAGGGCGAGGGCGGGAAAAGGCGCCCTGAGGGTGAGGGCGGGCGGTTCTCTCATCTCCTTTCCTTCAAATCCCTTCCTTCAAATCCCTTCCTTCATCTCCCTTCTCTCTCCTCACATTCTCCTGTAGTTTTTCTTCGATTTCCTCTCAACTCACCCACACCTCACCTCCGAGTTTTGTTGCCCGCCGCCCCGCGCTACTCCGCAGTGTTGTTGTGTCTTCGCGCCTGCCTCAGTTTCCCTCGAATCAGGTGGTGGTTTCTGGGCTGAGGCTAAGGGGGGAGGCTCCTTCCTCACAGCCTAACTCGGCCCTGTGCTGCCATGGCGGGGTTTATGGAGTCTTGCTGAGGGGATCTCGGTGCCTTTCGTGATCCAGACCTCATTTCTAACTTGGGGAAGGTGTTTTCCTCAGGTGTGGGTGAATTTGTTATTCCTGAGCTGGGGGGAAAGTTTGTGTGGAGTCAGGCTCGGGGTGGTGAGGGTTCTGTTTCTCCCGTACTCATTTAAATTACAGATGAAAACAACTCAAGTCTGGGGGTGTTTGAAATGTGTGAAGAATTTTCATAAGGTCCTTTGAAAATCCTGTAGGTTGGGCACTAGTTAGTACTGAAGAGAACTGCCTTTGGATGTTCATATTTCATAGACTTACAGATAGAAATGTTCTAATTATTGCGTCCTGTAGGCTCAGGGGAGGCCTGTGCTGCCGTGAAAATCAAGAATCTGATACTGGGCATGATTAGAGGAGCCATCCTGCTCTGTTTTGTGAAAAACACGGGTTTGTTTGAGCTGGTGAATTGTGCAGGAGGTGTTTGTAAATCCAGGGAATGCCCTGGAGAGCTGCAGCCCTTTTCCTTACCCAGGTGCTAATGCAGGTATTTCGTTGACAGGTACAGGAATCTCTGCAGAATGGCAACTGCTCAGAAGCAAAAGAATTCTGTGGTATGGTTTTGTTTGTGGATTTCAGCACAATCATGGAGAAAATGGGGGAGTTTTGGCTGGAACAGTGCACCAGGTGCTGTGTGATATTTCTTAATGTGAAAATAGCAGGGTAATTCAGTCTTTTAATTATGAATGAAGGATAGATATAAAAAAATTACAGAAAAATAATCTGGGCTTTGTTGTCATGCACTTGGTAGAAACCAGCTGTATCCTACAAATCCTGTAACACCAAGTGCCAGGAATGTGCTGAACTTTCTAAATCACCAAAATAAATTGATTTCTTGCTGTGATTCTCAGAGTGCAGTTGTGTTTCCCAAGAAAATCGCCACGGAGCAGCAATCCCTGATGCTGGTGAAGAGGCTCCTGGCAGTGGCAGTGTCCTGCATCACATACCTGAGGGGGATCTTCCCTGAAAGTGCCTATGGGACCAGATACATGGATGGTAAGGGGGAATTTATAAAAACTGTTTTTAAAGCCACCTGATCTTTTTAATGAATGGATGCCATTTTGGTGCATGTTATGGAAACTTCACATATGAATTAATTTCATTTTGGTAATATTTTGTTCAAAAATTTGTTAATTTTGCTGCTACTAGCTCAGCATTAAAGCTAAGCTCATGCTTGTCAGTAATTTTAGTCTCTTCTTGATATGTGCTCTGAGGCAATGAACTTTTCATTGCACTTTCTCCTGAGTAAATCTGTGTGTATTTTTTGGGTTTTTTTTGAGATGTTTGTGTCAAAATTCTGCGAGAAGACAAAAACTCTCCAGGCTCTACCCAGCTGGTGAAATGGTAGGTTGATTGCAGCACACAGGTAAGGCTTCCTCAGCAGCTCAATGCTCAAGGGTTCCTTCCTGCTTGTTTGCAGATAAAGGCAAAAAGTTCTCTCCCACATTTGTGTCACAGATGTAACCATGGAGTTTTCAGCTCAGGGCTTAGGAGAGCACAAATCTCTGTTTGCAGGGTGACTATACTGAATATTTACTAAAGAAATACTAAAGATCTAACACTCTGTATTTGTATACCTCGTTCCTCTGGGTGCTCATGAGCACTCAAGGGTGCCCAGAAATGCAAAAGCCTAAAAGCAGTTCCTCTCTAGTTGATCAGGAGACTCAAAGCCACCATTTTGCATCTTTCTATTTAAAGATCTCACTCACAGATTTTTTAGGAGTGTTCAAAGGCAGAGCTGTGCCTGCCAGTGCCATTCTGCCTGCTTGAGCAGTGCCACACCTGGCTGGGATTGGCACCTGGCTGGGATTGGCACCTGGCACTGCAGCTGCTTCTTCTGCTTTTCTTCCTGCTCACAGTAGCTCTGAATTCTGTTCCAGGTGCCCTCCTTGCTTTTTAGAAACCTCTGTAAGCCTCAGTTACATATTCCTGTATTTTGTTACCTCCACAAAGGTTCTTTTTCCTTTTCCCCACTCATCCAAAGTGTGGGAGGGATGCTGCCTTCATCCCTGGCAGTGCTGAGGGGTTGGGATTTTGGGACAAGGATGTTTGAGATATTCTGATATTCCATGTGGAGGGTGAAGCTTCACACCAGATTTATTTTTCTAAAGATACTGAATGTTACAGAAATTAGAGAAAATACACTAAAAAAAACCAAAAATACACACAAGAGAAATGTAAGCTGCACTTAGCAAAGCTTGAGGGCTGAGAGTTGATGTTAGAGTGGAATCAGCCCTGTGCTGTCACACGGTGAGGGAGGGGAAAAGCTGGAATTTCCTCCTGGCTCTTGGCTGGCTGAGGAGATGGAAGGGGCAGCCCAGCTCTGCTTCCCCTGCCAGCAGCAGGACAGGTTCCCTGCTTTGGAGGGAAGGGCTGTGGGACCTCTTGGGAGTGGCCTTTTGTTCACACCAACCTGATTTTTATTTCTTGGCTGTAATTGAACATCAGGAATAAAAACAGGGTAAGTTTTGATTCCCTGGTTGAGTCCTGTACAAAAAGGAAATGGCAACACCTAAATAAAAGCCAGAACTCCTTTGTGCTTCAGCAGTGTTGCTGTTCAGCTGAATTACTGATTTATGAGAAAATCATGGAATGCTTGGCTTGGAGGGGACCTTGAAGCTTCCTCCAACCCTGTGCCATGGACACCTGCAATTAGACCAAGCTGTTCCCCTAATTAATGAATACATGTGTTGGAAGGTGTTTGAAGCATTACAATATGTTCTTACTGATCAATGACTTACCTCTAGATTGTATTTTTAATTGATTTACCTCCAGATTGTATTTTTAATTGATTTGCCTCCAGATTGTACTTTAAATTATTCTTTCAAGAGCTTGGGCTGATTTGGTGTTACACAGCTTGTATCACTGCTAAGAAGGTAGAATGATGGCTAAGTGTTATTTATTGCTCTACTACAGTAAAAGTAAACACAAAAATTTCATTTTTTTGGTGCTGTTAGTGAGAAACAAATGAAAATTAGCAGTAGCTGGCCAATGTTGTTTGGTTTTTGCAGGATGTTAGGATGCTATGATGCCTTGCAGAAGAAATACGTAAGTGCTCCAGTCTCATTTCAGTTGCATTGAGGTGTTGATTTCAGTCTGCCCAGGGGTAGCTGAGCTCAGTCAGCTGCAGTGTGGGATGCACAAACATTGCTGCACCAAATTCTTGTAAACAGCAGCACAGAAAGCCAGAGAGGGATCTGTGGGTGTTTTCTTCTGCAGCTGAATCCTCTCCTCCACAGGAGATTCTTGTAAACAGCAGCACAGAAAGCCAGAGAGGGATCTGTGGGTGTTTTCTTCTGCAGCTGAATCCTCTCCTCCACAGGAGATTCTTGTAAACAGCAGCACAGAAAGCCAGAGAGATCTGTGGGTGTTTCTTCTGCAGCTGAATCCTCTCCTCCACAGGAGAGGAGTGAAGAGGAAGAAGTTCTTCTTCCTTAGCTGCCTGTGTTGGATTCCAGAGCTAGAGGAAAGCACTTTGGGCAGCACAAATGGGCAATGAAATATATTTAATGTTCTTTGTTTTTTTTTGTTTTCTCTTTTTATGTTCCTGGCAGCTGAGACAGATTGTCCTAGCAGTGAGTATCTCTGAAAGGCAGGGACATGTTTTTAGGGATGTTCTTTGAGGAATGTGTAGTTCTCATTGGGATTCCTCTGTTTTTCTTCCAAACCCCAGGTTTATACCCAGACAGAAGATCCTCAGGTAAATCTGCTGGAATATCTCACTGGTGATAATATGGGTACAGTGAAATGTGGGTACAGGCAGGAATATTGAACATGCACATCCATAAAAAAGAGCATTTTGAAATAGCAGGGGTAAAAATGACTGGGGTCACTGGGAATTGCCATGTGTGGAATTGCTTTTGGGTATTCTCAGGCTGTGCATGAAACCAAAAAATCACTGCAGAGTGAAATGTCCCATCCTGACTCTGCCTGACAAATTTATGGACTCTGTGGAAAACCCAAACCCACTGGGTGTCACCACCAATGCTCCGTTTCCATAGCTGTTGAAACTGGAATATTTTATGCTAAAAACTTCAGCTGATTTTCAAAATACTTTATCATGGTGATTGCTGGAAAGGAATCATCACTTTTATTAAGTTTGAAACAGTTTTGTGCATTTTTACTGTCAATTGTTAGAGGATTAGGAAGCTGTGTTCAGCACATGGGAGCTGGGCTGTAGTTATTCCTTCAGAGGTGGATAGATCAGTGGGCAGAGCTGCAGCAGGATGTTCAGGATGCATTTGATAATTCCTGGCTTTGTTTGCAGGCAGTCACAGAGTGTTACCACTTCAAGTTCAAGTACACCCACAATGGGCCACTCCTGGATTTTGGCAGGTACAGCCCTGGGACTGCTCCATGTCCCTTGGACACCATTTGATCTGTTTGCTTTTGAAATCCTGCATCTTGAGACTTAATTTTATCAACATACTTACTAAAATACTATGAATAATTTTGTTGAATTATGCTCCTCATTTTAATATCCACCCAGCAGATGATGCTCAGTGTCAGAGTCTGATACTCTGTGAGGATATTTGAGATCTTCATGTGTGGGGGGTGAAGCTTCACACCAGATTGAATTATCTGAAGACACTGAATGTTACTGGAATTCCTCATTTAGCAGAAATTATAGAAAATACACCCAAAACCCAACAGAAATGTAATTTGTGATGCACAGCTCAGTCATGGTGGAATTTCCAGTGCTGAGATAAGAACATTGGGCATCCCCAGCCATGGGGAGGGGATTCCTGGGTTGAAAGTGGAAGAGGGCAGGTTTGGGCTGCATGTCCAGGGCAGATTCCTCCTGGCTGGGTGGGCAGGCCCTGGCACAGGTGCCCAGAGCAGCTGGGGCTGCCCTGGATCCCTGGCAGTGCCCAAGGCCAGGCTGGAGCCACCTGGGACGGTGGCAGGGGTGGGATGGGATGGGATTTATGTATCCACCCTAATAATTGGTGATTCTATGAAGCTGCTCCAGTCAATTCCTCTCTTCTTCAGAATTCCTTTGTTTGTTGTTGAGTTTTTACACTTTTTGGGCCAAACCCTTGCTTCACTTCCCCTGTATCAATCTGGCAAACTCAAGGAGACATTCAGGAGTTTTTAATGACCTGGGGGAGAAGCACTGGCCCCAGCAGTTCCCATTCAACCCCAGCAGTTTGTCTAAAGTGGGGACACAGCCCTGCTCCCCACATCTTCTCCAGACCCTTTTCCATGCTGGAAAGACCCCAACCCTAAAATAAAAGCCCCAAAAAACATCCTAAAAAACCCCAACGTTTTGCTCAGTCACAGCTACAGAGAAATGGCTTATTTTAACAGAAGTAATTGAAATACAGTTAGTTCAAACTCCTCCCAGCTTCCCTCCTGCATAAAATGCTCCTTAAAATAGAAAAGGAATACCAGGGGATACTTGCCCTGCTCTGCAGGTGCTCAGGTGTGAGGAGCTGGGAAACAGAGGGAGAGGTTTTGGCACTGAGCTGGGATTTGGGTCAACTTCTGGTGGATTGGGAGCATGGAAATGTTGGACCTGGATGCCAAGAATCACTTGAGCACCAGGTTTGTTATCATTACCAATTGTGGGAAATAGATCTGTAGAAAATTTCCAGTGTTGAGGAGACATTTAGAGTGCCTAAATGTTTCTAAATTTGCAGTGTTGAGGAAATATTTAGAGAGCCTAAATGTGTTCAATGTTGAGGAAACTTCAAGAGTGCCTTTATTTAAGGGAAAGCACATAGGTAGGGCTTCCCAGAAGTGGGGCTTTCACAAGTTCTTCCTTTTGTCTTTCAGTATTTCCTTTGGGTATTTAGGCACTGTGTGATGTAGGATGGAGCAGCTGGTGCCAGCTGCTGATCCCTGAACTCTGCTGATGTCCCTGGCTCAGGCTTTGATCTCCCAAGGGGCAGAGAAGGTGCAGGGTTAGGAACTGCAGTGCTCAATCTCAGACCTCAGGCAATAAAATGTTTGTGAACAAACAGAGAGTGAAAGTGCTCACTCTGTATCAAAATTGACTGGAATCTACCAATATAGCCTGAGCTTGTGCTGAACCAAGCAGTGGCAAGTGTGGTGTCTCACCCCAGAGACACTTTTGGCCAGCTGGGAGCTGCAGCCCAGGCCTGCAGGAGCTCTGGTGCTCCTCAGGTTTCCCTCTGTGGAGAAGCTTTAAGGGGATGGTGAAGGAAAGGAGTTGGTTCTGATGGAGGCTTTGGATCCAGAGCTTTATTCTGGCCCTCAGGCCTCTGAATGCAGCACCAGCTCCAACAGAACTCCCTGAGCCCGGGCTTGCTGCTCCTTTAACCCCGGGGAGAGGGGCAGGGAAGGGGCAGGGAGGCACCAAGCAGGGACAGGAGGGGAGGGACAAGGGACACCTGGATGGGCCAATGTCCCCCAGGGGTTTGAGTCTGGATTCCTTCTGGAATGCCAGGAGTGACAGCCAGTGCTGGGAGGGGGAAGGAGAGGTGGCTGACACACCTGGCAGGGAATTATCAGGGGAGGGACCTGAGCTAAACCCTGAATTCACAACCCAACAAAACCTCCCATGGCTGCTGTGTGCTTTCAGCAAGGACAAGAAGTCCGAGTGCCCCATCAGCTGTGCCGACACCAAGAAGGCCAGCATCCTCCTGATCCGCAAGATCTACATCCTGATGCAGAACCTGAGCCCCCTGCCCAGCGACGTCTGCCTCACCATGAAACTGCTCTACTATGATGAGGGTATGCCCAAAAACCCCTTGGCCAGGAGCTCTTCCCCTGACAGGATGAGAGGCCTCAGCTTCTCCATGTTTGCTCCTCTGGGATGTGGGCTGGAGATTGTTTATCCAAAGATGTGAATTGTTTTTAATTCATGACCAATCACAGCCAGCTGTGTCAGACTCTCTGAGTCAGTCAGGGGTTTTTATTATTAATTCTTTTCTAGACTTCTGATGTGTCCTTTTTCTTTCTTTAGTATAGTTTTAGAATGTAATATAAGGCATGGTATATAAGGCATGGTATATAAGGCATGGTATATAAGGCATGGTATATAAGGCATGGTATATAAGGCATGGTATATAAGGCATGGTATATAAGGCATGGTATATAAGGCATGGTATATAAGGCATGGTATATAAGGCATGGTATATAAGGCATGGTATATAAGGCATGGTATATAAGGCATGGTATATAAGGCATGGTATATAAGGCATGGTATATAAGGCATGGTATATAAGGCATGGTATATAAGGCATGGTATATAAGGCATGGTATATAAGGCATGGTATATAAGGCATGGTATATAAGGCATGGTATATAAGGCATACTATATAAGGCATACTATATAAGGCATACTATATAAGGCATACTATATAAGGCATACTATATAATGACGATTATATAAGATGATAATATAATATAAGATGATAATATAATATAAGATGATAATATAATATAAGATGATAATATAATATAAGATGATAATATAATATAAGATGATAATATAATATATATACAATATTATATATTATATAATGTGTGACATAATACGTTATATAATATATTGTATATAATATAATGTATATTTTATTATATATAATGTATTATATAATTTATAATATAATAATAATAATCAGCCTTCTGAGAACAGGGAGTCAAATTCTCACTCTCACCTGGTCCTGGGGACCTCCCAACACCCCAAGGGGACACTGCCATGTCACCCTGATTGATCAGGCTGTGCAAAGCAAGCCAAACAAGGACATTTTCCAGTTTTCAGTGGATAATGGTGGTGGTTGCTGGGACTTGTTCAGTGAGGCTGTTTCATGTGTGGCTGTTCCTCAGGACAGGTTGAATCCCAAGGGGAGGGGATGTGATCTCACTGCAGGAACACAATCCTGGCACTGACTGCATTTGGCTGGGGTTTAAAACACTTGGAGTTTCCCAGAGTGTGTCAGGCTATAGCATCATTTCCCAGCCTGGAGACTGTCCAAATACCTGGCTCTGCTTTCTGAGTGTGTTACTGCCTTACAATGGCAAATCAGAGCTTCTGTTTTCCCTCTCTGTGTCTACAACCTCTTCCAAAGAGCTTTACCAGGGCTTTGCCTGTTGTGCTTCATTTATCCAAACTGAATATTGAATACTTCCCTCCCCACACACAATTTTTTGCAGTAACTCTGTATTTAAAGGAGAAAAGAGTTAAAATCAGTTTTGCAAGAGCATCTTTCATTGTCCCCCATTTCATTTCTCTGCAGTTACCCCCCCTGATTACCAACCCCCAGGGTTCAAGGAGGCAAAGGACGAGGGGCTGCTGTTTAAGGAGGAGCCCATGTACCTCAACGTGGGGGAGGTGCCAACGCCTTTTCACCTGCTCAAACTGAAAATCACAACCGAGAAACAGCGCATGGAGAATGTTGATAAGAGCATCCTAAAGCAGGGAGAGACTGCTGAGCCTCTCCAGGTGTGTGGGCTGAGCAGAGCAGACCCACAGGAGGAGAGCCAGCTCATGAATGTAAGAGCACAGCCTTGCTTTTGGGGGGCTTTTTGAATTTTTTGTGGTGTATCATCTAGGAAAAGTCCATTATTGTTTCACTGTGTGTAAGCCATGACCCCCTCTATTTTCAGACATGCTTAAGGAAGACAATATATCTTAAATTCATTTTTTTCCCTAATTTTACTGTTCCACTTTGCAGCCTGACACTGGTCAAGCAATGCTGTGCACAAGGAGCAGCAGAGGCACAGCTCGTGCCATGGGGACCCTGCCATGTGTCCCAGCACAGGGCACAGGTGGAACCTCACCCTGCCATGTCACAATCAGTTATTTCAGTTTATTCCACCTCAAATCCATCTCACAAGTGTGTCCTAAATCATCTGAGTGGAAACTTCCTTGTGTGGCTGCAGCCAGTGACACACCTGTTTCTTAATCTAGGAGGATCCTGTCTTGGATAATCAAGTGGAAGATGAGAATCACGGGAATATTTCAGAAGCTCGAGGTAATGTTTGATGTATTACATTTTATTTTTTCACGATATTATTTTTTCACGATATTATTTTTTCACTATATTATTTTTTCACCATATTTTTTTTACACCATATTTTTTTTACACCATATTTTTTTACACCATATTTTTTTACACCATATTTTTTTTACACCATATTTTTTTTACACCATATTTTTTTACACCATATTTTTTTTACACCATATTTTTTTTACACCATATTTTTTTACACCATATTTTTTTACACCATATTTTTTTACACCATATTTTTTTACACCATATTTTTTTTACACCATATTTTTTTTACACCATATTTTTTTTACACCATATTTTTTTTACACCATATT
Organism: Agelaius tricolor; assembly: GCF_023055355.1. Classification (NCBI taxonomy): domain Eukaryota; kingdom Metazoa; phylum Chordata; class Aves; order Passeriformes; family Icteridae; genus Agelaius; species Agelaius tricolor. The sequence goes on from NW_027269326.1 coordinate 1,449,540, forward strand.
TTTTTTACACCATATTTTTTTTACACCATATTTTTTTTACACCATATTTTTTTTACACCATATTTTTTTTACACCATATTTTTTTTACACCATATTTTTTTACACCATATTTTTTTTACACCATATTTTTTTACACCATATTTTTTTTACACCATATATTTTATTTTTTTATTATATATTTATTATATTTTATATTATTCTTATATTATTTTATATTATTTATATATTTATTATATTTTAATATTATATTCAACTTTTGTATAAGAATCTTCATTAGAATATATTTTTATAAGATATTTTTGTTAAATTATATAATAATTTTATATTTTTCAAAGCCCTCAATTGTCTCTATTTAGTTTTTCATCATTTCCTTCACATATATGACTGTGCCTTCATTTTCTATCAGGGCTTTATTCTGTAAAGCACTTGGTGAACAGATGTTAACATGTTAACACATGACTAACATGTTTTCATGTTACTGTTCAAAATTCTGATCTTCTGTTCCATTTTATCAGCTAAGCTAAATTGAATGGCGTTTATATTTAGAAATAAATTTTATTTGCTTTTTCGACTCTTTTTTTAGTAATAATTACCGAGTTATTTAGTTTTTAATAACATTTAGTTTGCACATTAAGCTCCAAGAGGTTTTGTACTGTTGAGCTCATTACTGCAGACTTGGGAAGCAGAATTCTCTCTGCAAAAACCAGTGCTCTGGGTCTGTTTATTTGTTGGGGTTTTTTTTGTTTAATTTCAGCTTTTTGAGCTTCAATTCCTCACCAATCCCACTTTTAGCCACCATTTTCCCTGCCCTTGCCCAGAACCCCACAGAGCCCGGGGCTGAGGAGGAGTTGAGAGCATCGGGGCTCTTTGTGCTGTGCTGGTCCCGGTGCAGCACCTGCAGAGGGAGCTGCTCGTGCCTCTCTCTGCTGTTCCTGCAGCAGAAACCTCACCAGAGTTTTGGTTCATGAACAGAATCCTCACCAGAGTTTTGGTTCATGAACAGAATCCTCACCAGTGTTTTGGTTTATGAACAGAGACCTCACCAGAGTTTTGTTATATGAACAGAAGCTCACCAGAGTGTGTTTTGTTATATGAACAGCAGCCTCACCAGAGTGTGTTTTGGTTCATGAACAGAGGCCTCACCAGAGTGTGTTTTGGTTCATGAACAGCAGCCTCACCAGAGTGTGTTTTGGTTCATGAACAGAGGCCTCACCAGAGTGTGTTTTGGTTCATGAACAGAAGCCTCACCAGAGTGTGTTTTGTTCTATGAACAGAGGCCTCACCAGAGTTTTGTTATATGAACAGCAGCCTCACCAGAGTGTGTTTTGGTTCATGAACAGAAGCTCACCAGAGTGTGTTTTGTTATATGAACAGCAGCCTCACCAGAGTGTGTTTTGTTATATGAACAGCAGCCTCACCAGAGTGTGTTTTGTTATATGAACAGCAGCCTCACCAGAGTGCGTTTTGTTTCATGAACAGAGGCCTCACCAGAGTGTGTTTTGGTTCATGAACAGAAGCTCACCAGAGTGTGTTTTGTTTCATGAACAGAGGCCTCACCAGAGTGTGTTTTGTTATATGAACAGAAGCTCACCAGAGTGTGTTTTGGTTTATGAACAGCAGCCTCACCAGAGTGTGTTTTGTTTCATGAACAGAGGCCTCACCAGAGTGTGTTTTGGTTCATGAACAGAAGCTCACCAGAGTGTGTTTTGTTTCATGAACAGAAGCTCACCAGAGTGTGTTTTGTTATATGAACAGAAGCTCACCAGAGTGTGTTTTGTTATATGAACAGAAGCTCACCAGAGTGTGTTTTGGTTCATGAACAGAAGCTCACCAGAGTGTGTTTTGTTTCATGAACAGAAGCTCACCAGAGTGTGTTTTGGTTCATGAACAGAAGCTCACCAGAGTGTGTTTTGTTATATGAACAGAAGCTCACCAGAGTGTGTTTTGTTATATGAACAGAGGCCTCACCAGAGTGTGTTTTGTTTCATGAACAGCAGCCTCACCAGAGTGTGTTTTGTTTATGAACAGAGGCCTCACCAGAGTGTGTTTTGTTATATGAACAGAGGCCTCACCAGAGTGTGTTTTGTTTCATGAACAGCAGCCTCACCAGAGTGTGTTTTGTTATATGAACAGAGGCCTCACCAGAGTGTTTTGGTTTCTGAACCATTCTGTGTTTGGCTCTGCTGTTTCCAGCTGGTTCCTGTGCTGCCCTTTCCCCGTGTGCTGCAGCACTTGGAGAATTGAAGGTGAATGGTTTTGGCATCACAGAATCCCAGAGTGGCTTGGGAGCACCTTCAAGCTCACCCAGTGCCACCCCTGCCATGGCAGGGCCACCTTCCATGACCCCAGTGGCTCCTGGGCACTGCCAGGGGTCCAGGGGCACCCACAGCTTCTCCTCACAGCCTGCCAGGGAACAATTCCTAATTCCCAATGTCCCATCCATCAGGGTAGAGCCATTTCCTGTGTCCTGCCCCTCCAGGCCTTGTCCAAAGTCCCTCTCTGAGCTCTCCTGGAGCCTTTTCTGCAGCCTGAACAACCCCAACTCTCTCAGCCTTTCCTTGCAGAGGAACTTGAATAGCTACAAGTATTTTTGTTAGGATGAATCACACAAAAATGAATTTCCTCAAGTGTTTTTTTCCTATCACTGTAAATAAAATCTGGCAGTAAATAACTGTCCTGGCTCCTCCAGCCCTGGAAGCTCCCCACTGCTGGCTTTTAATCACAGCTCCAAAATGTGCACCCAATCTGTCTCCAGCTCAAAACATGAGACACCAAATTGTCCTCAGGCATCTCAGGAGCTTCCTTTTCTGATTTGAGATGAACCATCCTCTGCTTTTCCTCCTGCTTTGTGTTCACATTGCCCAGTTTAGCCCAGGGGCCTGAGGACTCCACTTTGCTGCCAAACAAACTGAAGAAGGAATTGCTGCTTGTTGATCTGCTCCTCTTGGAGAGGCTGGATAGAAGCATCCAGACAATCTGGAACCCATTTGCTGTACAGAAATGTTGGGTTTGGGGTTTTTTTGTTTTTTTTTGAGAAGAAACATGTGCAGCTTTGCCAAACCAGCTGCCATTTTCATGCTGTTGAAAAATAATGGTGCAAATGTGTAGCAAACAGCACATGTGGATCAGAATTTTGGTCTTGACAATTCTAGTAGGCTGCAGAACTGGAATAACCACATGAAGCTGTGCCTGATTCTTCTAAAGAGTCACAAAATTTCCAAAACCATGCAGAAATCCAGACAATTTCTTGCCCTGGGGAGTTGGCAAATGTTTCATTTACAGGAACTACGAGGCACAGGGAAAATCCATTTGTCAGCCTGCAATTCTTGTGTTGTTCCACAGCTGATGTCACCCATTCACCATTCCCTGCTCCTGCCTGTGTCCCAGAAAAACAGCATGAATTAGGAACAGCAAAAACCTGCCTGGAGCTGCCTGTTCCCCCTGAGGATGTGTTCCTGCAGCTGCAGGCACTGAGGGGGCTCTGGGATTGCTCCTGGCTGGGGCTGGGAGGGCAGGGCTGGCCCAGAGTGGCTTTTTCCCTGTCCTGCAGCACAAAACAGGCTCGGGTTTGAATCAGATCCCCTGAGCAGGACAGTGTGTGAGGGAGCTGGGGATCAAAGCCACTCCTGCAGGGATCCTGCAGTGAGCTGGAGGTTGGCAGAGTAAAGAAGAAATTCAGAGCTTGGTGGAGTTCAGGGTGTGCTGTGTAAGGAGCTGTTCCCAGCAGTTGTAAAGTGTTCTTGGAGCAGAGCTGGTGGTGTTTGCTCTGGATTGTTGGTGTGTTAACAGCTGCATTGAACTCTCCAATTCTTCCCTTCTTGCAGAAAAGGATTCAGCTCATGAAGAGGAAGCTGGAGGGATCCAGACTCCCTCCCATGTTTCTAATCCTCAGGTAGGAACACTCTGCTCTGTCATCTTCAGCTGTTTCTGGAGCTTCTGTGCAGCTCCTTCCCTCCTCTGAGTGATTCATGGGTAACCTGCTGGAGCCTCATTTCCCACAGTCACTGTTTCCAGCAGCAAAATTCCTTTCCATTTCACTTCCTGGTGTTTTCCCAAACTATTCTAAAGCACTGACAAAAGGCTCTGAACTACAGCTCTCAAAACAAACAGGTGCTGGGACTGTTGCTGAGTGAGAAGGGGAATGTAATTTCCATGGTAATAAACTGCCTAATGGGAATTCCACTGCTGATTCTGACAAACCAAAGCTTGTTTCAAAGTCGATTAAAACTTACAAATTCAAGTTTATAACTCAGGTTATATTCCCTGCATGTAGAAATTGGTGGCATTTATACATGGAGGACTGCTTCACACAGGTCCTTAAGATTCCTTAAAACAGGAGAGCTGTAGGTAAGTGTCAGTGATTGCCTGGGTGAAACCAGCACGTGCTTCTCTCTGCCAGGGCCCTGTAAAAGCTGTGATTTCCAGGGCTTATCACCATTTCAATGCCCCCTATTTCAGTCTGAAGGCAGGCACTGTGCAGAGCAGTGAATGCCCCACACTGAGCACTGCTGGGTGTCTCCAGGGTTTGTTTTTTGCTGCTGTAACAAGGCAAAATCAATTTTCTGATTCCAGGTTGATCATTTGACCCGTAAAACATCTGAGCTGATTGTGTCCGAGAGCAGGACAAGAAGTGGAAAGATATTCCAAAGCTGCATTGTTAGTATCAATTTTTCTTTAATTCTTATCATTTCTGTTGCAAACAGTGAATAAAACTCAGAGCTTGAATGCATTTGCCATTGACAGAATGAAACTCTCATCACTTCCTAAATTCCCATTCAATTCCAACACTGTCAAAAAGAATTCCATCCCAAGGACTTGGCAGCTGATTTGATGCAGGTAACACAGGTTGAGATAAATTCCTTTAAATTCCTTAGTTTTAGTTGATCTTTAGCCAAATTTCCTGCTGGTTTGACCCATCTGTGCCAGCAGAGCTCACCCAGTGCTTCCTTGTGCTTCTCCTTGGGAAACACTGGGCCAAAATGATAACCTCACCCATGTGACTGCTTCATTCCAAGAAAAATCCCTTTTTTTTTAACTTAAATCAGGTCAGTCTGGCAGGCAGTGCTGCTTGTGGGGACCCAGACCTTCCCACCTGGCACAGCTGGAGCAGATGTTGTGTCCAGGCTGGAATTTGACCTTTGGGCCCCATGTCTGTGCTGCTCCTTCACTGCCTGAGCCTGGCAGCTGCAGCTCTGGGAGCTTTTGGGGGCCTTCACCTGATATTTGGAATATTGGGAATGCTGAGAGAGGGGTAGATCCTTCTCCAAAACCTGTGGGGTGAATTTTTCTCTCTTTTTACACAGGAAACTGTTCCCTGTGAGGGTGGGGAATTCTCTGGAATTTCCAGAAAAGCTGTGGCTGCCCCTGCATCCCTGAAGTGTCCCAGGCCAGCTTGGGGCATCCTGGGACAGTGGAAGGTGTCCCTGCCATGGCAGGGGTGGCACTGGATGAGCTCTAAGGTCCCTTCCTGCTTCCAACCAGTCACATTCAGTGCTTTTTGTCACTCAGTGATGTAACAAAAAAAAGAGAAGGTTGTTCTGTTTGCTCACCATCCCTGGGTACTTTTCAAAGAGATTTTACTGAATTAGTAATAAATTTATTAAACAAAACACAATTGCTTTAAATAACCAAAAGGACAGTGGAGCTAAAGGTTCATTGTCATCTTGGAATGGAAGCTAAAGGTTCATGGTCATCTTGGAATGGAAGCTAAAGGTTCATTGTCATCATTGAATGGAAGCTAAAGGTTCATTGACATCTTGGGATGGAAGCTAAAGGTTCATTGACATATTTGAATGGAAGCTAAAGGTTCATTGACATCTTGGAATGGAACCTAAAGGTTCATGGTCATCTTGGGATGGAAGCTAAAGGTTCATTGATGGAAGCTAAAGGTTCATGGTCATCATTGAATGGAAGCTAAAGGTTCATTGATGGAAGCTAAAGGTTCATGGTCACCTTGGAGTGGAAGCTAAAGGTTCATGGTCATCATTGAATGGAAGCTAAAGGTTCATTGACATCTTGGGATGGAAGCTAAAGGTTCATTGATGGAAGCTAAAGGTTCATGGTCATCTTGGAATGGAAGCTAAAGGTTCATTGTCATCATTGAATGGAAGCTAAAGGTTCATTGATGGAAGCTAAAGGTTCATGGTCATCTTGGAATGGAAGCTAAAGGTTCATTGATGGAAGCTAAAGGTTCATGGTCATCATTGAATGGAAGTTAAAGGTTCATTGATGGAAGCTAAAGGTTCATTGATGGAAGCCAAAGGTTCATGATCATCTTGGAATGGAAGTTAAAGGTTCATTGATGGAAGCTAAAGGTTCATGGTCATCATTGAATGGAAGCTAAAGGTTCATTGACATCATTGAATGGAAGCTAAAGGTTCATGGTCATCATTGAATGGAAGCTAAAGGTTCATGGTCATCATTGAATGGAAGCTAAAGGTTCATGGTCATCATTGAATGGAAGCTAAAGGTTCATGGTCACCTTGGGATGGAAGCTAAAGGTTCATTGTCATCTTTGAATGGAAGCTAAAGGTTCATTGATGGAAGCTAAAGGTTCATGGTCATCTTGGGATGGAAGCTAAAGGTTCATGGTCATCTTGGAATGGAAGCTAAAGGTTCATTGTCATCTTTTCCTGAAGGTTCATGGTCATCTTTTCCTGGGACAGTCAGAAGCAGCAGCACTGAGCTCTCAGGGGGTTGTTGGTGCTGGGCAGCCTCTGCAGGGTGCAGAGCTGGAGTCATGGAATGGTTTGGAGGAAGGGACCTTAAAGCCTGGCCAGGGTCACCTTCCACCATCCCAGGGTGCTCCCAGCCTGGCCTTGGACACTTCCAGGGATGGGGCATCCATGGAATCATCTGTGCCAGGGCCTCCCCACCTGTCAGGGAAGGATTTCTGTCTTATCTCCAACCTCAATTTCCCTCTTTCAGTCTGAACCTCCCCACCTGACAGGGAAGGATTTCTGTCTTATCTCCAACCTCAATTTCCCTCTTTCAGTCTGAACCTCCCCCCCTGACAGGGAAGGATTTCTCCCTTATCTCCAACCTCAATTCCCCTCTTCCAGTCTGAACCTCCCCACCTGACAGGGAAGGATTTCTCCCTTATCTCCAACCTCAATTCCCCTCTTCCAGTCTGAACCTCCCCACCTGACAGGGAAGGATTTCTCCCTTATCTCCAACCTCAATTCCCCTCTTCCAGTCTGAACCCACCACTCCTTGTCCTGTGCTGCAGTTCCTGCTGGCCACAGCTCCTTGCTGCAGCTGTGGCAGCAGGAAAACATCTCAGCCTTCCTCAGTGGGTCAGTTCTGCCAGGAAATAGCATCCAGATGTTCCTGCAGGCCCAGCACATCTGGGCAGGCACTGGGGGGAGGCTCTGGCTGTGTCCCAGCTCTGTCCTGCTGAGGGTGGCTGTGCCCTGTGCTGGCCCCACAGAGCTCCTGTAATTCCATTCTTGGTTTTCCTTGGCAGGTGCACCAGGCTGAGCCCCCCTCCAGCCAGGAGGTGCTGCCCAAAAGGAGGAAGCTCAGCGAGCCCAAGGAGCAGATTTAGGTGCCCAAAGGAGGAAACTCAGCAAGTCCAAGGAGCAGATTTAGTTGCCCAAAGGAGGAAGTTCAACAATTCCAAGGAGCAGTTTTAGTTGCCCAAAAGGAGGAAGCTCAGCAATTCCAAGGAGCAGATTTAGTTGCCCAAAGGAGGAAGCTCAGCAGTTCCAAGGAGCAGTTTTAGTTGCCCAAAGGATGAAGCCCAAGGACAATTTTAGTTGCCCAAAAGATGAAGCTCAGCAAACCCAAGGAGCAGTTTTAGTTTCCCAAAGGATGAAGTTCACAAATTCCAAGGAGCAGTTTTAGTTGCCCAAAGGAGGAAGCTCAGCAAACTCAAGGAGCAGTTTTAGTTTCCCAAAAGGAGGAAGCCCAAGGAGCAGATTTAGTTGCCCAAAGGATGAAGCCCAAGGAGCAGTTTTAGTTGCCCAAAGGAGGAAGCTCAGCAATTCCAAGGAGCAGATCTAGTTTTCCAAAAGGAGGAAGCTCAGCAATGCCAAGGAGCAGTTTTAGGTGCCCAAAGGATGAAGCTCAAGGAGCAGATTTAGTTGCCCAAAAGGATGAAGCCCAAGGACAGTTTTAGTTGCCCAAAAGGAAGCTCAGTAATTCCAAGGAGCAGTTTTAGTTGCCCAAAGGATGAAGCCCAAGGAGCAGTTTTAGTTGCCCAAAAGGAGGAAGCTCAGCAAATCCAAGGAGCAGTTTTAGTTGCCCAAAAGGAGGAAGGTCAGCAATTCCAAGGAGCAGATTTAGTTGCCCAAAAGGAGGAAGCCCAAGGACAGTTTTAGTTGCCCAAAGGATGAAGCTCAGCAATTCCAAGGAGCAGTTTTAGTTTCCCAAAGGAGGAAGCTCAGCAATTCCAAGGACAGTTTTAGTTGCCCAAAGGATGAAGCTCAGCAATTCCAAGGAGCAGTTTTAGTTTCCCAAAAGGAGGAAGCTCAGTAATTCCAAGGAGCAGTTTTTGTAGCCCATCTCCTGCTGTCCCAAGTTCTCCACTCCTGTTTGTTTGGTTGTTCACTGTTGGTTTGAAGGATCTGTTCTGCTCCATTAGCAATCTCATGGGGATGTTTTTTTAAAGAAGGAAAATGTCAGGAAGCCCAGCTTAAGAATTCCAGACTCATTTTGTACAGGACCAGAAATCCTTGGATTTTGGGGGTTTGAGGGTTGGCTCCAGGTCCTGATGGTGATGGAGGGAATTCATCCCCCAGCACAAGGTTTCCCCAGTGCCTCTGCGCTCTGGTTCTGAGCTGAGGACCTGCCTGCCCCAGAACCTCTCCAGTTCTGGGGTGATTTCCAGAGCTTTCCACAGGGCTGGGCTGTCAGTTACAGGCTGTTACAGTTTTTGGGGTTACGGTTTTTGCTTTTCCTACCGGGACAGTTGGAGGAGTCGGATGCTTTGCATTTCTTCCAGAGCAGAAGCACCATCCTCAGGTGAAGAACGAGCCTTCTTCATGCCTTGAATTCCAGGCTCTCTGCCAGCCTGCAGGAATTTCGGTATCCGCGGCTCCTCTGCTCCGTTCCAAGGAGCACCGGCAGAGCCCGGCTGTGCTCAGGACGGTTTGAGGCAGGGGCGGGACACGGTACCGAGCCCTCCTGCACCCCCGAGCCGTTCAGGGAACGGGAGTGAAGCCGCTCCCGCCGGCAGGGCGGGGACAGCTGAACGTTCCTTGGCGGGTTTGGCTTTGAAATGAGCAATGTCCGTTCGTCATCGCTCCTCCATTAAACGGCGTTCAGCTTTGAGCGGCGTGCTCCGTTACCGGCGGCACCGGACGGGAGCGGGGAGAGGACGGGAACGGGAGGGGAGAGGGAGACGGGAACGGGAACGGGACACGGGATGGGAGAGGGAGCCGGGAACGGGACACGGGATGAGAGAGGGAGACGGGATGGGAACGGGAGACAGAACGGGACACGGGACAGGACGGGAATGGGATGGGACACGGGACAGGGATGGGAGAAGGAGACGGGACTGGAGCGGGGAAGGGACACGGGACAGGACATGGAATGGGACAGGAAACGGGACTGGAGCGGGAACGGGATTGGGATGGGACACGGGACAGGACTGGAGCGGGGATGTGACAAGGGACAGGACACAAAATGGGACACAGGACGGGACACGGAATGGTACATAGGAGGGGACACGGAATGGGACACAGGAGGGGACACGGGACAGGACACGGAATGGGACACAGAACGGGACTGGAGCGGGGATGGGACACGGGACGGGACACGGAATAGGATACAGGAGGGGACAGAATGGGACACGGAATGGGACGCAGGAGGGGACACAGGACGGGACAAGAACTGAACCGGGACCGGGACAGGACACGCGGGCGGGGGCGGAGCCACCCCTTGACTGACAGGAGGAAGTCCCGCCCCTTGACCCATCCCGGCCGCACTCATTGGCTGCTCCGACCCGCACGGGCTCCCATTGGTCGGAGCCGCGGCGTGGGCGGGACCAGCGGAGGCCAGGAAGCGGCGGCGGCCCCGCGGAGGCTTTTCCTGCCCGCGGCCCCGGAACCCAGCGGGGCGGGCGGACCCGCCGGGCTGCGGTGAGGCCGGGCAGCGGTGAGGCCGGGCAGCGGGCGGGGGGCTTCGGCAGCCCCCACCCCCGTGGCGGGGGGGGGGGCGGATCTTCACCGGCAGGGCGCTGCGGCGGCGGGCGGGATGGAGCGGGGCTGGGCCGGGGGCTGGGATGGAGCCGGGCCGGGGCCGTGAGGGGTGGGACAGAGCCCGGGGGGTGAGGCAGGGCCGGGCAGGGGCCGTGAGGGGTGGGACAGAGCCGGACCGGGGTTGGGAGCCCGGTGGGACAGGGGCGGTGGGACGGGGCCGTGCCCGGACGCTGCCGGGGGTGCGGGACCCGCCCTCAGGGGCTCGGGGGCTCCGCTGCTCCTCCCCTCAGAACCTGGGCTGTGACCGGCTCAGCGATGAGGGGGGACGGGGATCCCCGACACCCCCGGGAATGGGGAGCTGGAAATCCGGGGGGGAAGGGACGAGAGAGCCCCGTGGGCTGGGGGTTTGGGCCTGGGGGTCTGGGGGTTTGGGTCTGGGGGAGCTGGAAATCTTGGGGTAGGAGCGTCCCTTGGTCTGGGTGAGGGGGTTTGGGTCTGGGGTCTGGGAATGGTTGTTTGGGTCTGAGGGAAGGGATTTGGGTCTGGGGGAACTGGAAATCCTGGGGTAGAAGGGACAAGCACCTCTTAGTCTGGGAATGGGGGTTTGGATCTGGGGGAGCTGGAAATCCTGGGGTAGGAGCGTGCCTTGGTCTGGGGGAGGGGGTTTGGGGGTCTGGGTCTGGGGGAGCTGGAAATCCTGGGGTAGAAGGGACAAGCACCTCTTAGTCCAGGAATGGGGGTTTGGGTCTGGGGGAGCTGGAAATCCTGGGGTGGAAGGGACGAGTTTCCCTTGGTCTGGGGAAGGGGGTTTGGGTCTGGGGTCTGGGAATGGGGGTTTGGGTGTGAGGGAAGGGCTCTGGGTTTGGCTCTGGGGTCTCAGCCCCGGTGCTCAGCGCCCCGTGCCCTCCGTGCAGCCGGAGATGACGACGCTGACGCACCGGGGCCGGCGGGCCGAGGGCCGGGGCTCCGAGAAGAAGGGGGAGGGTGAGGAGGAGGCTGCGGACCGGGAGCTGAACGAGGACGAGCCCGATGACTCCAAAGACATCCGCCTGACCCTCATGGAGGAGGTGCTGCTCCTGGGGCTGAAGGACAAGGAGGTGAGGCTGGTGGGGCTCGTGGGCAGTGCTGTGGTCAAGCTGGGCTCGAGGCTCTCAGGGAGCAGCAGAAGGGATTGGATGGGTTCTTCTCAGTGTTCTCCCTTAGCACCTGCTTGGAATCACACAATCGTGGGATGGGTCAGGTTCAGAATTCACAGAATCACTGGGTTGGAAGAGACCTTAAAGATCATGGAGTCCAACCCAGCCCCAACACCTCAACTGAGGCAGGAGTGTTGGAAGGGACTGGAAAGTTCATCAAGTTCCAAACCCCTGCCATGGGCAGGAACACCTTCCACCATCCCAGGCTGCTCCAAGCCCTGTCCAGCCTGGCCTTGGACACTTCCAGAGATGGGCCAGCTGCTCTGGGCTCCCTGTGCCAGGAGATGGCAACCTGAGCTGTGCCTGTGGCTGATAAGTGCTGTCCCAGCAGCTCTGCCTTGGGGACAGTGGCAGGAGGTGTGGGTGTACAAAACAAAGAGGGGTTTTTCTTTCCAGGGCTGAAGCCATGGGTAGATGGAGGCTCAGCTGCTTTATCAAAGGGTCAACATCCTTTCATCCTTCTCTGCAGCTCCAAAGCAGCAGCTGGCACACAGGGACACCATGGGCACTGCTCTGCTCTGCTCTTTAAAAATCCATGGGGGAAAGAGCAGAGGGAAGAGGCAGAGGGCAGCAGAGTCAGCTGGGCTGGGAGCTGGGAGCAGGCACAGGCTGAGTCTGGAGCCACAGTGGCCAGGGAACAGGAGCTGCATCTCTGCTGCCTCCCTGGGCCAGGCAGGGCTGGGGATGGGCAGCTCTGGCTGGGAATGGCACTGGGGGAGCTCCTCCTGTGTGCCTGTCACCCTGGGGGAAGGGGATCCTGGTCTAACAGAATGGGTTTGTGCTTATCAGCTGCTAGGAACTCGTTTGTCAGCTCTGCCTGGAAGGGGAGGATTCCTGGTGTGGGCTTCTCTGAGCTGTCTGTGCTGTCCCTGGCCTTGTTTTCAGCCCTGCACCCATCTCCTGCATCAGCTTGGGCAGATCTTTGGCTGGGAGGGTGATGAGGTCCTGGCACAGGTTGTTCCATGGCTGCCCCATCCTGGGAGTGGCCCAGGCCAGCCTGGTGTGCTGGAACCTGTCCCTGCCATGAAGGGAATGGGATCAGTTGATCTTTAAGGTCTCTTCCAACCCAAACCATTCCACAGTTCTAAAATCTGCTATTCCTGACGAGTGGATGGGGAATTGCAGACCAGGGGAAGCCAACCAGGTGCCCAAGGTGCTTTTTGGGGTGGCAGTGGCAGAGCAGAAGCTTCTAGAGAGGCTTTCCAGCTCCAGGAGCCCACTTTGGTCAAGATTGAGCTCAATGATCCTGGAGATCTTTTCCAGCTGTAACTATTCCATGATTCCTGTGTGATTCTCTCCCACCCTGAGGAGCTGGGCTGGATGTCCTCCTCCTCTTCCTCCCTCAGGGCTGGAGTTCAACCTTTGTGAGGTGCCAGAACCTTCTTTGCAGCAGGGCTCTGCAGTTGTGGGCTGGTCCCAGCTGGTGCTGAGCTGTGCCACGGATCCAGCCCAGGCTGTGACAGTGACAAGGGCTGGGGCTGTCCTGTTCCAGAGCCCCAGATAAGATCTAGGAGCCAACTAGGAAGTGGCAGGAGCTCAGGGCTGTAAAGGGAACACAATGCAAATAATCCTGGAGCAAATATTTGAGAGCAGCCTGGGAGTGGGGTGCCATGGGCTGCTTTTCTCCTGGGCTGTGTTTGGTGTTCTTGGTTAATGCATCCTGGGAATGGCCCTTCAGCCACCAGGAACCTGGGAGAGCACAACAAACAGGGAAAAACACACAAAAAAACCTTGTCACACTTTTCTTTTTTTTTGTTTGTTTTTATTCCATCCTGTCCTTCCACATTCCTGTAGCTCACAACCAGAGGCAGCAGCAGCCTGGCCTTGAGCTGGGCTCTGTTTTCACAGCTCAGGTGTTCACTCATGCTTTGATGACTGGGGAAAAACAAGATGATTTTTGCCAAATTCAATGAGCTCACGCTGTAATTTCATTATTTAAAGTACCAGTCTGTCCATGTAGGAGGACCTGGCTGCAAACCAGCCTGGCTTTTATAACCAGTCTGATTCCAGAAGCTGGAAATAACCCAGGAGCTTTGGAATTTCAAATTTCCTGGGGGTAACGTGCCCTTGAGGCCAGGAAATTGAAACCTTTGCTCATCTTCACACCCTTTCCTGGAGAACTTGTTTGTAAAAGCCAGGAGCAAAATCCAGGAAAGGAAACCAGGAGGGCAGGGATGAAAGGTTGCTTTGTGTTCCTGCACAAGGAAGTGGAGAGAAAGCAAATAAAAAAATCTTCATTTCTTTTATGGTTCCCTGTACAGGGCAAGCCCAGTGAGCACACGTCCTGCTCAAACAGAGCCACAGGGGATGGGAATTCACCCCTGGGGAGGGAAAACCTTCCCTGGGGAGGGCTGGGGCTTCCCAGCCTGTTTGCCTTGGGAAGGGCTTCACTTTTTCTGCAGGCTCCTGGTGGCAGGAGACTGGAGAAAGGAGCTCCTTTCAGGTCCTTCCCTCCTTGTTTTCCATGCAGAGAAAGAGCAGAAAGGGAGGGGGGAAAAGCAGCAGAAAGAGCAGCAGAAGGGGAGGGGAAAAAGGGCAGAAAAGGAGGAAAAAAAGCAGCAGAAAAGGAGGAAAAAAAGGGCAGAAAGGGAAGAAAGCAAGCAGCAGAAAGGGAGGAAAAAAGCAAAAAGGGCAGCAGAAAGAGAGGGAAAAAGAGCAGAAAGGGCAGCAGAAAGGGAGGCAAGAAAGCAGTAGAAAGGGAGGGAAAAAAGCAGAAAAAGGAGCAGAAAAGTAGGGGAAAAGAGCAGCAAAAGGGGAGGAAAAAAAAGCAGAAAGGGAGGGAAAAAAGAGCAGAAAGGGAGGAAAAAAAGCAGCAGAAAAGGAGGAAAAAAAAGAGCAGAAAGGGAGGGAAAAAAGGGCAGAAAAGGAGGAAAAAAAGCAGCAGAAAAGGAGGGGAAAAAAAAGAGCAGAAAGGGAGGAAAAAAAGCAGCAGAAAAGGAGGGGAAAAAGGGCAGAAAAGGAGGAAAAAAAGCAGCAGAAAAGGAGGGAAAAAAGGGCAGAAAGGGAGGAAAGAAAGCAGCAGAAAAGGAGGGAAAAAAGGGCAGAAAAGGAGGAAAAAAAGCAGCAGAAAATGAGGGGAAAAAGGGCAGAAAAGGAGGAAAAAAAGCAGCAGAAAAGGAGGAAAAAAAGCAGCAGAAAAGGAGGGAAAAAAGGGCAGAAAAGGAGGAAAAAAAGCAGCAGAAAAGGAGGAAAAAAAAGAGCAGAAAGGGAGGAAAAAAAGCAGCAGAAAAGGAGGAAAAAAGAGCAGAAAGGGCAGCAGAAAGGGAGGGAAGAAAGCAGTAGAAAGGGAGGGAAAAAAGCAGAAAAGGAGGGGAAAAGAGCAAAAAGAGCAGCAAAAGGGGAGGAAAAAAGCAGAAAGGGAGGGAAAAAAAAGAGCAGAAATGGAGGAAAGAAAGCAAGCAGCAGAAAGGGAGGAACAAAGCCAAAAGGGCAGCAGAAAAGGAGGGAAAAAAAGAGCAGAAAGGGGGAAATTGCCACCAGGAACCCATTGCAGGTGTGTTGGGGTCTCCCTGCAAACCAGCCCTGGGTGGCTGTGATCCCACTGGGGTCACCTTCCCTTGGGCACCCCCAGGTGCCAGTGCAGCCCCCCAGGCTCTCCCTGAGCCCCGGCTGCTCCTGGCTTGCCTGAAATCCTGGAACAGAAGGAAACAATTCTGGGGCTTTGTTCTCATCAGGGAGGGGAAGGGAAGGGGAAGGGATGGGATGGGAAGGGAAGGGGAAGGGATGGGATGGGATGGGAAGGGAAGGGAAGGGAAGGGAAGGGAAGGGAAGGGAAGGGAAGGGAAGGGAAGGGAAGGGAAGGGAAGGGAAGGGAAGGGAAGGGAAGGGAAGGGAAGGGAAGGGAAGGGAAGGGAAGGGGAAGGGATGGGATGGGAAGGGAAGGGAGGGGAAGGGAAGGGAAAGGGAAGGGGAAAGGGAAGGGGAAGGGGAAAGGGAAAGGGAAGAGGGAAGGGAAGGGGAAAGGAAAGGAAAGGAAAGGAAAGGAAAGGAAAGGAAAGGAAAGGAAAGGAAAGGAAAGGAAAGGAAAGGAAAGGAAAGGAAAGGAAAGGAAAGGAAAGGAAAGGAAAGGAAAGGAAAGGAAAGGGAGGGGAAGGGAGGGGAAGGGAAGGGGAAGGGTCACCTGGGCTGCCCCATTGCTCCAAAGCAGAGCCCCAGCTCTCTTGGAAAGCATCACTCGAGTGTTGTTGAAGCTCAGGGAACAGCAAATTCCCTCCCTGCAAATTCCCTCCCTGCAAATTCCCAGGGCAAATTCCCTCCCTGCAAATTCCTTCCCTGCAAATTCCCAGGGCAAATTCCCTCCCTGCCCTTCCTTGGCTTTCTTGTCCAGGTGTTTGGTTTTTTTTCTCTCCCTGGCTGCAATTGCAGCCCAGAACTGTCCTGTGCATTCTGGAACTTGGAATTCTCTTCCTTTTTGCTGCTCCTTTTTATGATCAGGCAGGAGCAGGGAAATCTGGGAGGGTTTGGAGAGACAGGAGCAGGGAAATGTGGAAATCTGGGAAGGTTTGGAGAGAAAGGAACAGAGAAATGTGGGAATCTGGGAAGGTTTGGAGAGAAAGGAGCAGAGAAATGTGGAAAGGTTTAGAGAGACAGAACAGGGAACTGTGGAAATCTGGGAAGGTTTGGAGAGAAAGGAGCAGGGAAATGTGGGAATCTGGGAAGGTTTAGAGAAAGGAGCAGGGAAATGTGGGAATCTGGGAAGGTTTGGAGTGACAGGAGCAGGGAAATGTGGGAAGGTTTAGAGAAAGGAGCAGGGAAATGTGGGAATCTGTGAATGGAGAGAAAGGAGCAGAGAAATGTGGAAATCTGGGAAGGTTTAGAGAGACAGGAGCAGAGACAGGAGCAGGGAAATGTGGGAATCTGGGAAGGTTTGGAGAGAAAGGAGCAGGGAAATGTGGGAATCTGGGAAGGTTTGGAGTGACAGGAGCAGGGAAATGTGGGAATCTGGGAAGGTTTGGAGAGAAAGGAGCAGGGAAATGTGGGAATCTGGGAAGGTTTGGAGTGACAGGAGCAGGGAAATGTGGGAATCTGGGAAGGTTTAGAGAAAGGAGCAGGGAAATGTGGGAATCTGGGAAGCTTTGGAGAGACAGGAGCAGGGAAATGTGGAAATCTGGGAAGCTTTGGAGAGACAGGAGCAGGGAAACGTGGGAAGGTTTAGAGAGACAGAACAGGGAACTGTGGAAATCTGGGAAGGTTTGGAGAGATAGGAACAGAGAAATGTGGGAATCTGGGAAGGTTTAGAGACAGAACAGGGAAATGTGGGAAGGTTTAGAGAAGGGAACTGTGGGAATCCGGGGAGCTTTGGGGAGACTCCGGGGCACGATCCCAGCAGGACCAGAAGCAGCAGAGAGGACAAATCCCTGCCGTGTTCTCGCCAGGGCTACACCTCCTTCTGGAACGACTGCATCTCCTCGGGGCTGCGGGGCGGGATCCTGATCGAGCTCGCGCTGCGCGGCCGCATCCGCCTGGAGCCGCTGGCCCTGAGGAAGAAGAGGCTGCTGGAGAGGAAGGTCAGGCTGCCGCAGGGCAGGGGCGGGGCTCTGCCCACCCATCCTGCCTGGGGGATGTGAGAAAATACATGTTCAGTCTCTTGTGCAAATGGAGAAATAATAACATAGAAATTGAAAATAAAATTTATAATAAATAATAAACAAATAATAAACAATAATTATAAATTATAATAAAAATAAAAATTAAAAAATTAAAAAATAATAATATAAAATTTTAAATGAATAGATAGTAAAGTAAATAATATGAACAAATAAGAAAGAAATTAATAAAATAAAGGAAGTAATATAAATAAATAAAAATAGAAAATAAAATAAGTAAATTAAAATAAAAAATTAATAAAAATGAAAATAAATAGTAATAAAATAGACAAGTAAAATTTAAATAAATAAATAAAAAAGAAAAAAAGCAGCTATTAAAATAAAAATAAATAGTAGTAAAATTTAAAAATGAAATTAAAATTAATAATAAAATGCAAAAATAATTTAATAATGAATTTATAATTAATTTAATTTTATAAGGGACAATAGGAGATACATACCATAAAGCAGAAATAAAAACTGCATCTTTATAACAAAGTTACTTCAACATCATACGTGTAAAATCCATTTTAATATTTGCAAAAAGCCAATTTTATAGTATTATATAATTATAATATATCATTATATGTTATAATGTTATACTAATATAATATCTAATATAATATATTAATTTTAATATAGAACATTACATAGCAATACTATAAAACCCACTATTATAATATGATATAATTATAATTTTATATTATTACACATTATAATATGATATTAATGTTAATATAATGTATAGATATAGTATATAAATAAATTATAATAGTATATGATAATAGAATATTATATTATATATAGTGATTATCCCGTATCATAATATAATTTTGATAGAATATTATATTATTATATAATTAAAATATTATATAAGATTGATATAAAATGACAATATCATAATATATTAATAGATTATATTAATATATAACTATAATAGCATACTATTATATAACATTTATACAAAATTATAATATTATATAATAATATTGTAACATTATTATATCATAATAATAGTTTAATATTCTAGAATAATGACACAGATTTACAATATGCAAACATTCTAGAATATTGCTCCTCCCAGGTGCTGCTGAAGTCAGATGCTCCCACTGGGGATGTGCTGCTGGATGAGACCCTCAGGCACATCAAGGCCACAGAGACAGCAGAGACGGTGCAGACCTGGATAGAGCTGCTCACTGGTAGGGCCAGGTGGAAATTCCACCATCCCAGCTCCCTCCAGGGCTCTCCAAACATCCCTGAGACCCAGCCAAAGCCACCCAAATCCATCCAGGGGCACCCTCTGCATCCAGAGCTCCAGGACCCAGACCCAGCCAAAGCCACCCAAATCCACCCAGGGTCACCCTCTGCATCCAGAGGTCCAGGACCCAGACCCAGCCAAAGCCACCCAAATCCATCCAGGGTCACCCTCTGCATCCAGAGCTCCAGGACCCAGACCCAGCCAAAGCCACCCAAATCCATCCAGGGTCACCCTCTGCATCCAGAGGTCCAGGATCTGGTGGTGAAGGAACCCCGAAAAGAGGGGAAAGCCCCAAAACTGCCATGGACCCTCAGATCCCTCTAAAACCCCTCTCCAGGCCTGTCCAAACATCCCTCAGCCAAAGCCACCAAAATTCATCAGGGATCACCCTCTGCATCCAGAGCTCCAGGATCTGGTGGTGAGGGAAACTCAAAACCAGCCTGGCCTCTCCAAAACCCCTCTCCAGAGCTGTCCAAACATCCCTCAGACCCAGCCAAAGCCACCAAAATCCATCAGGGATCCCAGGTCCAGCATCACCTTCTGCATCCAGAGCTCCAGGATCTGGTGGTGAGGGAACCCCAAAAAGAGGAGAAAGCCCCAAAACTGCCATGGACCCTCAGATCCCTCTAAAACCCCTCTCCAGACCTGTCCAAACACCCTCTGCCTCCAGATCTCCAGGTTCTGGTGGTGAGGGAACTGCCAGAAACCAGCCTGGACCCTCCAATCCCTCCAAAACCCCTCTCAGGCCTGTCCAAACATCCCTCAGCCAAAGCCACCAAAATCCATCAGGGATCACCCTCTGCATCCAGAGCTCCAGGATCTTTTGCTGAGGGAGCCTCAAAAAGAGGAGAGAGCCCCAAAACCAGCCTGGACCCTCCAATCCCTCCAGAACCCTTCTCCAAAATCCCTCTCCAGGCCTGTCCATGATTCCCTGATTTCCCTTCCCAGATCACCCTGGGGGATATTTAGGTGTTCTGGTAGAATTTGAAGGTTCTACTGGAGGATTCTGGGGGTTCCAGGTAGGATTTGGGGCTCCTAGGAAGGATTTTGCAGGATCCAAATGCTGAGGCCTCACCAAGCCTGAGGTGACCCATGGGTGGAAGAGGCTTTGGGAAGGGATTTGCCCTGGGGTCTCCTGGGATTTCTCTTCAAGCTCCACTGGGAGCTTTGCCAGGAGGATCTGAGTCTGGCCAAGGGATCAGAGCCAGGTGTCCATGCAGGACATCATGGAAGGGTGGAAGAACGTTGGCATTGGGAAGTAAACCTTGACCAGAGTCTCCATGGTCTGGCTCTGGATCCCTGGAGATCCCTGAAGGTCCCTGGAGAGATCCCTGAAGGTCCCTGGAGATGAGGAGAGCAGGAGAAGGCTGAATGTGGGGGCAGAGAAGGAATTTGTGGGTTCTGAGCTTGGTGGAAATCTTGGAACTCAGAGCTCCTGTGGCAGAGCCAGGTGTCCATGCAGGACATCATGGAAGGGTGGAAGGACGTTGGGATTGGGAAGCCAAGCTTGACCAGAGCCTCCCTGGCCTGGCTCTGGATCCCTGGAGATCCCTGGAGATCCCTGGAGATGAGGAGAGTAGGAGAAGGCTGAATGTGGGGGCAGAGAAGGATTTTCTGGACTGGGAGCTTGGTGGAAATCTTGGCACTCAGAGCTCCTGTGGCAGAGCCCAGTGTCCATGCAGGACATCATGGAAGGGTGGAAGGACGTTGGGATTGGGAAGCCAAGCTTGACCAGAGCCTCCCTGGCCTGGCTCTGGATCCCTGGAGATCCCTGGAGATGAGGAGAGTAGGAGAAGGCTGAATGTGGGGGCAGAGAAGGATTTTCTGGGTTGGGAGCTTGGTGGAAATCTTGGCACTCAGAGCTCCTGTGGCAGAGCCCAGTGTCCATGCAGGACATCATGGAAGGGTGGAAGGACGTTGGGATTGGGAAGCCAAGCTTGACCAGAGCCTCCCTGGCCTGGCTCTGGATCCCTGGAGATCCCTGGAGATCCCTGGAGATCCCTGGAGATGAGGAGAGCAGGGGAAGGCTGAATGTGGGGGCAGAGAAGGATTTTCTGGACTGGGAGCTTGGTGGAAATCTTGGAACTCAGAGCTCCTGTGGCAGAGCCAGGTGTCCATGCAGGACATCATGGAAGGGTGGAAGGACGTTGGGATTGGGAAGCAAAGCTTGAGCAGAGCCTCCTGTCCCTCAGGAGAGACCTGGAACCCCTTCAAGCTGCAGTACCAGCTGCGCAACGTGCGGGAGCGCCTGGCCAAGGCCCTGGTGGAGAAGGGCATCCTGACCACGGAGAAGCAGAACTTCCTCCTCTTCGACATGACCACCCACCCCGTGTGCAACGCCTCCGAGAAGCAGCGCCTGCTCAAGAGGCTCCAGGAGAGCGTCCTGGAGCGTTGGGTCAACGAGCCCCAGCGCATGGAGCGCAGGACCCTGGCCCTGCTGGTGCTGGCCCACGCCTCGGACGTGCTGGAGAACGTTTTCGCCAGCCTGGCCGACGACAAGTACGACGTGGCCATGAACAGGACCAAGGACCTGCTGGATATGGACCCTGAGGTGGAGGCTGCCAAGGGCAAGGGCATGGAGATGATCTGGGCCGTGCTGGCGGCCTTCAATAAGTCCTAAAACCTCTCCTTGGTGGGTCCCATCTTGGGGTTCCACCCTGGGGTCTCCCCATGGGGACTTCAAGGTGCCAAAGGCAGGAACACACAGAGATGATCTGGGCCATGCTGGTGGCCTTCAATAAGTCCTGAACCCCCCACACATGGGGTGGGAGAGATCATTGATGGGTCCCATCAAGGGGAACCCTCTCCCCAGAGGAGCCTGGACCTGGAAGGTCCCAAAGGCAGGAACACAGAGATGATCTGGGCCATGCTGGTGGCCTTCAATAAGTCCTAAACACTCCTTACATTGGGTGGGGGAGACCCTTGATGGGTCCCATCCTGAGGTGCCACCTGGGGTCCCACAGGGGTCTCCCTAGAGGAGCCTGGACCTGGAAGCTGCCAAGGGCAGGGGCACAGAGATGATCTGGGCCATGCTGGTGGCCTTCAATAAGTCCTAAACCCCACCCCACATGGGGTGGGGGAGATCATTGATGGGTCCCATCAAGGGGACTGCACACCCCACATGGGGTCCTATCAAGGGGACCCCTCTCCCCAGAGGAACCTGGAGCTGGAAGGTGCCAAAGGCAGAGGCACAGAGATGATCTGGGCCATGCTGGTGGCCTTCAATAAGTCCTAAACACTCCTCCCATGGGGTGGGAGAGATCATTGATGGGGCCCATCAGGGGGAGCCCTCTCCCCATGGGGACCTGGAGTTGGGGCACTGGGTGGGCTCAGCCTGGGGAGGGACCAGGGGATTTTTGCTTTTCCCCTCCCCAAGTAGGGCTGGGAGGTGAGAACCCCCCACCACAGTCCCTGGTGCCTCCAGGGAGAGGTGGCAGCAGCTCTTCACTCCTTGCCCTTGGGCATTTCCTTCTGAGGCCAGTGCAGAGGCTCCCGCCTGGCAGCTCTGGGGGTGCTCCTGAGGAGCTCACACCCTCCTGGGGTGACATTTGGGGGTGTTGGGCACCCAAAGCCCCCCCGGGCTGTGCCCCCATGGTTCAGCTGCTCTTTCTAGTAAGAAAAACCAAGTGAAACTGTGATTATTTTTGTTCACAACCCCCTTCCTTCCTTCCTTCCTCCCCCACTTTATTCTCCTGTAGTTCACTTAAAACTGAAATATTTCTCTGCAGCCCGGGCTGTGTCCGTGTTTCAGTGGGTGCAGCTGCCAGCGTTGGCATTTCCAGGGGTACCGGCCGTGCCCGTGAGGGGTGCGATGTCCCCCGGGGGACATGAGCTGCGGGTGGTCTCAGTTGATGGGTGCGGGTGAGCTCCCTCCTCCCCCAGGCCCGTTTCCCTTTCCGGGGGCGCTTTCGGGGCTTTTCCGTGTCCCCCCATCCCCGCGGTGTCCCCGCGTCCTCCCGGCCCCGGTCTCGAACCCGCGGCGCTGAGGAACAGGGGGAAGCCCCGCCTCTTACCCCGTCCACTCGCTGTTTCTTGCTTTCCATTGGCCGCTGTTAATGCCAGTCATTATTGCACCGCCCTTTTGCTTGCACCGCCTCCTCGTAATGCTCCGCCCCCGCGCGCACTGATTGGTCATGCGTGATGTCACTGCGACCGCTTCTCTGCGCTCATTGGGTAGAACTGCTGTCCGTCACACAGCTGAGGCGGTGGAGGCGGTGGCGGCCATTTTGGAGCAGGGCGCGGGGCCGGACGCAGCGGAGGGAGCGCAGAGCCCCCCCTTCGCCGCCATGGCAGCCCCGCTCGGTACCGGCGCCTTCACGGAGGAGACCGGGCAGGAGAAACAGGTGGGGGAACCCCCGGGGGACAGAGGGGGTGTCGGGCGGGCTCCCACTGGCTCGGCTGCACGTCCCTCTTTCCAGTCCTAAGCGGAGATTGGTGATTTCTATTGTCTGTCTGGCGAAATCCGGACTCTGATTGGCTACGAGGTTGGGCGGTGGGCGGGACTTCCGGTTTAGGATAGATGGCGGCGTGGGGGGTGCGTGGGGTTGGTGAGGTGGGATTGGAGGGGGCCGGGATGGGCTCGGGTTGGACCCGGGGTGGGCCCGGGAAGGGGTAACGGGGGTGGGAGGGGGCTGGGATTACCCTGGGGTGGGGTAACTGGGATGGGATGGGGGTAACTGGGATGGGATGGGGGAATTGGGATGGGATGGGGGTAACTGGGATGGAATGGGGATAACTGGAATGGGGGAACTGGGATAGGGGAGATGGGATGGGATGGGATGGGATGGGATGGGATGGGATGGGATGGGATGGGATGGGATGGGATGGGATGGGATGGGATAGGGGGAACTGGGATGGGGGAACTGGGATTGGAGTAGGGTTACTGGGATGGAATGGGGGTAACTGGGATGGGATAGGGGGAACTGGGATTGGATTGGGGTAAATGGGATGGGAGGGGATAACTGGGATGGGATGGGGGAACTGGGATGGATTGGGGGAACTGGGATGGATTGGGAGAACTGGGATGGGGTGACTGGGATGGATGTGGGTAACTGGAAGGGGGGAACTGGGACTGGGGGAACTGGGATTGGATTGGGGTAAATGGGATGGGAGGGGATAACTGGGATGGGATGGGGGAACTGGGATGGGGTGACTGGGATGGATGTGGGTAACTGGAAGGGTGGAACTGGGACTGGGGGAACTGGGATTGGGGTAACTGGGATGGGGGAACTGGGATGGGGTGACTGGGATGGGATGGGGGTAACTGGGATTGGGGGAACTGGGATGGGATGGGGGAACTGGGATGGGAGGGGGTAACTGGGATGGGGTAACTGGGACTGGGGTAACTGGGAGGGGGGAACTGGGACTGGGGGAACTGGGATTGGGGTAACTGGGATTGGGGTAACTGGGAGCTGAGGGCAGCAGTCACAGACCCTGCAGTGGTTTCAGGGCACAAAGCTTTGGGTGCTGCTGTCAGACCTCCCTGACCCCAAAATCCTGTCCAGGAACCCTAAAAGCTCTCTAGGAGCCCCAAAATCCTGCTTGGCACTCCTGAAATCCTCCCCGGGATCCCCAAATCCTACCTGGGACCCCCAAAATCCTTCCCAGCAGACCCAAATCCAGGAATTCTTTCCTAAAATCCTGGAATTCCTGCCTAAAATTCAGCCCAAAATCCAGCCTAAAATCCAGGAATTCCTTCCCAATAGAAATAATGTAAATTTTATTTAATAAATAAATTTTTATTTCATAAATAATTGTAAATGTAAAATAATAGTGTAATAACTAATGTCAATTTCATTTATTAAATAAATGCTAATGTAATTAATAAATGTAAATTAATAGTGAAATAAATATTGTCAAATTTCTTTAATAAATAAATTTTAATGTAATAAATAAATGCGAATGTAAATTGATAATATAATCAATAATGTACATTTTATTTAATAAATATAAATAAATATAAATAAATTTATATATTACCATAATATATTATATAGTATATGATTATTGTAATATTATTATAATAATGCTATTAATATTACTATTGTATTATAATAATAGAATTAATTATATATAATATTAATCTTGTATTTGAATTTATGTATAATAATAATAATATAAATTTAATTAACAAATATAAATTAATAATGAAAAAAGTAAATTAAATACAAAGAAATTTTAATTTAATGAATAAATGTAAATTAATGATGTAACAAACAATGTAAATGTTATTTAATCAATAATTTTTGATTTCTCTCTGTGTTTTAGGACTCTCAGGAGAAGGACAAAGCCATTTCCCCCGAGAGGGCAGAGGAGGCCAAGCTCAAGGCCAAATATCCCAACCTGGGCCAGAAGCCTGGGGGCTCTGATTTCCTCATGAAGAGGCTGCAGAAAGGGGTGAGTGAGGGGCACAGGGCTCAGCCCCAGGAGATCCCACTCTGGCCAAAAAATTGGGAAAAAATTGGGGGAAAATGGGAAAAAAAATGGGAAAAAAAAAAAGGAAAAAAACGCCAGGAAGTTGGGGGAAAAACGGGGAAAAAAATGAGAAATCTGGGGGGAAAAAAAGGAAAAATAATGGGAAAAATAAATGGGAAACCTGGTGAAAAATGGGGGGAAAATGGGAAAAGAAAGGGAAAACCAGGGGAAAAAAAAACTGGGGAAAAACCCAGGAAATCAGGGAAAAAATGGGAAAAATAAAGAAAACTGGAGAAAAAATGGGAAAAATAATGGGAAAAACTGGGGGGAAAAAGGGAAAAATAATGGGAAAACTGGGGGGGAAATGGGAAAAATAATGGGAAAACTGTGGGGGGAAATGGGAAAACTGGGGGGAAAAATGGGAAAAATAATGGGAAAACTGGGGGGAAAAAGGGAAAAATAATGGGAAAACTGGGGGGGAAAATGGGAAAAATGATGGGAAAACTGGGGGAAAAAATTGGGAAAAAAATGGAAAAGTGGGCAAAAATAGGAAAAATAAATGGGAAAGCTGGGAAAAGACTGAGGGAAAAAAAAAACTGGGACACCTGGGGAAAAAAAAACTTGGGGAAAAAAAAGGAAAGAAAAAAACTGGGGAAAACCCAGGAAATTGGGGGAAAATGTGGAAAGAAAAGAAGGGAAAACTGGGGGAAAAAAAGGAAAACTAATGGGAAAAATAAATGGGAAACCTGGGGAAAAATATGGGGAAAACAGGAAAAAATGTGGGGAAAAAAGGGAAAACTGGAGAAAACACCTGGGGGAAAAAAAAGGGAAAAAACCCAGGAAATTGGGGAAAAAATGGGAAAACTGGAGAAAAAATGGGAAAAATAAATGGGAAACAAATTGGGAAACCTGGGAAAAAAACTAGGAAAAAATACCTAGGACACCTGGGTAAAAAAATGGAAAAATAATGGGAAAAATAAATGGGAAATCTGGAGAAAAATGGGGGGAAAATGGGAAAAGAAAAGGAAAAGTGGAAAAAAAGGGGGAAAGGGGGGGAATAAACTAGGAAACCTGGGGAAAAAATAGGAAACAAAATGGGAAACCTGGGGAAAAAATGGGGAAATAAAAGGGAAATCTGGGGGGGGAAACAGGGAAAATAATAGGAAAAATAAATGGGAAACAAACTGGGAATCTGGAAAACAAACTGGGAAAAATCTGGGGAAAAACCCTGGGAAAACTGGGGAAAAAATGGAGAAAAAACTGTTGAGGAAACCTGGGGGGAAAATGGGGGAAAATTGGGAAATCTGGGGGAAAAACTGGGAAAAATGGGGGAAAAATGAGGAAAATCTCTCAGGAATGGGATTAAATCCCTCAGAAATGAATCAAAAGGTTCCTGGGCTGGGAAAAGGAAAGGGAGGGATCAGGGCCTTAGCCTTGACTTTGGGAAATTATTAAGTTTATTAAAAAAATAAGAAATAAATGTATTATTTATATATAAAAATTAAAATTAATTGAGTTTATATCCCATTAAGAAATAACAAATTTATTTATTACTTATATAGAAAATCTAAAATTTAATTGAACTTATTAATCCTATTAAGAACTCATAAATAAATTTATTGTTTATATAGAAAGCTAAAATTTTTAATTAAAATTAAAAACGAAAAATAAAACTTCAAATTTTAATTTTACACCCAAAAAATCAATTTAGAAATTAAAAAAAAATTTAAATTAAAATTTTATTTGAACTTTAAATTCTTTGGGTGTTAAAATGAAAATTTTCATTTTAGTTGAAGGAGTTTTAAATTAATTTGAAATGACATTTCAATTAAATGCTGGGGTGATGGGTGTGATGAGGCACTGGGATGCCCTTTGAGCTGGGAGGTGCCCCCAGCCCTGGGATGGTGCAGGGAGGGCCTTGGCAGCAGCCAGGGTTTGTTCTCTGGGGCAAAAGTCCTGGCTCTGTCACTGGTTTATCCTCCCCAAAGTCCTGGCTTTGTCACTGATTTATCACCCCCAAAGTCCTGGCTTTGTCACTGGTTTATCATCCCCAAAGTCCTGGGGCTGTCACTGATTTATCCTCCCCAAAGTCCTGGGGCTGTCACTGGTTTATCCTCCCCAAAGTCCTGGCTTTGTCACTCTGGTTTATCCTCCCCAAAGTCCTGGCTCTGTCACTGGTTTATCCTCCCCAAAGTCCTGCCTATGTCAGCCTGGCTCACCATCCCAAAAGTCCTGGTTCACCAGCCCAAAAATCAAAAATCCTGTCTCTCCAGGCCTGGCTCATCCCAAAAATCCTGGCTCTGTAGGCCTGACTTATCATCCCAAAAGTCCTGGTTCACCACCCCTAAAGTTCTGGTTCTGTAGGCCTGGCTCATCTCAAAAGTCCTGGCTCATCATCCCAAAAATCCTGGCTCTGTCACCCCTGGCTCCTCATCCCAAAAGTCCTGGTTCACCAGCCCAAAAATCAAAAATCCGGTTTCTCTAGGCCTGGCTCATCCCAAAAATCCTGGCTCTAGGCCTGGCTTATCATCCCAAAAGTCCTGGTTCACCACCCCAAAAGTCCTGGCTCTGTAGGCCTGGCTCATCATCCCAGTGCAGAGCATCTTGTGAGGCTCAGGCTCAGCAGCTGTGATCCCAAACCTGGCACTGTGATCCCAAATTTCACAGCTGTGATCCCAAACCTGGCAGTGTGATCCCAAATTTCACAGCTGTGATCCCAAACCTGGCAGTTTGATCCCAAATCTCCCAGAGGTGATCCCAAACCTGGCAGTGTGATCCCAAATCTCTCAGGTGTGATCCCAGCCTGGGCAATGTGATCCCAAATCTCACAGAGGTGATGCCAGCCCTGGCACTGTGATCCCAGCTCTCTCAGCAGCTGTGATCCCAGCTCTCCCAGGTGTGATCCCAGCTCTCCCAGGTGTGATCCCAGCTCTCCCAGGTGTGATCCCAAATCTCACAGAGGTGATCCCAAATCTCTCAGGTGTGATCCCAAATCTCCCAGGTGTGATCCCAGCTCTCCCAGGTGTGATCCCAAATCTCCCAGGTGTGATCCCAGCTCTCTCAGGTGTGATCCCAGCTCTCCCAGGTGTGATCCCAAATCTCCCAGGTGTGATCCCAGCTCTCTCAGGTGTGATCCCAAATCTCCCAGGTGTGATCCCAGCTCTCCCAGGTGTGAGCCCAGCATTCCAGAAGTTTCTCACTCCCTGCCCTCAGTCCCTGCCGTGCCAGGGCTCAGTAGGTCAGGGCTGGCCCCGCCATCCAAAGGTCCCAGCTCTGTGTCAGAGGTGCCCGAGTCTGAGTCACTGGCTGGGGACTAAAGGCCTTTAAACCTGGCCTAAGTCCCTGCCTGGATTTCCCCTTGTGTCATCTTCCCATGGCCTGGTTCAGAGCAATCCCAACACTCCCTAAGGGATCCTTGTTCCCCTGCACACCCAATCCCAATCCCAAATCCTCACACCCAATCCCAAATCCTGCACAGCCAACCCCAATCCCAAATCCTCACACCCAATCCCAACTCCTGCACTCCCAATCCCAATCCCAGCACTCCCTAAAGGGTCCTTGTTCCCCTGCTCCTGCACATCCAACCCCAATCCCAATCCCAATTTAACCCTCCCCAAAGGATCCTGGTGGCTCTGCTGTTCCCCTGCTCTTGCACACCCAATCCCAACTCCTGCACACCCAACCCCAATCCCAAATCCTCACACCCAATCCCAAATCCTCACACCCAATCCCAAATCCTGCACACCCAGTCCCAATCCCAGATCCTGCACTCCCATTCCCAATTTAGCCCTCCCCAAAGGGAAAAAGGGATAAAAAAGGGATAAAGGGATAAAAAGCACCAGAGACAAGGTGGAATTTGAAGGCTGTTGAGGCAAACCTGTGCTTTGAAAGTGTTGGGCATCCCAAGCTTGGATTTCTTTTTTTCTCCATGGCTCTGCTGTTCCCCTGCTCCTGCACACCCAGTCCCAAATCCTGCACTCCCAATCCCAATCCTGCACACCCAATCCCAATCCCAATCCAAATTTAGCACTCCCTAAAGGATCCTCATGGTTCTGCTCTTGCCCTGATCCTGCACTCCCAATCCCAATCCCAACCCTGCACTCCCAATCCCAATCCCTGATCCTGCACTCCCAATCCCAATTCCAATCCAAATTTGGCCCTCCCCAAATGATCCTCATGGCTCTGCTGTCCCCCTGATCCTTCACTCCCAGTCCCAAATCCTGCACTCCCAATCCCAATCCCAACCCTGCACACCCAATCCCAATCCAAATTTAGCACTCCCTAAAGGATCCTCATGGCTCTGCTGTTCCCCTGCTCCTGCACACCCAATCCCAATCCTAATTTAGCCCTCCCCAAAGGCTCCCATGGCTCTGCTGTCCCCCCTGCTCCTGCACACCCAATCCCAATCCCAATCCCAATCCCAATTTAGCCCTCCCCAAAGGCTCCCATGGCTCTGCTGTCCCCCCTGCTCCTGCACACCCAATCCCAATCCCAATCCCAATCCCAATTTAGCTCTCCCCAAAGGCTCCCATGGCTCTGCTTCCCCCCTGCTCCTGCACACCCAATCCCAACTCCTGCACACCCAATCTCAATCTCAATCCCAATTTAACCCTCCCCAAAAGCTCCCATGGCTCTGCTGTCCCCCTGCACTCCCAATAACCCAAACATTTCTCCCTCTTGCAGCAAAAATACTTCGATTCTGGCGACTACAACATGGCCAAGGCCAAGATGAAGAACAAGCAGCTGCCAAGTGCAGGGCCTGACAAGAACCTGGTGACAGGAGACCACATCCCCACGCCCCAGGACCTGCCCCAGAGGAAATCCTCCCTGGTCACCAGCAAGCTGGCAGGGTAGCTGCACTCCCAGCTGGGGGCTGCCCTCTTTCTGTCTCTTTTTTTTGGCTAAATGGATTGAACTTCACTGTACCATAGGGATGGGAGCACCAGAATCCACGTAGTTGTTTGAGTCTTTCCAGCAAGCACAGCCCAAAGCTGACTGGGGGCAGGGTTGGGCTGGCCCTTCCTCTCAGAGAGGCTTTGCCTTAATTTTGCTGCTGTTTGGAACCATCCTGGCTCACAGAGGCACTGGAGCTCTGCCTCCTTCCTGGCTGGGAGAGCCCCAGAAGAGCAGAGGGGGCACCTGGAGGAGGGGAGAGGGCAGGGCTGAGGTGTGGGAAGGGATTTCAGGGCTTGGGGTCCCAGAGACTGAGCCAGCTGGGCAGGGGAGTGATCCCAGATCTGCAAGGTGTGATCCCAGATCTGGAAATTGTGATCCCAGATATGAAATTGTGATCCCAGATCTGGCAGGTGTGATTCCAGATATGAAATTGAGATCCCAGATCTGCAAAGAGTGATCCCAGATCTGGAAAGTGGGATCCTAGGTCTGCAATGAGTGATCCCAGATCTGGCAGGTGTGATTCCAGATATGAAATTGTGATCCCAGATCTGGAAATTGTGATCCCTGATCTGCAAAGAGTGATCTCAGATCTGGAAAGTGGGATCCCAAAACTGGAAGGTGTGATCCCAGTTTTGAAAAGTGATCCCAGATCTGGCAGGTGTGATCCCAGATACGGAAAGTGGGATCCCAGATTTGGAAAGTGTGATCCCAGAACTGGCAGGTGTGATCCCAGATTTGTAAAATGTGATTCCAGATTTGGAAAGTGTGATCCCAGATTTGGAAAGTGTGATCCCAAATCTAGAAAGTGTGATCCCAGATCTGAAAAGTGTTCCCAAATCTCACAGGTGTGATCCCAGGTCTGAAAGTGTGATCCCAGATCTGGCAGGTGTGATCCCAGATTTGAAAAGAGCAATCCCAGATTTGGAAAGTGTTGATCCCAAATCTGGAAAGTGGTCCCAGATCTCACAGGTATCATCCCGGATTTGGAAATTGTGATGCCAGATTTGGAAACTGTGATTCCAGATTTGGAAATTGTGGTCCCAGATCTCACAGGTGTGATCCCAGGTGTGATCCCAGTCAGGTGTGAGCTTTAGAGCTTCAAAGTGATGAAATGAAAAAAATTCCAGGGGTTGTTGTTGGGCTGAGCTGGGATCTCTCCCTTGCTCAGCCCCAGGGGACAGCGTGTCCAGAGGGGCTGGGCCAGGGGCTGGGCAGTGCTTGAAACATCTTGGGGTCTGTGGGAGCAGAGCCCCACCTCAGCTGGAGGAGCTTGGCTGGATTTGGCCAGAGGAACAAAACCAGAGGGGCTTGGCTGGATTTGACCTCAGGGGCTTGGCTGAGCTTGGCCAGAAGGATAAAACCAGAAGGGCTTGGATGAATTTGGTCAGAAATAAAACCAGAGGGGCTTGGCTGAATTTGGTCAGAGGGACACAACCAGGGGGGCTTGACCAGAGGGACACAACCAGAGGGGTTTGACTGAATTTGGTCAGAAGGATAAAACTAGAAGGGCTTGGCTGAATTTGGCTAAAAGGACAAAACCAGAGGGACTTGGCTGAATTTGGCCAGGGGGGCTTGGCTGAGCTTGACCAGAGGTGTTTGGCTGAATTTGGAGGGACAGAGGGACAAAACCAGAGGGGCTTGGCTGAATTTGGTCAGAAGGATAAAACCAGAAGGGCTTGGCTGAATTTGGTCAGAAGGATACAACCAGAGGGGCTTGGCTGAATTTGGTCAGAAATAAAACCAGAGGGGTTTGGCTGAATTTGGTCAGAAGGATAAAGCCAGAGGGGTTTGACTGAATTTGGTCAGAAGGATAAAACCAGAGGGGCTTGGCTGAATTTGGTCAGAAGGATAAAACCAGAAGGGTTTGACTGAATTTGGTCAGAAGGATAACACCAGAAGGGCTTGCCCAGAGGGGCACAAGCAGAAGGACTTGGCTGAATTTGGCCAGAGTGTCTCAGCTGCCTCACGGCCATGGCACAGTTTCTCTGTCCCTGGTCACTTGTGGCCAAGGGGGAGGGGGGCACAGCTCTTGTCCCCCCAGCAGCAGGAGGAGCTCAGGACACAGCAGGGCCCTGCCCTGGCCCTCAGCCCCAGCCCTGGGTGCTCCCACAGCAGGACCAGAGCAGCCAGGGAGGGATTTGTGCTGCTGGGACTGATCAGGGAGGGAGGGAGAGAGGCAGGACTGGCAGGAGCCACCCAGAAAGGGATCAAAAGCACAGAGACAGGGTGGAATTTGAAGGGTGCTGAGGCAAACCTGTGCTTTGAAAGTGTTGGGCATCCCAAGCTTGGATTTCATTTTTCCCCCCATTTTTTTCCCTTCTTGTGTTTTGTTTTCTTTGTCTCAAGCCTGGGGAAAAAAATAACAAAACCCCCAAACTAACACCAACATCACAACAAAAAACCCCAAACTTAACAACCTTTTGCTTAAGTGCTGCAGAGCCAGGGCTGGGGTGGCACTGTCCCCTCCTGCTGCCCTGGGTGTCCCTTCTCCATGCAGTGGGGAGGGTGGGCACAGCTGTGCCAGGGCATCCCAAACTTTGATTTCTTTTATTCCCCATTTTTTTCCCTTCTTGTGTTTTCTGTGTCTCAAGCCTGGGGAAAAAAAATGAAACCAAAACCCCCAAATGAACACAAACATCACAACAAAAAACCCCAAATTTAACAACCCATAGCTGCAGCTCTGCAGAGCCAGGGCTGGGGTGGCACTGTCCCCTCCTGGTGCCTGGGTGTCCCTTTTCCATGCAGTGGGGAGGGTGGGCACAGCTGTGCCAGGGCATCCCAAACTTTGATTTCTTTTTTCCCCATTTTTTTCCCTTCTTGTGTTTTCTATGTCTCAAGCCTTGGGGAAAAAAACCCCAAAACCACGAAACCAAAACCCCCAAATGAACACCAACACTTTTCCATGCAGGGCCAGGTGTGGGCACAGCTGTGCCCCAAAAGCTGCCCCAATTTCAGCCCCAAGGACCAAAGGAAGGGGGGCAGGAGTGAAGGATGCCCAGGCAGGGTTTTCCTGCTGTGTGTTCCTGCTGCCCTGGGTGTTGCTGTGTGTGTCACCTGTGTCACCTGGGTCACTTCCCTGCTGCTGCTGGCCCGGAGTGTTTGCCCAGGGTGTGCTGGAATGTGGCTCTGCCTTCAGGTGTTTCCTGGATCCTCCTGTGAGAAACAGCCCTGGGGCTGCTCCTGGCCCCTCTCTGGGGCAGGCACAAGGAGTGTGGTGGCACTGGGACCTGTCCCTTGTCCCCACAGGGTCCTGCTCTGGCCTCCAGCCCCTGTGGGACCTGGTTGGGGCAGTGGCTGCACACCCTCCTTGGATGTCCTGCTGTCTGTCCCAGCCATGTTGTAAATAGATAACAAATATATAAATATATATATATATATAATTTTTTTACATGTTCACCTCTTCTGGACTGCTGTGCTTGCTTTTTATTCAACTCCAAAAGGGGGAAATAAAACCTAAAAGAGGAAATAAAGGGAAAGATGCAAAGGGGCACTGCTGCTCTGGGGGTGTCCCTGTGCTGGGGGGGGGGCAGAGGAGGGGACAGCCCCCCAAAACATGTGGGGACAGCCCCAAAACATGTGGGGACAGCCCTCAAAACGTGTGGGGACAGCCCTCAAAACGTGTGGGGACAGCCCCCCAAAACATGTGAGGACAGCCCTCAAAATGTGTGGGTACACCTCCAAATGTGTGGGGACAGCCCTAAAAACGTGTGGGGACAGCCCCAAAACGTGTGGGGACAGTCCTCAAAATGTGTAGGGACACCTCCAAATGTGTGGGGACACCTCCAGATGTGTGGGGACAGCCCTCAAAACGTGTGGGGACACCTCCAAATGTGCGGGGACACCTCCAAACGTGTGGGGACACCCCCAGCCTTGTCCCTCCCCGCTTTTCCAGGTGTGTTTGTGCAGGAGGGGGAAGGGATTGGGCAGCGCAGGCTGAGCCCCAGCAGGAGCAGCTCTGAGCAGGGTTTGGGGCCATGGCAGGGGCTCCTTCCCACCCCAGCCCAGCCCAGAGCTGGGTGGGCACTGAAGGGGGCACGGGGGTGATGCTGGCACCCCCTGCCCACCTCCCTCAGTGCTGGCTGGGTTTGGGGGCTCCCATTTTTCCACAGCAGGGATTGCTGGGCACTGGGGAGGGGTTTTACCAACACAAATCTTTGCTCCAGCTGCAGTTCCTTCCACCCTGTCCCACTGTGTCCCTTGGTCCCCAGTGCCACCCCTCGGGCTCTGTCCAGGTTCATTTTGGGGTGCAGGAGCAGGACCACTCCTGCCTTTCTCCTGGAGGCTTCACCTGTGGGATTTCAGCGCTGACCTTTCCCCAGCCCCACCTTTCCCCTGCAGCTCTCTGGGTGTGTCCCTGGCCTGCATTCCCCAGACCTGGGAATTCCCAAGCCCCGGAGGCCACGCAGGGACCCTCAGGGGACAGGCAGGGACACGTTGTTCCAGCTCGTGTTTGTGCTGAAGCTTGGCACCACCTCCCAAAAATGTGCTGGGTGCTGCCAGAGCTCCCTGCTCTCGCTCCTGCTGCCAAGAATGCTTTTCCAGACAAGGACACATTCCTTGGGGCCACGGGAAGGATTTTGAGAGGGACGAATTTCACCCTCCTGGACCTGGTTTTGGGGGGTGGCAGGGGGACAGGAGTTGGGGACCCTCAGGGGGATGCACAGCCCCGGTTTTGCTGAGCTGGGACATCTCCAGGGTGTGGGGACTGCTCCAAACACAGCACACTGGGCTTGGATTGGTCACACTTTGTCCCCAAAAATGGTGACAGGGAGGTGGCAGCTCCAAGCAGAGCACAGTGATGGTGACAGAGCCTTGGGTTTGTCCCACTTTGTCCCCAAAAATGCTGCCCAGGGAGGTGGCAGCTCCCAGTGCCTCCCTGGAGCGGGAGGAGCTGAGCGCTCCCAGCATTTGGCTTTTCATCCCTGAGGCACTGGGACCTCCTGTCCCCAAACCCCCTGGGACCTCCTGTCCCCATCTCCTGTCCCCAAACCCCCTGGGACCTCCTGTCCCCAAACCCACTGGGATCTCCTGTCCCCATCTCCTGTCCCCAAACCCCCCTGGGGATCTCCTGTCCCTATCTCCTGTCCCCAAACCCGCTGGGATCTCCTGTCCCCATCTCCTGTCCCCAAACCCCCCTGTCCCCATTTCCTGTCCCCGAACCCCCTGGGACCTCCTGTCCCCGAACCCCCTGGGATCTCCTGTCCCCAAACCCCTCTGGGACCTCCTGTCCCCATCTCCTGTCCCCAAACCCCTCTGGGATCTCCTGTCCCCATCTCCTGTCCCCAAACCCCTCTGGGATCTCCTGTCCCCAAACCTGTCCCCAGATCCCCCCGTGCTGGGTAGGACAGGACTTCCCTGGGTCCCTTTGTGTTCTGGGGGTCCCAGAGCCCACCCTGCCTGTGGGGGGGGGAGGGCAGCCCCTGTCCCCTGTGTCACTCTCATCACATCCCAGTTTGGTGATGCCACCAGCTCATGGTGGCACGTCCCAGGTGAGGGCCACAGCCCCACTTTGGTGGCACAGAGGGGCCCCAGCACCCCCTGGGAACCCTTTTTGGGGGGGTCACTGTGGTTTCAGGGGTTCCAACCCCAATTTCCATTCCCTGGAGGGATCCCAGGGCTCTGAGGGTCCTGCCCTGCTCTGGGGGGGTCTCAGTGCTGGGGACACGGGGGACAACCCAGCCAGGGCTGGGAGATCCCACCAAGGTCAGAATGGGCTCGAAGCAGACGGATCCAGGTGGGATTCCTTGGATAAAGGGAATATTTTGGGTTGGAAGCTTCTTTTAAAGGCCATCAACTCCAACCTCCAGCATGAGCAGGGACATCTCCACCGGATCAGAGCTCTGGCCTTCCTCACCTGGGATATTTCGAGGGCTGGGGCATCTAATTCCTCTCTGGGCAACCTCTCCCTGTGCCTTATCACCCACAAAACACAAAATTTCTTCCCTAGATCTCTTCTATCTATTTCTATATAAAAGAAATAGATAGAAGAGATAGAGGGAAGAAATATTTTTAATATTTCTATAGAAAAAATATAGAAATATAGAATATCTGTTTCTTCTTCAAAATAAAAATATAGATCGATTTTTTCTATATAAAAATTATTCTATATAAAAATATAGTAATATAGAATATCTATTTCTTCTTCTATATAAAATATAAAATATCTATTTCTTCAATATAAAAATATAGATCTATTTTTTCTTCTATATAAAAATATAGAATATCTATTTATTCTTCTATATAGAAATCTAGAAGATCTATTTCTTCTTCTATATAAAAATATAGAAGATCTATTTCTTCTTCTATATAAAAATATAGAATATCTATTTTTTCTTCTATATAAAAATATAGAATATCTAATTCTTCTATATAAAAAATGTAGAATATCTATTTCCTCTTCTATATAAAAATATAGAATTTTTATATCTTCTTCTATATAAAAATATAAAATATCTATTTCTTCTATATAAAAATATAGAATATTTCTTCCTTCCCTATTTTTCTTCCACTTTTATACTCTAAATCTGCCTCCTTTTAGTTTAAATCCACCACCCCTCATCCTGCTGCGATCTCACTCCCTTCTTTCAAACCCCATTTTGGCCACAGCAGCGGGGCCGTGCTGGCTCCAGCCCCGCACCCGGGGGATGCTCGGTGCTGCGGGACCGGGAATGGACCGGGAGTGGACCAGGAGTGGTCCGGGAATGGTCCGGGAATGGACCGGGAGTGGACCGGGAGTGGTCCGGGAATGGTCCGGGAATGGACCGGGAGTGGACCGGGAATGGACCGGGAATGGTCCGGGAATGGACAGGGAATGGACCGGGAATGGACCGGGAATGGACCGGGAGTGGACCGGGAATGGACCGGGAGTGGACCGGGAGTGGACCGGGAGTGGACCGGGAATGGACCGGGAGTGGACTGGGAATGGACCGGGAGTGGACCGGGGATGGACCGGGGATGGACCGGGAATGGACCGGGAGTGGACCGGGGATGGACCGGGAATGGTCCGGGCGGCTCCGGCCCGGCACGGGACACACGTGGCCGGTGCCACGAGGATGCTCCGTGCTGCTGCTGGGGGGGCTCTGCCCCGGGAATCCCGTTCCCCGCTGTGCTCGGAGGGATGCGGGACCAGCACGGCACTACCGGGGAGCTGCTGCCCGGTACCGGCAAGAACCGGGGACACCGGGAGTGGGGTACCGCGGCCGGGGGACGGAGGGGATGGCTGCTCCTTTTCGCTCTTTTTTCAGCCTAAAGAACGGAAGCGGAGGTGGAAAAAGCCGCTCGTGTCCCGCCTTCGCTCCGCCTCTAGGCGTTACCGCCTCCGGTTATATAACCCGGCCGCGCCGGTCCCGCCCGCACCCCGCCGGCCGCTCGCACCGGGCGCCATGTTCGCCGTGAAACCGAAAGCCGTCATCGGCTTCAACCTCTACTGCGGCGGCTCCCCGGCGCTGGGGCCCGGCGGGCCGGGGGAGCGCCCGGAGCCCGCGGCCGCCGCCGCCGCCGCCTCGGAGCCGCCCCGCGACCGCTCCGGGGCCGCCGCCGGCCGCGCCGACTCCCCCCGCGCGCTGATTGGCCGAGGCGCGGCGCCCCGCTCGCTGATTGGCTGCGGCGCGACTCTATGGCGCCCCGAAGAGGAGCTGGACGGATGCGACCCCGAGCCCGAGCGCGGCCCCGCCGCGGATTCGCTGCCCGGGACCCCCCCGGGGCCTCCGGACGGGCTCCGGCAGGACTCGCTGGAGCTCATCAGCCGCTACCTGCGGGAGGTGGCCGGAGAGGCGCAGCCCAGCGCTAAGAAGCTTTTTCTGGGTCTCCTGGGTGGTCCCGGCCGGCCGGGCTCGGCGGGGGATGCGGTGATGGAGAAGGCGCTGGAGACGCTGCGGAGGGTCGGCGACGGCGTCATGAGGAAACACGAGCTCGCCTTTCAAGGTGTGTGTCCGTCGAATGCTCCGGGAGGAGGTCGAGACCCCCGTGCTCTCCGTTGGGCCTGTCCCGGTGCCCGGAGCGGGTTTGGGGCCGGCGGTGATGCCCTCGTGGCCGGGGTCTCGGCCGGGTCATCGATGGCTTTGGTTCGGAAGGGGTTAAATAAAAGCGGTTGGGAAGCGCTCAAAAACGAAACTGAACTTTGTTCCGTGGGGACGAGGAAAAGCCGCTGTTGGTGTGTGCAGAGGAGATAATCTGGTTACAGATTAGCCCCGGGTCCTCCTCGCGTCCCCCTCGGCTCGGGCTGACTCTGCAAATAACCCCGAGGCCAAAGATTGGGGAGATCCGGAGGTTCAGATCCTCAGCCCCCCAGTTCGGGTGCAAGGGGATTTTTGGGCAATGTTCTCATGGAACCATGGAATGGTTTGGGTTAAAATAGACCCAAAAACTCCTCCAGTGCCATGGCAGGGACCCTTTCCACCATCCCAGCCCTGTCCAACCTGGCCCTGGGCACTGCCAGGGGCAGCCCCAGCTGCTCTGGGAAATCTCTTTTCATGTGTTTAATCCCAAACGTCCAAAGATTGGGGAGCTCAGGATTTTCAGCTCCTCACCCCCCCAAGTTTAGGTGCAAGGGGATTTTTGGTGGGGGGAATTCTGCTGGGTGATGAGCTCATAGAACCGTGGAATGGTTTGGGTTGGAATAGACCCAAAAACTCCTCCAGTGCCATGGGCAGGGACCCTTTCCACCATCCCAGCCCTGTCCAACCTGGCCTTGGGCACTGCCAGGGATCCAGGGGCAGCCCCAGCTGCTCTGGGAAATCTGTTTTCATGTATTTAAAGTGTCCAAAAATTAATGAGCTCCGGATTTTCAGCCTGCCCAGTTTAGGTGTAAGGGGATTTTTGGTAGGGGGAATTCTTTAGGGCAGTGTGCTCATAAAACCATGGGATGATTTGGGTTGAAATAGACCCAAAAACTCATCCAGTGCCATGGCAGGGACACCTTCCACCATCCCAGCCCTGTCCAGCCTGGCCCTGGGCACTTCCAGGGATCCCAGATTTCTCTGGGAAATCCATTTTTGTGCATTTCCCCGCCTTCTGCAGGGCCCTGAAGCAGCTGTAAGGATTTGACCCCCAGTGCCTGGCCTGGGGATGAACTGGAAAGGAGAAGTGACCGGTTTGTGTCACTGGTTTTGTGTCACTCAGGCTGGTTTGGGGCTGGTGCTGGCATTTGGATCCCAGGTCAGGATGGAGCCCAGCAAAGGGCGGTGTCTGCATTTCCTGCAACACTTCTGGGGTTCCTGCAGCAGTTTTGGGGTTCCTGTAGGGTGTTAGGGTGCAGCTTCCTGCAGCAGTTTTGGGATTTTAGGATGCAGGTTCCTGTAGCACTTTTAGGGTTCCTGGGGGGTGTCAGGGTGCAGGTTCCTGTAGCAGTTTTGGGGTTCCTGTAGCAGTTTTGAGGTCCCTGCAGCAGTTTTGGGGTTCCTGGGGTTATTAGGGTGCTGTCTGGTGAAACACCTTCCTCCTTGCAGGATGTGCCATTTTCTCAGCTCATCCCTTTTTTGGTTCCTTTCTTTTTTGTTTTATGACACAAAGAGCTTCGGTTTCATTCTTAGCTGTGCTGTGGGAAAGGCCGTGGGATCAGTTCCTGTGCCCCAGTTCCCAGTGGGATCAGTTCCTGTCCCCAGTTCCTGGTGGGAAAGGCAGGGGGATCAGTTCCTTTGGGATCAGTTCCCAGTGGGATCAATGGGATCAGTTCCTGGCCCCAATTCCTTGTGGGATCAATGGGATCAGTTCCTGTGCCCCAGTTCCCTATGGGAGCAGTGGGATCAGTTCTGACCCCAATTCCTGTGGGATCAGTTCCTGTGCCCCAGTTCCCAATGGGATCAGCTCCTGTGGGATCAATGGGGTCAGTTCCTGGCCCCAGTTCCCTGTGGGATCAATGGGATCAGTTCCTGTGCCCCAGTTCCCTATGGGAGCAGTGGGATCAGTTCTGACCCCAATTCCTGTGGGATCAGTGGGATCAGTTCCTGCCCCCAATTCCCTGTGGGATCAGTGGGGTCAGTTCCTGGCCCCAGTTCCCAGTGGGATCAATGGGGTCAGTTCCTGGCCCCAATTCCCTGTGGGATCAATGGGGTCAGTTCCTGGCCCCAGTTCCCAGTGGGATCAGTTCCTGCCCCCAATTCCCAGTGGGATCAGTGGGGTCAGTTCCTGGCCCCAGTTCCCAGTGGGATCAATGGGATCGGTTCCTGTGGGGTCAGTTCCTGCCCCCAATTCCCTGTGGGATCAATGGGATCAGTTCCTGGCCCCAGTTTCCAATGGGATCGGTTCCTGTGGGGTCAGTTCCTGCCCCCAATTCCCGGACGTTCCTGGGGGATGACTCTGGGCAGGAATGTCCGGCCTGACTGGGCCCGGGTGGTTTCCTGAGTGAGGAGGAACTGCCCGGGGCGGTTTCCTGTGCGTTGAGCAAGAGCCCAGCGGGGACGGGGACGGTGACGCCTTTGGCCTTTGGGCCTTTGGCCTTTGGCTCTCGCAAAGCCTCGCCCCGGTGGCTCCTGCCTGGCCGGGCACTGCAGGGCGAGCTGGGCACTCTGCTCTGCCAGGCACAGCTAAAATGAATTAAATAACTTAAAATTAACTTAAAATTTAATTTAAAATTAAAATTAATTTAATTATTTTAATTTATTTTAAATTATCCTCTTATATATTTATTTTTATAGAAATTAAATTTTAAATTATTTTATTCATTGAAATTATTATTTTATTTTAATTTAAATTGTTTGAAATTATCTTTTTATATTTACATTTTTATAGAAATTAAATTTTAAATTATTTTATTCATTAAAATTATTTCTATTTCATTTTCATGTAAATTATTTTAAATGATCTCAATTTAAATTACTTGGAATTTAAATTACTTTATTTTATGATTTAATTTAAATTATTTTATTAATTGAAATTAGTTTTATTTTATTTTAAAGTAAAATTTCACCATCCCAGGGTGCTCCAAGCCCTGTCCAACACTCCCAGGGATCCAGGGGCAGCCCCAGCTTCTCTGGGAAATCTGTTTTAATGTATTTAATTTTAAGCATATTAGCTCAGGAGTTTCAGATCCTCACCCCCCCAGTTTAGGGGAAGTTTGAGGCTGAAATGGGGCTGGGGAAACACACAGGATGTTTTAGGCTGAATTATTTTAAAATAATTTAAATTATTTTAAATTTAATTTAAATTATTTTATGATTTATTTTAAATTATTTTATTAATTGAAATTAGTTCTATTTTATTTTAATTTAAAATAAAATTTCACTATCCCACAGTGCTCCAAGCCCTGTCCAACACTCCCAGGGATCCAGGGGCAGCCACAGCTTCTCTGGGAAATCTGTTTTAATGTATTTAATTTCAAGCATCCAAAGATTATTTAGCTCAGGAGTTTCAAATCCTAACCCCCTTCAGGTTTAGGGGGTGTTTGAGGCTGAAATGGGGCTGGGGAAACACAGGGGATGTTTAAGGCTGAATTATTTTAAAATAATTTAAATTATTTTA
Organism: Agelaius tricolor; assembly: GCF_023055355.1. Classification (NCBI taxonomy): domain Eukaryota; kingdom Metazoa; phylum Chordata; class Aves; order Passeriformes; family Icteridae; genus Agelaius; species Agelaius tricolor. The sequence continues at coordinate 1,490,488 of NW_027269326.1, forward strand.
AATTTAATTTAAATAATGTTATAATTTAATTTAAATGATTTTATTATTTTTAATTTTTACAATTTAAATTATTTTGAAATTATTTTATTTATTTAAATTATTTTTATTTCATTTTAATTGAAAATATTTTAAATTATTTTATTCATTAAAATTATTTTGGTTTAAATTATTTTAATTTATTGAAATTATTTAAAAATTATTTATTTAATTTATTCTATTTATTTAAATTATTCAATTTATTCTTATTATTTTACTATTTGAATTATTTTTTTAAGAATTATTTTAATGAAAATGAAATTTCAATTATTAAAATCTAAAACTGGGGGTACATCTGCCTGGCTTTGGGCGCTGCCCTTGCTCTCTGCCCTCCCCAGGCTGAGGTTTTGCTGTGGAAACCTTGACACACGGGGGAGTGTGACGTGCTCAGACACCACAGCTGCCCCTGAGGCAGGAAAAGGAACTGAAATGTGCCAGGGGCTGGATTTTATCTGGCCCAGGTGCGGGAGGGCAGCAGAGCCCATTCCCCATCCATCCCTGGGGGGTCCCACCCTCCCCCTGCCCCTCTGGGGGTGTTTGGCTGCCCCCAAACCTCGGGTGCTGGGAGGGATGAGAGTTTGACAGGAAAACCTCACAGATGTGTGTGCTTGGCTGAAAGGTTTTAAATGTGGAGTCTGATGAAGGTGTAGAAATGAAAGCAAGTTTTGATACAGAAAAAAAAAGAATTGCAGAGCCAGTCTGACTGGATAAGCAAGGAGGCCAAGGGTATTTTATGTTAGTTAGAAGGGTTTTTATGGCTTAGAGCAAAGGATAAACCCACCCCAGACAAGAAGATGTTTTTACCAAGCAGAAAGATTCCACAGGCAAACAAGGCAGCAAAGCTGCAAATGTTTCAGCAAAAAGGTCTCAGAATTTTCCCCTGCAAGAAAACTGAAAAACAACTTCTGGCTTAAACTGTAATGTACTGACTTGGAGTGATTGGAGAGCAGTAACATGAATATGGTAATTATAGCAGTTATGATGGGCTAGAGATAAAAGTTAAGGTAGAAATTGGTTCTAATGTATGAAGATGCTCAGCAGAGAAAAATTTATAATGCATTGTAAGCAAAAGAAAAGTTTATAATGCATTGTAACCAAAAGAAAAGTTTATAAAGCATTGTAACCAAAAGAAAAGTTTATAATGCAATGTAAGCAAAAGGAAAGTTTATAAAGCATTGTAACCAAAAGGAAAGTTTATAAAGCATTGTAACCAAAAGAAAAGTTTATAATGCATTGTAACCAAAAGAAAACTTTATAATGCATTGTAACCAAAACCAAAGTATAGAATGCATTGTAACCAAAAGGAAAGTTTATAATGCAATGTAAGCAAAAGAAAAGTTTATAATGCAATGTAAGCAAAAGAAAAGTTTATAATGCAATGTAAGCAAAAGAAAAGTTTATAATGCATTTTTAACCAAAGCCAAAGGGTCTCCAGGCCTGCCTGCAGCTGGAGCTGACAGCTGTGGGCACAGCTCTGCCACCCAGGACATGTTGAGGTTATAAACTGCAGATTTGAGCGCTGCCTGGGGTCCTGCATCCCTCATTCAGGCTCTTACACTCGGGGCTCTTTCAGGGATGCTGAGGAAGCTGCAGATCCAGCAGGAGGAGGACCTGCAGTGCGTGGTGGAGGTGGCAGCCCAGATGTTCAGCGATGGTGTCACCAACTGGGGACGCGTGGTCACCCTCATCGCCTTCGGCGCCTTCGTGGCCAAGCACCTGAAGAGCATCCAGCAGGAGCAGAGCATCAGCAGCCTGGCTGGCATCATCACAGACGCCCTGGTCTCCTCCAAGAGGGAGTGGCTGGAGAGCCAGAGGGGCTGGGTGAGTCACAGTTCCTGGGAATTCCTGAGCTTTCCCAACATCCCGGCCTTTTCCTGGCTCTGGGGTGTGTGGCAGTGCTGGCTCACTGTCACCACGGGGGTTGTGGGGCTTTAGGATCCACTCAGCATGAGCTGCCTGAAGTGGTTTGAGATAAAAAAGCACTTTGTGGAGTGTTCCTGCCCAGCCTGGGGGCAGCATTCCCAAAATCAGGGCAGCCCTGGGAGGGCTGGGCTGGCCCTTGGCTGCTGGGGTGGCTGAAATGGGGCTGGGGGAGCACAGGGGGTGTTTGAGGCTGAAATGGGGCTGGGGGTGTTTGAGGATTAAATGGATCTGGGGGAGCACAGAGGATGAGCAGGATGCAATGGGGCTGGGGGAACACAGGGGGTGTTTGAGGCTGAAATGGGGCTGGGGGAACACAGGGGGTGTTTGAGGCTGAAATGGGGCTGGGAATGTTCGAGGATTAAATGGGGTTGGGGGAGTACAGGGAGAGCACTGGCGGGGAGGGTTTAGAATGAAATAGGGCTGGGGATGAGCAGGATGCAATGGGGCTGGGGGTGCACAAGGGATGTTTGAGGCTGAAATGGGTCTGGGGGAGCACAGGGGATGTGCAGGATGCAATGGGGCTGGGAATGTTTGAGGCTGGAATGGGTCTGGGGATGTTTTATGATGAAATGGGGCCGGGGGAGCACAGGGAGAGCACTGGGGGGTGTTTTAAAATGAAATGGGGCTGGGAATGTTTGAGGCTGAAATGGGTCTGGGGGAGCAGAGGGGATGTGCAGGATGCAATGGGATTGGGGGCTGTTTGAGGCTGAAATGGGGCTGGGGGTGCACAGGGGCTGTTTGAGGCTGAAATGGGGCTGGGGGAGCACAGGGGATGTGCAGGATGCAGTGGGGCTGTTTGAGGCTGAAATGGGTCTGGAGGAGCACAATGGAATGTGCAGGATGCAGTGGGGCTGTTTGAGGCTGAAATGGGGCTGGGGCCGTGCCAGGCAGGCTGTCCCCCCATCTGACCATCCCTCCTCTCTCTCCCAGGAGGGCTTTGTGGACTTTTTCCGCGTGGAGGACGTGGAGGGCACCATCCGGAACGTTCTGGTGGCCTTCGCGGGCATGGCCGGCCTGGGGGCCAGCCTGGCCTACATGATCCGGTGAGCCTGGAGCTGCCCAGGACAGATTTGGGGAGGATTTTGGGAGGACTTGGACTCCCTGGGGCTGCACAGCTCCCCTGCTCCCTCTGAAGCTGGACTTGAGTGACCCCAGGAGGACGTGGAGCTGTCCCCGGAGCCCAGCTCGTTGCTGAGGAAGAGGAAGGTGTGATCCCAGCTGATGGATGGAGGATTTGTGGCTTTTGGAAGAGTTTTTCCTCTCTGCTTTCCTCAGCAGGATGGTGCTGGGGGAGCTCAAGTGGACTTGGCTTCACTTGGATCCCAGAGGAAACCATCTCCAGCAGCTCCTCCTGGGCTGGGCGAGGCAGCTGAGCCTGGAGCAGATGTTTTGAGGCTTGTGGTTGTGGGTTTGGTTTTTTTTTTTTAATTTTTTTTTTTTTCTGGAAATAGCACCTTCTGCTGCCTCTGCCCTGCCTAAACTCGCAGCTCTGTTGCTCTGGAGCAGAAGCACTGCATGCTGGAAATGTTGTGCCAGCCTGCACCTGCAGCCAGGTGCTGCCAGGGAGTGCCAGAGCTGTGCCAGACCCGGTGCCACGGAGCTGGAGCCCTGCCCAGCCCCTGCCCTCCCCGTGGGACGGGGGTTTGGAGGGGCTGGGGGTCACCCCCAGCTCTGTCCTGGCCCCAGACAGCCTTGGCTGCACACAGCCAGTTCAGAAATAGCAACTGCATTTTGTAATTATGTAAAAAAAACCCCAGTGGGCTGGGGAAGATGTAGAAAACCTGTAAATGTCTATAAATCTGTAGAATATATACATTTTTACAGAGCTGACGATACAAAAAGGAGGAATTCATTCTGAATGTGGCTTCATTCCTGATGGGAAGCAGCATTTTGGTGGCAAAGCCTGCTCTCCACTCCAGCCTTCCCCTGGGAGGGTGACAGAGGGTGACGAGCAGCAGTGGCCTGGCTGTGACCACGGCTGGCTGGCAGCAGCTGATGGTTCTGTTTTGCTTTTAAATCTTTTTTTTTTTTGTTGGTCCCTCTGGGTGGGGGTGGGGGAGCTGTGGAAGTTCATTCTGGCCACTTCCTTCTCTCCCCTTCCTCCTCCTCCTCCTCCGAGCCATGAGCTGGGCAGAGCTGATGGTTGAATGTAGAATGTTCTGGGCTGCCCACGAGGGGATTTTGATGCCCAAGGGGCTCCTTGCCCACCCCTGGCCCTGGGGGGCTGCACTGGGGGGCCCCATGGGGACCCTCCTTGTCCCCAGGTGTCCCCTGGGGCCTGGGCCAGGCCCAGCTCAGCCCTGGTGCTACAGCCAGGCCCTGCTTGTGTGCAGAACAAGCTGTAGTTTGGTCAATAAATGTCTTTTTTTTTCTCATTCCTCTCCTACCAAGCTCGTTTCCCCCCAGCCAGGGGCTCTCATGCTGCCCCAGGATTGCTGGAAAAGCCTCTGGGAGCTGTGGGGAAGGGCTGGGGGTGTCTGGGGTCACCTCTGGTGTCACCTCTGGTGTGGGCGTGGGTGGGGAGAGCCCCTGAGGCTCCTCCTGCACAATTTGGGCTGTGCCACCCCCCCAAAGGGGACCTGCAGCCTTGGGGACGGGGACACTGGGACATGGCCATCCTCATTCCCATCTCTGTGGGGTTTTAGTCCCAGAATTCCAGGTTGGGTTGGGTTGGGAGGGACCTTCAAGCTCATTTTTTTCCACCTTCTGACCATGGAGATCTTCCAGGTTCCTCCAAGCTCCTGTCCAAACAATTCCAGGGCTGGGGAATTCAGGAATTCTCTGGAAAATCGGTGCCAGGGCCTCACCCAGCACTGCTGCAGTTTCCTCCCCTTTTTAGATGTAATTTTCCTCCCTCTTTACAGGTCCTGTACCCCCAGACCTCCCCTGCACCCCAAATTCCCATCCCTGCAGCTTTGGGGTGGGTGACAGGCAGAATCCTGCCTCAAAATCCTCTGGAAATGCAAAATCCTGCCTCAAAATCCTCTGGAAAGGCAAAATCCTGCCCCAAAATCCCCTGGAAATGCAAAATCCTGTCCCAAAATCCCCTGGAGGGGTAAAATCCTGCCCCAAAATTATCTGGAAAGGTGAATTCCTGCCCCAAAATCCTCTGGAAATGCAAAATCCTGCCCCAAAATCCACACCTGGCCCACCAAGCCAGGCCCTGGTTCCCAAACCTACCCCGAGTGACTCAGCCCAGAGTGCAGAACGCTGCTGGGTGTGGGTTTTCTGCTTGCTTTGGGGTGGTTTTTGTTTTGTTTCGTTTTGTTTTTCCGGTTTTTGGGGGGTTTTTGGTGTTTTTTGGGTGTTTTTTTCAGTGCTGTGTCTGTGGGGATATTTTGGGCCTGTTTGGGTGCAGCGGGGCCTTCATGCAAAAGTTGCCATGGAAACATGCAAAGGGAGGATGGGGGGGTTTGGGGAGGCTCAGGGGGTTTTGGGGTGCAGGGGATGGAAGTTGGGGTGCAGGTGGCCCTGAAATTTCAATGTGGGTGCCTGGGAGGGGTTTGGGGTGCAGGGGAAAATTGGGGTGTTGGTGCCTTACAGGGTTTTGGGGTGCTGGTGGCTCCTAAATTTCGTTGTGGGTGCCTGGGAGAAGTTGGGGTGCAGCTGAAAGTTGGGGTGCAGGTGGAGGTCAGGGTGAGGGCAAATTCCAGGGTTTTAGGGTGCTGGTGGCTCCTAAATTTCGGTGGGGATGCCTGGGAGAAGTTGGGGTACAAGTGGAGGTGGGGGTGCAGGTGGCTCCCAGAGGCTGGGGTGCAGGTGGAGCTCAGGATGTTGGTGAATTCCAGGATTTGGGGTGCAGGTGGCTCCTAAATTTGGGTGTGGGTGCCTGGGAGGAGTTGGGGTGCAGATGGAAGTTGGGGTGCTGGTGGCTCCCAGAAGTTGGGGTGCAGGTGAAAGTTGGGGTACAGGCAGCTCAGAGAGTTTGGGGTGCAGGTGGAGCTCAGGGTGTTGGTGCCTCACAGGGATTTGGGGTGTTGGTGCCTCCTAAATTTGGGTGTGGGTGCCTGGGAGGAGTTGGGGTGAAGGTGAAAGTTGGGGTGCAGGTGGAGCTCAGGGTGTTGGTGCCTCTCAGGGTTTTGGGCGTTGGTGGCTCCCAGGTTTGGGTGTGGGTGCCCGGGGGGTTTGGGGTGCAGGTGGGGCTCAGGGTGCTGGTGGCTCTTGGGGTTTTGGGGTGCACGTGGCTCCCAGGTTTGGGTGTGGCTGCCCGGGGGGTTTGGGGTGTTGGAGGTGGCTCCCAGGGGATGGGGTGGGGCAAGTTGGGGTGCAGGGGGGTTGGGTGTGGGTGCTGGGTGGGGCAGAACTGGGGTGACGGGGCCTGGAGAAGTTTTGGGGCAACTGCAGCAGTTTTGGGGTTCCTGGGGGTTATTAGGATGGGGGTTTCTGCAGCAGTTTTGGGGTGCCTGTAGCAGTTTTGGGGTTTCTGCAGCAGTTTTGGGGTGCAGGTTCCTGTCAGTTTTGGGGTTTCTGTAGCAGTTTTGGGGTGCCTGTAGCAGCAGTTCTGGGGTTCCTACAGCAGCAGTTTTGGGATGTAGGTTCCTGTGGCAGTTTTGGGGTTCCTTTAGCAGCAGTTTTGGGGTTTCTGCAGCAGCAGTTTTGGGGTTTCTGCAGCAGTAGTTTTGGGATGCCTGTAGCAGTTTCGGGGTGCCTTTAGGAGCAGTTCTGGGGTGCCAGCAGAGCAGTTTTGGGGTTTCTGCAGCAGCAATTTTGGGGTGCCTTTAGCAGTAGTTTTGAGGTTCCTGAAGCAGTTTTGGGGTGCTTTTAGCACCAGTTTTGGGGTTTCTGTAGCAGCAGTTTTGGGGCTCCTGTAGCAGTTTCGGGGTGCCTTAAGCAGCAGTTTTGGGGTGCAGGTACTTGTAGCAGTTTTGGGGTTTCTGCAGCAGCAGTTTTGGGGTGCCTTTAGCAGCAGTTTTGGGGTGCTTTTAGCAGCAGTTTTGGGGTTTCTGGAGCAGCAGTTTTGGGGTGCTTTTAGCAGCAGCTTTGGGGTGTTTTTAGCAGTTTTGGGGTGCCTTTAGGAGCAGTTTGGGGTGCTTTTAGCAGTTTTGGGGTGCGGGTACTTGTAGCAGATTTGGGGTTTCTGGAGCAGTTTCGGGGTGCCTTTAGCAGCAGTTTTGGGGTTTCTGGAGCAGTTTTGGGGTGCCTTTAGCAGCAGTTTTGGGGTTTCTGCAGCAGCAGTTTTGGGGTTTCTGCAGCAGCAGCTTTGGGGTGTTTTTAGCAGTTTTGGGTGCCTTTAGCAGCAGTTTTGGGGTTTCTGCAGTAGCAGTTTTGGGGTGCAGGTACTTGTAGCAGATTTGGGGTTTCTGGAGCAGTTTTGGGGTGCCTTTAGGAGCAGTTTTGGGGTGTTTTTAGCAGTTTTGGGGTGCCTTTAGCAGCAGTTTCGGGCTGTGTTTCCTGGAAGCCGCCTGGCCCCGCCGATAACCCGGAGCTTTCCGGTTCCGCACCCATCGGGGCTTTTCTCAGAAGCCGCCGCCGCTTCCCCGAACTGGGCTGTAAATAAGAGCTGGGGGAGGGGAAGGGGGAGGATTCACCACCAAAAATTCAAAATTCAACTGCTGCAGAAAGGGGGGGGCGGGGGTGCTGCAGCTTGCGACACCCCAACACCTGGCCCGGCTGCTCGGGGGCTTTTGGGGTGGGGGAATTTTGGGGAAGCAGCTCCGAGCCCGGCCCCGAAATCTCTGAGGAGGGGTTCATGCAAATGCACAAAAATCCCCCAAAATACCCAAATCTGTGCTCATTTTTGGGGTTTCTGTCACGCTCCAGGTGTGGGGTTTTCCCCCGGGGCTCTGGGATGTGGGGGGGGGGGGCTCAGAGATTTCATTTTTGGGGGGGGTCGCTGCCCTTTCCCCACTTTTATGGGGATCCTGGGGATCCTTTGACAGGGAATCCTTTTAGGGGGGGTCCTTGGGGCGATCCTGGAATTTGGGGGGACCCCACCCCAGGACAGAGATGCTTTATGGGGAGAGGGGCTGCCTGGAGCCCCCTCCATGGCAGAGAAGTGACCCTGGCGTTTTTGGGGTGCGGGGACCCCCCCAGCTCGCCAGGATTGTCCCTGCGGGGAGAGGAAGCGGGGGTGGGCGGGTGACTCATTTGGGCTGAGATGACGAAGATTTGGGGTATTTCGGGCTGGGTTTTGAGGAGTGGGCGGGTGTCACTGCGCTGGGGGGGGCTGGGGGCCCATCCTGACCCCCCCCCCCCCCGCAGTGGGGTTTTGTCCCCCAGTTCCTTTTCCAGGAATTCGGGTGCTCCTGGCACCCCAAATCCCCGTCCCTGCCTCCCGAGCCTGGCGTTGGGCACTGGGCTGTTCCATGAAGGCTCCTCCTCCTCTTCCTCCTCTTCCTCCTCTTCCTCCTCTTCCTCCTCTTCCTCCTCTCCCGGGCTCCCAGCCCCCCCTGGCATGAGGGTCATGGGGGGTGTTTGGGCGTGTTTGGGGGGATTTTGGGGTTATGTGGGGCACAGGGGATGTTTGGGGGGGATTTGGGGGCTATGAGGGGCACAGAGGGTGTTTATTGGACGCGGTTTGGGGGGATTTAGGGGTTATGGGGGACATAGGGGGTGTTTGGGGGGGTTTAGGGGCTGTGGGGGGCAGAGGGGTGCGGGGCAGGGCCCGGGGCAGTGGGTGCGGGGCAGGGCCCGGGCAGTACCGGGCAGTTCCGGGCAGTACCGGGCAGTGGGTGCGGGGCAGGGCCGGGCAGAGGCAGCGGTGACTCAGGCAGGAATGTGCTGGCAGCACACGGCGTTCCTGTGCCGGTGCCACCGCCCGGGCACGGCCCCGCAGTCACTGACGCCGCACTCACTGCCCCGGTACTGACCCGGTACTGCCCGGGCCCTGCCCCGCACCCACTGCTCCGGTACTGACTCGGTACTGCCCCGCACCCACTGCTCCCAGGGAGCTCCCAGTGCACCCCAGGGAGCTCCAGTGCACCAGAGGCGGTGCCGGGGTCTCGGACCAAAGGCGGTACCGGGGGGTCCCGGAGCAGAGGCGGTACCAGAGGCTGTACCGGGGGGGTCTCGGACCAAAGGCGGTACCAGAGGCGGTACCGGGGAGTCTCGGACCAAAGGCGGTACCAGAGGCCGTACCGGGGGGGTCCCGGAGCAGAGGCGGTACCGGGGGGTCTCGGACCAAAGGCGGTACCAGAAGCGGTACCGGGGGGGTCTCGGACCGGGCCGGCCCCGCCCCGCACACGGACCGCCGGAGGGCGCTGCCGCCGCCTGGTGGCCAAAGGCCGGTGCTGCACCTCGGGCTCCGCACATGCGCAGTAGCGCTGTCACCACTCGCCGGTACCGGCACCGCGGGGCTGAGGGGCCCCGGTACAGGCCCCGCGGGGTTGAGGGGCCCCAGTACCGGCACCGCGGGGTTGAGGGGCTCCGGGGGCTGCCGCCGGTAACGCCGGTGCCTCCCGGTGAGGAACGGCCGCCGGTGCTGCCCCGCCCGGGCCGCCCGGAGCCCAAAGCGCGGAGCGGCAGCGCCGGTGCCGCCCTCGGGCCAGCGCCGCTGCTGCCGCCTCGTGGTGAGAGCGCGGTACTGCAGGGGCCGCACGGGGTGTGAGGAACGCGGCGGGGACCCCCGGGATCGGGAGGGGGCGCCCCCAGACCGCTCATCCTGCCCCAGACCCCTCATCCTGCCCCCGGGATGGGGAGGGGGCGCCCCCAGACCGCTCATCCTGCCCCAGACCCCCCATCCTGCCCCAAACCGCTCATCCTGCCCCAGACCCCTCATCCTGCCCCCGGGATCGGAAGGGGGCGCCCCCAGACCCCTCATCCTGCCCCAAACCGCTCATCCTGCCCCAGACCGCTCATCCTGCCCCAGACCCCTCATCCTGCCCCAGACCGCTCACCCTGCCCCAGACCCCTCATCCTGCCCCAAACCGCTCATCCTGCCCCAGACCCCTCATCCTGCCCCCGGGATCGGGAGGGGGCGCCCCCAGACCCCTCATCCTGTCCCAGACCGCTCATCCTGCTCCCGGGATGGGGAGGGGGCGCCCCCAGACCCCTCATCCTGCCCCAGACCCCTCATCCTGCCCCCAGGATGGGGAGAACCGCACCCCCAGACCCCTCATCCTGCTCCAGACCCCTCATCCTGCCCCAGACCGCTCACCCTGTCCCAGACCGCACATCCTGCCCCAGACCCCTCATCCTGCCCCCGGGATGGGGAGAACCGCACCTCCAGACCCCTCATCCTGCCCCAGACCCCTCATCCTGCCCTAGACCGCTCATTCTGCCCCAGACCCCTCATTCTGCCCCCCCAGGGACAGCAGCGCCCCCAGACCCTTCAGTTCCCTGCTCAAAAACCACAACGAGGTTTCCCATGGAACCTCCCCCGCTTTCCCTTCCTGCCCTCCTGTGGCTTTGGCTGCAGTGGACCAGGGGGTTCCTGTTCCTCCTCTGGAGGGCTGAAAAGGAAGTTTGGAACTTTCTGCTGGGTTTTTGTTTTTGCTTGTTCCTCTTTCAGGATGCAGACCTCAAACAGTTCCCTCAGCAGGGGCAGCTCCCTGTGAGCAGGGACAGCAGCCAAGGGATCCTGGAGCTGTGTCAGGGAGGTTTAGGATGGATTATCAGGGAAAGGTTCTTCCCCCTGAGGCTCCCCAGGGCATGGGCACAGCCCCAGGGCTGCCAGAGCTCCAGGAGGGTTTGGACAATGCTCCCAGGGTGGGATTTTGGGGTGTCACTGTAGGGCCAGGGGTTGGACTGGGTGATCCCTGTGGGTCCCTTCCAGCTGAGATTCCAGGATTCTGGGACTCTCCCAAGTGACAGCCCAGCCCTTGGTACCTCAGTGACCCCACAGCTCAAGGGAACCCCCTCCCCAAATTCCACACCTCAGTTCTGGGCCAGAGGCTCCCTTGGCTCCTGCTGAGCTCCAGCACCCTGCCCACCCTGCCAGGAGCTGCCCTCCTCCTCCTCACCCCCCAGGACAGCATTCCCACAGGAACCTGTGTCTAGAAATCCACTTTATTTGGTTGAAGACAAAGTCAGTGATGGAGAACTCGGAGCCAGCAGGGCCCCAGATCCCCGTGAGAGCCCCGAGGAGCCCCAGGCCATGGGCAGCAGCTGGGATCCAGCACCTGGGCTGCACCTGCCCTCCAGGGCCCCACAGGACACACCTGAGGTTGAGCAGTGCTGGGACTGGCACTGGGTGTCCCTTGTGTCCCAGCAGGAAGGGGGAGCAGGGAGGAGCTGGGACGTGCTGGGAGCAGGAGAGGGCCTGGAGCCAGCCCTGGGTGTGGCACTGGAGCCAGGCCTTGGCCAGCAGTGGTTGTATCCCTTGGGAGAGGAGGAGGAAGAGGAGAAGGAGAAAAGGAGGAGGAGGAAGGTAAGAAGAGGAGGAGGAAGAGAAGGAGAAAAGGAGGAGGAGAAGAAGAGGAGAAAAGGAGGAGAAGAAGAAGAAGAGGAGGAGGAAGAGAAGGAGAAAAGGAGGAGGGAGAGAAAGAGGAGGAGAAGGATTTTCCTGACCAAACTCCCCCCATCGCTTCCCTTTGCTGCGTGGATCAGGAAAAATCCGGGCAGGGAGTGCAGGAGTGGCAGTGGGGAGGGGGACACGGGTGAGGTGGGCACCTGCAAGTGTCCCTGGTCCCCTCGGGGGGCAGAGGGGACGCAGAGGGGGCGGCAGCAGCCACGGCCGCTCCCGGGAAGGGCATCCGGGCATGCCGGGAATGGGAGGAGCCCGGCATGGGAGGGGAGGATCCCGGGGCTCTCCCGGCCCCTCAGTTGATGGGCTCGTACTCCGAGTAGCGCCGCCTCTGCGCCAGCAGCACCAGGCAGCTGCCCAGCAGCAGCATGGCCAGCGGGGTGCCCAGTGCCACGGCCGTGATGGAGATCACCAGCGGCGAGAAGGTGTCCCTGGGGGGCTCCCCAAAGCCCAGCAGCACCGACCTGCGGGGGTGGCACGGATCAGGACAGGGGTGGGCTCTGTCCCACGGCTGGGAGCCCCAAAGCTTCCCCAGCCCAGAGGGTCAGGCCAGGGAGAGGCTCCTCAAGGAACTGTGGAGCCTTTGCTGCAGGATTAGAGGGGAACTCTGACTTTGGAATGGAGATTGCTACTGAATAGAGAAACCCTGTGACCTGCCAGTCCCCAAACTGCACATCCTTAGTGACCAGCAGCATCCTTGCAGACCCCTGTGCACAAGCAGCATCCCCTCAAACCCCTCAGCACATCATTATTGACCAGCAGCATCCCCTCAGACCCCTCTGCCCATCCTTAGTGACCAGGAACATCCTTTCAGACCCCTCTGCACCAGCAGCATCCCCTCAGACCCTTCAGACCCCTCTGCACATTATCAGTGACCAGGAACATCCCCTGAAACCTCTCTGGATATCTTCAGTGACCAGGAACATCCCCTCAGACCCCTCTGCACATCATTATTGAGCAGGAACATCCTTTCAGACCCCTCAGCACATCCTTAGTGATCAGCAGCATCCCCACTCAGACCCCCTGCACATTTTGGTGACCAGGAACATCCTTTCTGACTCCTCTGCACATCATTAGTGACCAGGAGCACCTCCTCAGACCCCTCTGCACATTGTTAGTGATCAGGAACATCCCCTCACAGCCCTCTGCACCAGCAGCACCTCCTCAGACCCCTCAGACTCACCAGCTGGGGTACCCAGACCCCCTGACTCACCAGCTGAGGTACCTCCTCTCCTGGTACACGTGTCCCTCCTCTCCCCCAAAGGACACGTTGAGGACGCTGACGGTGCAGGTGCTGCCCAGGCTGTCCCCAAAGAAGGCCTGGAGCAGGCTGGCCCCGGGCAGGCTCCCGTTGGCCACCTGCAGCCCCCCTGCCCTGCACTGGATGCCGTCCTCGCGCCGAGGGCTGGGCGAGCCGTAGGCGGCCGCCTTCCACTGCAGGAAGGACAGGGGGCAGCTGCTGTTCGGGGCCTCGGCCACCAGCGACAGCTCCTGCGGGACAGACACACGGACAGGGGTCACCCCGGGGCAGGAGCACAGGATTCCTGTCCATCCTGATAATGGGTATTGAGCTGGCTAATGGACTGATAGTAGATTAATATCAATTCTATTAATGGATATTGATCTACCTAATAGATTGATAGTAGATAAATATCAATTCTATTAATGGATATAGATTGATATTAGATTACTATAAATTCTATTAATTGATCTAATGGATTGATATTAGATAGATTAATATCAATTCTATTAATGGATATTAATCAATCTAATAGATTGATATTAGAACAATTAATATAAATTCTATTAATTGATATTAATAAAACTAATAGATTGATATTAGATATTATCAATTAATAGAATTTATATTAATCGATCTAATAGATTGATATTAGATTAATATAAATTTTATTAATTGATATTAATCTAACATATTAGATTAGACAGATTAATATATATTATATTAGACAGATTAATATAAATTTTATTAATGCATAATAATCTAATAGATTGATATTAGATAAATATCCATTAATAGAATTGATAATCTACCTAATAGATTGATATTAGCTAGATTAATGTTAATTAATAGAATTTATATTCATCTAATAGGTTGATAATAGATTAATATAAATTCTATTAATTTATATTAATCTACCTAATAGATTGATATTAGCTAGATTAATGTTAATTAATAGAATTTATATTAATCTATCTAATAGGTTGATAATAGATTAATATAAATTCTATTAATGGATATTAATCTATTTAATAGATTGATATTAGCTAGATTCATATCAATTCTATTAATTGATATTAATCTAATAGATTTATATTAGATTAATATAAATTCTATTAATGGATATTAATTTATCTAATAGATTGATATTATAAAGGTGGATATTATATAGAGTAATATAAATTCTATTAATTGATATTAATCTAATAGATTGATATTAGATTAATATCATTTAATGGGATTGATATTAATCTATCTAATAGATTGATATTAGCTAGATTCATATCAATTCTATTAATTTCTATCAATCTATCTGATATCAATCTATTGGACAGATGATATCAATGAACACATTGATGAATTGATCCGTCAGCCGCCCCAGGGCCATCCTGGCTCACCTGGAAGACGCTGGGCGTGTACTCATCGTCGATGGAGCTCCGGGCCCGCAGGCGCCGCGCCGCCCCCGCGGGCTCCACCGCCGCCAGCTGGAGCAGGAACCGGGAGCTGTTCCCGCGGGGCAGCACCCCGGCCAGGATGAACTCCAGCTGCGAGCTGTCTGCCGTGTGCAGCAGGCTGGGCAGCGGCCCGGCACGGCCACCGGCCTCGTAGGCTGTCACCTGAGGGGACACGGGGACAGCCAGGGACAGGGAGCGACAGCCAGGGACGTGGGGCAGAGGGACAGTGAGGGACATGGGGCAAAGGGACAGCGAGGGACATGGGGCAAAGGGACAGCGGGGGACAGAGAGACAGCGAGGGACATGGGGCAAAGGGACAGCGAGGGACATGGGGCAAAGGGACAGCGAGGGACAGCGAGGGACACGGGGCAGAGGGACAGCGAGGGACAGAGGGACAGTGAGGGTCAGGGAGACAGTGAGGCACAGCAAGGGACAAAAGGACAGTGAGGGACACGAGGCACAGGGACAGTGAAGGACAGTGAGGTGCAGCAAGGGACGGGGACAGTGAGGGACACGGGGCAGAGGGACAGTGAGGGACAGTGAGGAACACGGTGCAGAGGGACAGTGAGGGACAGTGAGACAGTGAGAGACATGGGGACAGTGAGGGACAGTGAGACAGTGAGGGACATGGGGCACAGGGACAGGGGGACAGTGAGGAACACAGCGCAGAGGGACAGCGCCTGCCACCTGGGCAAGCTCTCTGCCCCCTGGACGTGTCCTCTGCCCCCTGAACAAGTTCTCCGCCCCCTGGACCAATTCTCTTCCTTCTGGACATGCCCTCTGCTCCCTGGACATGTTCCCTGCCCCCTGGATGTGCCCTCTGCCCCCGGACATGTCCCCTGCCTCCTGGACTGCCCTCTGCCCTCTGCACAAGTTCTCTTCCCCCGGACGTGTCCCCTGCACCCTGAATGTGTCCCCTGCCCCCTGGACGTGTCCCCTGCCCCCTGGAACTGTCCCCTGCATCCTGAATGTGTCCCCTGCCCCCTGGAACTGTCCCCTGCGCCCTGGATGTGCTCTCTGTGCCCTGGATGTGCCCCCTGCCCCCTGGACATGTCCCCTGACCCCTGGATGTGCCCTCTGCCTCCTGGACATGTCCCCTGCCTCCTGGACTGCCCTCTGCACAAGTTCTCTTAGCCCGGATCTGCCCCCTGCCCCCTGGATGTGTCCCCTGCCCCTGGACGTGCCCCCTGCCCCCTGGATGTGTCCCCTGCCCCCTGGATGTGTCCCCTGCCCCCTGGACGTGTCCCCTGCCCCCTGCCCGTGCCCCCAGCCCCTGGCCATACCCGGAATGCCAGGCTGCCATTGGCGAAGGCACCGCCGGGGTCGGTGGCCGGGACCCCCCTGAGCTCGGCCGTCAGGGCCGTGTGGTTCAGGGTGTGGTTGAGGCTGTCCCAGGAGAACTCGGACAGGTCATAGGTGGGGTAGAAGAGCTCTCCCAAAGGTTTGGCCTCGCTGAACTCGAAGAGCTGCAGGGAAGGGAGGGGAGAGGCGCTGGGAGCACCGGCAGGATGGGAGATTGTGCTGTGATCCAGGGAACGGGGCACAGCTGCCTCAGCCCAGCAGCTCAGACACTTCCCTGGATGGGGATGGGAATGGAGGGGATTTCCCTGGAGCTGGGAAGCTGCCCAGGGACCCTCTGCACCCCCAGCTGTCCCAGAGCAGCCCCTTGCCAGCAGTACCTTGGTGAAGACCACAGCCGAGGAATAGACCACGCTGTCGGGAGGGTCGATCCAGACGGCCCCAGCAGGACTGGGTGACAGCAGCTGGGTCCAGTTGACCCTCAGGGCACTGCTGGGGCTCCGCGTGGCCACCAGGAGCACAGAAGGGGCCCCGATGCTGCTCCACACGTAGTGCAGGCTGTCCTCAGGCCCCACCGCCCGCACATGCAGCAGGTTCACAGAGGAGCTGTTCCAGCCAGGGTTGTACTCCATGGACACCTGTGGGGCAGGGACAGGGCTGGGGGTGGCTCCGAGCCCGGCAGGACAAGCCCAGCATGCCGGGAGGTTGGGACATTGCAGCTGCCTCTGCTCCCGTGACTCTGCAGCCCTGGTGTTGCTCAACACGCTCGGTCAGCATTTCACAGCTTTGAGCTGCTTCCCATCCTAATGGCCCTTCCCTTCCACAGCCCCTTCCCATCCTAATGGCCCTTCCCTTGCACAGACTCTTCCCATCCTAATGGCCCTTCTGTTCCCCAGCCCCTTCCCATCCCACAGCCCCATCCCATCCCATCCCACAGCCCCTTCCCATCCCACAGCCCCTTCCCATCCCATCCCATCCCATCCATCCCATCCCACAGCCCCTTCCCATCCCAATCGCCTTTCCCACCCCACGGCCAGGCTGGTCCCACTGGATTAGGACAAAGGGACAGAGATGGGTGGCCCTGGGAGCTGTCGCTGCAGGACAGGGGTGGCAGGGCGGGGTCACCCAGGACAGAGGGAGGGCTGGGTCAGCTCCAGCCCCACGTGGGAGCCCCTTTTCCCCCCAAACCCCTCAAGGCTGGGGCTCAGAGGGTCCAGCCCAGGCCCTGCTCCGGACAGGATCCCCCGAGAACACAAACTATCCTAAAACTTTCTATCCCACAAACTGTCCCAAAACTTTCTATCCCACAAACTATCCCAGAAGGTTCCCTTCAGCACGAGCAAGAACTTCTTAACGCTGAGGGTGCCAGAGCTGCCCTGGGCGAGCACAGTGTCCCACCCGCAGCCACCTGGATGTCCCTGGGTGGGTGACCCCGGTGTCTCATCGAGATCCCAGGAGGGGACACGGGGGGGTCTCAGCCACCGCCGCAACGCGGGACGAGCTCCGAGCTCCGCGCCCGGCCCCCCCAGCCCCGGTACCCCCGGTACCCTCAGCCCCGGTCCCGGTACCCTCGGTCCCGGCAGCCCCGAGCCCCGCTCACCTTCCGGCCCCGCTCGGCCCCGGCCGCCGCCAGCAGCGCCAGCAGCGCCAGCCCCGCAGCGGCGGCCATGGCGCCACCGGCCACGGCTCCGCCCCGGAACCGCCTCGGAACGGCCCGGGAACCGCCCAGGGACCGCCCCGGAACGGCCCGGGAACCGCCTCGGTACTGCCCCGGTACTGCCCCGGTACCTCCCAGGGACCGCCTGGGGACCGCCTGGGGAACGCTGGGAACCGCCCCAGGACCGCCCCGGTACCGCCCCAGGACCGCCCGGGAACCGCCCCGGTGCTGCCTGGGAACCGCCCCAGGACCGCCCCCGTACCGCCCCAGGACCCCCCGGTACCGCCCCGCGCGGTAAAGGAGCCCTTGTGAGCGCCGCTGGGTGCGGGATGCGGATGGAGACAGGAACCGCTCGGGGTTTGCCGCTCTGCTTCTGCCCCGTGTGCGCTGAGCCCCTTCCGAGCCCGGGGCGGCAGAGACCCCCCATGTGCATCCTGCTGGGGAGTGGAGACCCCCCCCTCCTTCATCACCCCATCCTGCAGAGACCCCCCCCATGTCCACCATCGCGTGGAGACCCCCCCTTCAATGTCAGGGCAGTGGAGACCCCCCCTCCTCCATCATCCCATCCAGCAGAGACCCCAGATCAATCCCGCAGGACAAGGCAGACCCCACTTCATTCACCTCGTGGAGCTTCTGGACCCTTGGGGTCTCTGAAGCCACTGGAGCACCCCACACTCCCCTCACTGTCACCGTCCCATACTCTGGAGACCCTCAGAGACCCCCACCCCCCATTTCCACCCCCAGGAGGGCAGTGGAGACCCCCCGTCCTTCACAGTCCCATACAGGGGAAACTCCCTCCCCCCCATTCCCCAGGGCTCCAGAGACCCCCCATGACCACCCCAACATCCAGACCCCCAACCTTCACTGCCCCATACTATGGAGACCCCCAAATCCCAGAGAGACCCCACCTCCATCCCCCAGGACACCAAAGACCCCCACCCTGCCCATATTTTTGTTGCCCCCTGAAGTGCAGCCCCCGTCCTTGGGCTCCCCAAAGCTCCTGGTGTTGGTACAGACCCCTCAGAGCCCCCAAACCCGGGAGGTTTTGTACCCCCCACCATGAACAATCAGCCAGAAATGATAAATTTATTTAGGGATAAACCTGAACGCCAAACCCTTTAGAGATAAAAATGAACCCCAAACCCTGGGAGCTCCTGGAGGAGCCCAGCACCTCCCTCCAACCTGATCCCTGCTGGATCTGGGGTGCTCAGAGCCCCCAAACCCGGGAGGTTTTGTACGCCCCACCATGAACAATCAGCCAAAAATGGTAAATTTATTTAGGGATAAACCTGAACCCCAAACCCTTTAGAGATAAACCTGAACCCCAAACCCTGGGAGCTCCTGGAGGAGCCCAGCACCTCCCTCCAACCTGATCCCTGCTGGATCTGGGGTGCTCAGAACCCCCAGCCCGGGCAGTTTTGTATCCCCCACCATGAACAATCAGCCAGAAATGGTAAATTTATTTAGGGATAAACCTGAACCCCAAACCCTTTAGAGATAAAAGTGAACCCCAAACCCTGGGAGCTCCTGGGGGAACTCAACACCTCCCTACATCCTGATCCATACTGGATCTGGGGTGCTCAGAGCCCTCAAACCCAAGGGGTTTTGTATCCCCCATCATGAACAATCAGCCAGAAATCCCTAAATAAATTTATCATTTATTTAGGGATAAACCTGAACCCCAAACCCTGGGAGCTCCTGGAGGAACCCAACACCTCCTCCACCCCGATCCCTGCTGGATCCAGTGTGGCTCTGGGAAGCCACAAGGGTGAAAAATCCGAGGATCAGGGGCACAAAGTGTCCCCTCATGTCACAGCCCCTGTTTGGGGTTGGTGGTGAACGAGGGGGGAGCAGAGGTGTCCAAGCTGCAATAAATAAATAAAATAAAACCCAGGTTTTACTGCCTGTGGGGCAGGAGGAGCAGAACTCCTGGGAAAGGAGGTTCCATGGGAGAATTCCACCATTTTGTCTTCATTTTAGGGATGGCAGGGGAACATTCCAGAGTTTTTCTTGGTTCTAGGGTGGTCAAACAAGCATCCCATTATTTTTGTTGGGTTTAGGATTGCCAGGGGAACGTTCCACCCTTTTTGTCAATTCTAGGGTTGCCATGGGATCCATTCCACTGCTTCTGTTGGTTCTGGGGGTCCCAGGGGAACGTTTCACCATTAAAAAAAATAAAAATCTAGGGTTGCTAGGGGAGCATTTCACCATTTTTGTCAGTTCTAGGATTTCCAGAAGAGCATTCCACCATTTCTGTAGGTTCTAGGGTTGCCTGAGGAACATTCCACCCTTTTTGCCATTTCTAGGGTTGCCATGGGATCATTCCATTGTTCCTGTTGGTTCCAGGGTTGCCAGGGGAACATTTAATAATTTTTGTCAGTTCTAGGATTTCCAGAAGAGCATTCCACCATTTCTGTGGGTTCTAGGGTCACCACAGGACCATTCCACCATTTTTGTTGGCTCTAGGGTTACCTGAGGAACATTCCACCCTTTTTGCCATTTCTAGGGTTGCCTTGGCATCATCCCACTGGTTTTATTTGTTTCTAGGGTTGCCATGGGAGAATTCCACCCTTTTTTCCCAGTTCTGGAGTTGCCAGAGGGGCATTCCACCCTTTTTGTTGGTTCCAGGATTTCCATGGATGATTTCACTTTTTTTGTTGGTTCTAGAGATACCAGAGGAGAATTCAATCTTTTTTTTTTTTTTTTTTTTTTTTTTTTAAATTCACTTCTTGGGTTCCAGAGGAGCATTCCACCATTTCTGTGCATTCTAGGGTCACCATAGGAACATTCCACCCTTTTTGCCAATTCTAGGGTTGCCATGGGATCACTCCATTGTTTCTGTTGGTTCTGGGGTTGCCATGGGATCATCCCACTGTTTCTGTTGGTTCCAGGGTTCCCAGGGGAACATTTAATATATATATTTTTTTTAATTCTAGGGTTGCCATGGGATCATCCCACTGGTTTTATTTGTTTCTAGGGTTGCCATGGTAGAATCCCACCCTTTTTCCCCAGTTCTGGAGTTGCCAGAGGGGCATTCCACCCTTTTTGTTGGTTCCAGGATTTCCAGTGGAGGATTCCACTTTTTCTGTTGGCTCTAGAGATATCAGAGAGAATTCCACCATTTTTTGTCAGTTCTAGGATTTCCAGAAGAGCATTCCACCATTTCTGTAGGTTCTAGGGTCACCACAGGATCATTCCACCATTTCTGTAGGTTCTAGGGTTGCCTGAGGGACATTCCACCCTTTTTGCCAGTTCTAGGGTTGCCATGGGATCATTCCACTGTTTCTGTTGGTTCTAGGGTTCCCAGGGGAACATTTAATATTTTTTTTTTTTAATTCTAGGGTTGCCATGGGATCATCCCACTGGTTTTATTTGTTTCTAGGGTTGCCATGGTAGAATCCCACCCTTCTTTCCCAGTTCTGGAGTTGCCAAAGGGACATTCCACCCTTTCTGTTGGTTCCAGGATTTCCAGTGGTGCATTCCACTTTTTTTGTCGGTTCTGGAGATACCAGAGGAGAATTCCACCATTTCTGTGGGTTCTAGGGTCACCACAGAATCATTCCACCATTTTTGTTGGCTCTAGGGTTGCCTGAGGAACATTCCACCCTTTTTGCCATTTCTAGGGTTGCCATGGGATCATTCCATTGTTCCTGTTGGTTCTAGGGTTCCCAGGGGAACATTTAATAATTTTTGTCCATTCTAGGATTTCCAGAGGAGCATTCCACCATTTCTGTGCATTCTAGCGTCACCATAGGATCATTCCACCATTTTTGTTGGCTCTAGGGTTACCTGAGGAACATTCCACCATTTTTGCCATTTCTAGGGTTGCCATGGGATCGTCCCACTGGTTTTATTTGTTTCTAAGATTGCCATGGTAGAATTCCACCCTTTTGCCAGTTCTGGAGTTGCCAGAGGGGCATTCCACCCTTTTTGTTGGTTCCAGGATTTCCATGGATGATTTCACTTTTTTTGTTGGCTCTAGAGCTACCAGAGGAGAATTCAATCTTTTTGGTTTTTTTTTTTAATTCACTTCTTGGGTTCCAGAGGAGCATTCCACCATTTCTGTGCATTCTAGGGTCACCATAGGATCATTCCACCATTTCTGTGCATTCTAGGGTCACCATAGGATCATTCCACCATTTCTGTGGGTTCTAGGGTCACCACAGGATCATTCCACCATTTCTGTTGGTTCTAGGGTTACCTGAGGAACATTCCACCCTTTTTGCCAATTCTAGGGTTGCCATGGGATCACTCCATTGTTTCTGTTGGTTCTGGGGTTGCCATGGGATCATTCCATTGTTTCTGTTGGTTCCAGGGTTCCCAGGGGAACATTTAATTTTTTTTTTTTAATTCTAGGGTTGCCATGGGATCGTCCCACTGGTTTTATTTGTTTCTAGGGTTGCCATGGTAGAATTCCACCATTTTTTCCCAGTTCTGGAGTTGCCAGAGGGACATTCCACCCTTTTTGTTGGTTCTAGGATTTCCAGTGGAGGATTCCACTTTTTCTGTTAGTTCTAGAGATACCAGAGGAGAATTCACAATTTTTTGTCAGTTCTAGGATTTCCAGAAGAGCATTCCACCATTTCTGTGGGTTCTAGGGTCACCACAGGATCATTCCACCATTTTTGTTGGCTCTAGGGTTACCTGAAGAACATTCCACCATTTTTGCCAGTTCTGGAGTTGCCAGAGGGGCATTCCACCCTTTTTGTTGGTTCTAGGATTTCCAGAGGAACATTCCACCATTTCTGTAGGTTCTAGGGTTGCCTGAGGAACATTCCACCATTTTTGCCAATTCTAGGGTTGCCATGGGATCATTCCATTGTTTCTGTTGGTTCTGGGGTTGCCATGGGATCATCCCACTGGTTTTATTTGTTTCTAGGGTTGCCATGGTAGAATTCCACCCTTTTTCCCAGTTCTGGAGTTGCCAGAGGGGCATTCCACCCTTTTTGTTGGTTCTGGGATTTCCAGAGGAACATTCCACCATTTCTGTAGGTTCTAGGGTTGCCTGAGGAACATTCCACCATTTCTGTCAGTTCTAGGGTTGCCATGGGATCATTCCAGAGTTTTGGTTGCCTCCACAGGGTCGGGTTTGGGGATTTCAGAGACAAATTCCCTGCCCCTCCAGATGGGGATTCATTCCTGGAACATGATGCTACCTGAGGTCTGGAGGGATAAAGATGAGATTCCATGCAAGCTCCCTCTTCAGTGCAGGGCATCCCAAACATCTTTTTTGTTGGGAATCTGGAACGTTCTGGGGTGGAAAGCAAAATCTTCCTGATTCTGAGTGGGCATAATTAGCATGGAACTGCTTTTGGACTGTGTGTGCACACGTGGCCATTGCCAAAACCCCAGGAGGAGCTCCCTCACTGGGAACAGCATCCTGCAGCAGTGACAGCACAGGTGGAACTCAGGTGTAGCTCAGTGTCTGTGTCCTAATTCCTCCATTTTCCTCATCTTCCGCAGCAGGTTTGGCTGATTCTTTTTCCTGTCCAAATGAGAATTTCTGTTCTTGCAGCGAGGACAGGAATCCTCACACCTCCTCACCTTGTGGGCAGCACACCTGAGGGTGACCTGGTGAGACAAAAGGGGAGCTGAAGGTTTGGGAAGATTAAGGAACCCATGGAAGTTCTGGAAAAGCCAAAAAGGAGCTGCAAAAGAAGCCAAGGGTGACCAAAAGTGCAGCTGAGAGAGACTGGGAGCTCTGTGTCCTCCTCACACAGGTGAGGTGATGCACGGAACACAAGCAGCGTTCTGCTCATCAGAACTGGTGAACATCACTTGGTGCCTGAATTTGGGGGGGTCACAGGGGTCTCCTGCCCTGGCACAAGGTGTCCCTGAACCCAAAGGGACACTCTGGGGTTCCCAGACACAGCAGGAGAACACAGCTGGTAACACCAAGGATCTGCTCCTGAGCTCTCCCACACTCATCCTCAGAGAAGAGGAGCCCCAGTCCCTCCCGAGGGGAACCACAGCTGAGCTGGAATCAGAGTTTTATTGCTGCCCCTGTCCCAAAATGCAAATGAAGAGATTTCATTCTCCATTTGCTGATGGCAGGAGTGCTCTCTGCAGAATCTGCCCTTTCTCCCTCCATTCCTACCAAATTTTCCTTTGGGTGTGTCCCACTCACTGCCCACATATTTTTTTCTTTTTCAGGATAATCTGGCCTTTTCCCCCTGGATGTGTTGGAAATGACAATTTTGCCACGATGAACATGAGGGCAGAACTTCCAGCACCACCAGGACCTGGTTTTCCAATCAGGCTGAGCTCCAGCATTTGCACAGATACCACAAGGAGAAAAACAAACAAGCCAAGCCCAGAGATGGGGATGGACTGGTTTTCCACTGGAGACCAGAAATCCAGTCAAGGGGAGAGCATCCTGGGATTGCAGAGAGCATGGAGTCATGGAATGCTTTGGGTTGGGGGGGACCTTCAAACTTGTCCAGTCCCACCCCTACCATGGCAGGGTCACCCTCCACCATCCCAGGGTGCTCCCAGCCCCATCCAGCCTGGCTGTGGACACTTCCAGGGATGGGGCATCCATGGAATCATCGGTGCCAGGGCCTCCTCACCCTCACAAGGAACAATTTCTTCCCAATATCCCATCTGACCCTGCCCTCTGGCAGTTTAAAACCATTTCAGAGTACAAAGATCCAGGTGGGGAGCATTGAGTTATCCAAATTTACCAAGGTGGACCTTCAGATCAGAGACCTACATTTCTTTGGCCACACATGTGAAAAAATGACCCCATTTATCACAGGAAATGCCACCAGAAGGTTCTGACCTGCTTCCTTCCAGCTGGGCCCTACTGGAAAGCACAGAACATCCCTTGGGAAGAGGTTATCAAAAAATGGGACATTACTGGGGGGACATGTGGGGTTAAAACACCTGCTTGGAGGAGAAACCAAAGGGAATGGGGGAATGGGGAGATGATGGAGGAGAAATGCCTGGAGAAAGGAGCACAGGGATGTGACATCCATCAACTATCCCAGGAAAAGTGATTCCCTCCCCATGCAAACCCTCAGGGGTGTTATAAATGTAAGGGATCAGGACCTGGGAGGGAAATGGCCCTAAAAGAAAAGAGACACCTGCCTGGAGATGATCTCTGAGGGGAAATGGCCCTAAAAGAAAAGAGACACCTGCCTGGAGATCCTGGAGATGATCTCTGAGGGGAAATGGCACTAAAAGAAAAGAGACACCTGCCTGGAGATCCTGGACGTCATGTCTGAGAGAAATGGCACCAAAATAAAGAGACACCTGCCTGGAGATCATCTGTGAGGGGAAATGGCCCTAAAAGAAAAGAGACACCTGCCTGGAGGTCCTGCAGATCATGTCTGAGAGAAATGGCCCTAAAAGAAAAGAGACACCTGCCTGGAGATCATCTGTGAGGGGAAATGGCACTAAAAAAGAAAACACACCTGCCTGGAGATCATGTCTGAGGGGAAATGGCCCTAAAAGAAAAGAGACACCTGCCTGGAGATGATCTCTGAGGGGAAATGGCACTAAAAGAAAAGAGACACCTGCCTGGAGATCACGTCTGAGGGAAATGGCCCTAAAAGAAAAGAGACACCTGCCTGGAGATGATCTCTGAGGGGAAATGGCACTAAAAAAGAAGACACACCTGCCTGGAGATCATGTCTGAGGGAGATGGCCCTAAAAGAAAAGAGACACCTGCCTGGAGATCATGTCTGAGGGAAATGGCCCTAAAAGAAAAGAGACACCTGCCTGGAGATCACGTCTGAGGGAAATGGCCCTAAAAGAAAAGAGACACCTGCCTGGAGATGATCTCTGAGGGGAAATGGCACTAAAAAAGAAGACACACCTGCCTGGAGATCATGTCTGAGGGAGATGGCCCTAAAAGAAAAGAGACACCTGCCTGGAGATCACGTCTGAGGGAAATGGCCCTAAAAGAAAAGAGACACCTGCCTGGAGATCATCTCTGCCGGGACTCGAACCCGGAACCTCTGGATTAGAAGTCCAGCGCGCTCGTCCATTGCGCCACAGAGACCTCACCGTGAGGGGAGCGTCGGCTCCAGAACTGAAAAATCCACAGCGCCCGCAGGGTCCGGTGCCCATCGACACCTCCCTGGCACAGCAGCACCTCCAGAGTGCCCTCCCTGCACAGGGACAGGCAGGAATAATCCCAGGAATGCTCCGTATCTCGCTCGGCAGCAGGGATGCAGCAAAAAGCTGGATGCAGGCTGGTATCCGCCTCTCTGGCAACCTTTCCGCAGCATCCCCGGCGCTCTGGGCAGAGCTAAATCCTGGAGCAGAGTTCCTCGCTGCATCTCAGCGGCATCACAGCATCCTCCTCGCTGCAGAAGCCGAGGGATAAAGATGAAAGAGGATTTAGCTCAATGGTGAGGGGAGCTCGGCTTGTCGGGGTGAAAAAACGGTGAGAACCTGAGGTTTGAGCAGAGGAATGAAAGGGAAAGCAGCCACCGTGGGTTTCCTTTCAGCAAGCTGTCAATCAGGGCTTTAATGAAGAAACATTTGTGCTTCTTCTGTAGGGGAAAAAATGAAGACAGATGTCAAAACAACAGGAAAGGTCCATTTACAGCCACTGACCTATTAACAATGGATCAAACTCTGGCACGGAGTCGTCGCTGGGAATTCGGAATCCCCGAAAGGAACAAATTCCAGGCTGGGAACGGCACATTTGGAATGCTTGAATGGAACAAATTTCAGGCTGTTTTTCTCTCCCAAACATGCCCTGGATTCCTGTGAAAGGGGAGATTGTTAAGTGCAATCCCAGAAGAGGAATTCCCTGACATGGGCACTTTTGCCTCGAGGTCAGTGTGGTCAGGCAGCTCTTCCTGGGGGAGAACAGCCCAGAGCAGGAATAAAGAGGAGATTCCCACCCCTCAGAATTGAGGATAACCCCCCCAATTCCCATGAAAGGGGAGATGTTAAGTGCAATCCCAGAGGAGGAATTCTCTGACACAGGGAGCTTTTGCCTCGAGGTCAGTGTGACCTGAACCTCAGGCAGCTCTTTCTGGGGGAGAACAGCCCAGAGCAGGAATAAAAAGGAGATTCAGCCCCCAGTGGAACCAGAACCCCAAACTGAGGATAAACCCCCCCAATTCCCATTAAAAGGGGAGATGTTAAGTGCAATCCCAGAGGAGGAATTCCCTGACATGGGCACTTTTGCCTCGAGGTCAATGTGACCTGAACCTCAGGCAGCTCTTCCTGGGGAAGAACAGCCCAGAGCAGGAATAAAAGGGAGATTCAACCCCTCAGAACTGAGGATAAACCCCTCCAATTCCCATAAAAGAGGAGATGTTAAGTGCAATCCAAGAAGTGGAATTCCCTAACACAGGGAGCTTTTGCCTCGAGGTCAGTGTGACCTGAACCTCAGGCAGCTCTTCCTGGGGGAGAACAGCCCAGAGCAGGAATAAAGAGGATATTCACCCCTCAGAATTGAGGATAAACCTTGGAACCTCAAAATTGAGGATAAATCCCCCCAGTTCCTGTGAAAGGGGAGATGCTAAGTGCAATCCCAGAGGAGGAACTCCCTGACTCAGGGAACTTTTGCCTTGAGGTCAGTGTGGTCTGAAGCTCAGGCAGCTGTTCCTGGGGGAGAACAGCCCAGAGCAGGAATAAAAAGGAGATTCAGCCCCAGTGGAACCAGAACCTCAAAACTGAGGATAAACCCCCCCAATTCCCATGAAAGGGGAGATGTTAAGTGCAATCCCAGAAGAGGAATTCCCTAACACAGGGCGCTTTTGCCTCGAGGTCAGCGTGGTCTGAACCTCAGGCAGCTCTAGCTGGCAGAGAACAGCCCAGAGCAGGAATAAAGAGGAGATTCACCCCCTCAGAACTGAGGATAAACCCCTCCAATTTCCATGAAAGGGGAGATGTTAAGTGCAATCCCAGAGGAGAATTTTCTGACACAGGGAGCTTTTGCCTCGAGATTAATGTGACCTGAAGCTCAGGCAGCTCTTCCTGGGGGAGAACAGCCCAGAGCAGGAATAAAGAGGAGATTCCCTCCCAGTGGAATCAGGGCCTCAAAATTGAGGATAGCCCCCCCAAACACCCATGTTTAGATGGTGAAGATGACACCAGGTGTGTTCCACCTGCACAGGACAAGCTCCTGCTGCATCCCTGCTTTCCTCAGTGCCTGTCCTTCCTGCCTCAGGCTGGGGCACCTCTGTGCTCATGGCTAAAATCCCATTCTGTGCCAAATCCCTGCCTCCCTCAAGAGCTGGGAAGGACCTGACTTCTGCCCAAAGTGAGCTGTGAATTTGTGTGGTGCTGAAGAGAAGAGGCACAGCACTGAAAACCTCAGCACACCTAATGCAAACCCAAAGGATTTGGTGATCCTTTTACTCATGGAAAGCTTTATGGTGGTCTTGACAAGTAAAATCCACCTTGGAGTGGTGGGAAAGAAGGCAGGGGTTGAACTTCTATCAGAAAAACCCTTCCTGCTGCAAAAGATAACCCAGTGAATTGATAATCCTTGAAATAAATCCCTCTGTGAACCAATTGTGATCACACTGGGACCTGGAGAAAACTCAAAGTCTAGAAAACACCCATCTGCAGGATGACCAAAGACTGTGTTTAAAAATGTTATAGAAAAAAAAAAAATCTTAAAGGTAAAAAGCTCTAAAGGATGAGCAAAATCTCCCACAGCCTGTGACTGTCTGCTCCTCCTGGGGGATGAAGACAGCAGCTTTCAATATCATTTGGGGAGGCTGCACCTCAAGAGTGCACCTGCTTTGAAGTCAGCAGCAAGCAGAAAATCTGGAGATGACAAATGAAATAGCAGAAACTCTCAGAAGAATGGCTGTGCCTCTCTGGGCAGCCACATCCCTGCAATCAGAGCTTTGAGGAATTCCTCCTGCCTGGAGCTCCCCTCAGCCCTAACTGCACCAAACTCAGGAAAGAAGCAGAGTTTGAGCTGATGAAAACGCCACATTTCTGTCAGGGGAAGTGTGGGGAGAAGCAGGGGCTGCAGAGGAGCAGCAGCAGAGCCTCATCCTCATCTTCATCCCAACAGGCAGCCCTGGGGGCACCTGCCAGGTGTTTCAGTACCTTCAACATCCCTTCAGTCTTCCCCGAGCTCCCAAGTGTCCCTCTGCTCCTGAAGATGTGACAAATTTGGGAAGCAGAGACTGGAGGGAGCAGCACAGGTGCCACCAGGTTGGTTTTGGTGCATCCCATTCTGTGGGAAGAGCACGTCCTGAGGCAGGAGAACATCTCTGTGAAATGTGTCAGGAGTTAAAAAATGTGTCAGGACTTCAAAAGCTGTGAAATGTCCCCCAGCCGATGCTCCCAGCCTCAAATCATCTCCCACAGACAGCAGGAACATGAGCCACGAGCAAGGAGCAGCGGCCCAGGGTGAACCCAGAGAATTTAGCACCTCATAAACAGCTGGGAAAGGCCTTTGGCAAGACAAAACTCTGAGCAATTTGGTGACTGATGGAGCTTTCAGATCCACCACACCTAAAGCTGCTCCAGGGCATCATCACCAGTGCTGGGAGATCCAGAAATTCTGTGTACACTGAAAGAAACAGCAACAGAAAATCCCTACAGAAAGTCCCTCCAGAAATCCCAACAGAAAAACCCTACAGAAAGTCCCTAGAGAAATCCCTACCGAAATTCCTACAGAAAACCCTACAGAAAGTCCCTAAAGAAATCCCTACAGAAAAACCCTACAGAGCTGGCACTGCTTTGTGCTTTCCAAAGAAAGGTTTTACAATAAATATAAATATATAAATATAAGTATAGACAGTAAATATATATTTCTGTAAGATGAATATTATATATATATATATATATATATATATATATATATAATATATAATATATATATAATATGATATAAACAATAAATGCAACCACCCAATTCCTCAATAAAACCTTCCCCAAGAGCCACCAAGCTGTGTGGCTTGAGGCCAAAAATCCACTTACACCTGTGTGATGGTGCAGGCTCTTTCAAAAATCCTTACAATAGTTATATTCTTATTTTTTTTTCCTAAATTTCTAATGCCTTTTTCTTCCTTTGCAAGCCATTTCAGCAGCTCCCAAAAGGCAGCCAGGTGTCTTGTTCTGGGGTTTATCACATTTATTTTCAAACTCTCCAGTGCCTGAGCCTTGCTTGGTCTGTGGGATTGGGCTCATCTAAAAAAAACCCCAGTTATTAGGAAATCCTAAATTTTGCTCCCCTAAAATGATCACACAGACACAGTTTTGGGAGGTTGTGCCATGAGCTGGCACAGGTGGCTGTGCCAAAACTTGCTGGGTAAGTGGCTGATTTTCCTGATTTTTACTTTGCTGAGCTTTCAGTTAAAATACAGCATGTGGTCTTTTGAAAAGCAGCTCAAGTACCACAGAAAAATGATTTTTTTGCTGGCCATCAATCCCCAGAGGGGATATTTTTGCATCCCAGGCTGAAGCAAAAACCATCAGGGAGAAAAGGAGTGGAGAGAGGCTGTGATGTTCCTGGGGAGAACGCTGAATAAACTGGAAAATTATAAATGGGCACCGGCCTTGATTATAGAATTGAGGGATGGTTTGGGAAGGGATCCAGGATCATCCTTTGGCTGGGAAGGGATCCAGGGTGATCCTTTGGGTGGGAAGGGATCCAGGATCATCCTTTGGGTGGGAAGGGATCCAGGATCACCCTTTGGGTGGGAAGGGATCCAGGATCATCCTTTGGCTGGGAAGGGATCCAGGGTCATCCTTTGGGTGGGAAAGGATCCAGGGCGATCCTTTGGGTGGGAAGGGATCCAGGATCACCCTGTGGCTGGGAAGGGATCCAGGATCATCCTTTGGGTCGGAAGGGATCCAGGATCATCCTTTGGGTGGGAAGGGATCCCCCATGCCAGGGACACTTTCCACCATCCCAGGTTGCTCCAAGCCCTGTCCAGGCTGCCCCTGGACCCTTCCAGAAATGAGGCACCCCTGGAATAACCCTTTCCAAGCCCTCTCCGCCCTCACAGTGAGGAATCCCTTCCCAAAACCCCAAAACCCCCCCTCCAGTTTAAACCCATCCCCTTTGTCCCACACCCCACGCCTTTTCCAAACTCCCTCTCCAGCGCTCTTGGAGCCCCTTTAAGCGGTGGAAAAAATTCCCTTCCATCCTCCACCACCCCCTCCCCTCAGCATTTCAGCTTCGCAATGTTTTCCTCACAAAATTCCCCTCACTCGGGCGCTTTTCCCGTCCCCTCACGGCCCGTCCCGCGCAGGCCGCGCCTCACCCTCAGGGCTCGCTGCTGGGCCGGCGCCGCTCCGCCCGCTGCTCCCGGGGCTGCTTCTCGGTGTTCCCCGGTGCTTCTCGGTGTTCCCGGTGTTCCCCGGGCTTAGTTCACGGTGTCGCCGGTGTTCCCCCCGGTGTTCCCCGGGGCTGCTTCTCGGTGCTCACGGTGTTCCCGGTGCTTCCCGGGGTTGGTTCACGGTGTTCCCGGTGTTGTTCTCGGGTCTCCCCCTGGGTTGTTTCCCGGTGTTGTTCCCCAGTGTCCCCATGGGTTGTTTCCCGGTGTTCCCGGTGCTTCCTGGAGTTGTGTCCCGGTGTTTCCCCATGTTCCCCTCGGTTGTTCCCGGTGCAGTTCCCGGTGCAGTTCCCCGGAGTTGTTCCCCGCTGTTCCCTGGAGTTATTCCCCAGTGCAAGTTCCCGGTGCAGTTCCCGGAGCAGGACGCGGCCCACGGGCTCGCAGCAGCTCCAGGCCCGGCCGTGCCCCGTCCCCGTCCCGGTCCCGCCCCGCTCCTTTGTGCCTCCGTCCGGCCCTTTCCGCCGGGCCCGGCCGGGTTTCCATGGGGACGGGGCCGGCCCGGACAAAGGGCCGGGGGAGCGGGGCCGGCCCGGGGAACGCGGGCCCTGCCCCGGGGAGGAGCGGCGGGGACCCGCTGGGGGATACTGGGGGATACTGGGAGAATTGGTGGACCACCAGGGGATACTGGGATCCACTGGGGGATGCTGGGACCCACTGGGATGTGACAGGAGCTCTTGGGATCTGCTGAGACCCACTGGGACCTGAAAGGAGCCTTTGGGATCTGCTGGGATCTACTGGGGGATGCTGGGATCCACTGGGGGACACTGGGATCCATTGGGATCTGATAGGAGCTGCTGGGATACGCTGGGATTCACTAGGATCTGTTGGGATCTGAGAGGAGCTCTTGGGACCTGCTGGCCTCCACTGGGAGGGGGTTTTCCCCTCCAATTCCCATTAAAAAATGGAGGATTGGGGTTTTTTCCCCTTTGTTTCCTGGAAAAACAGAAGATTCTCCAATTCCCAGGAAAAAAACAGGGATTTGGGGGATTTATTCCAAGTCTAAAACTCCCACCTGGCTGAGTGTGGGGCACATCCAACCCCACTCAGGGATGAGCCAATAATATAAATTATATAATAATAGAAATGATATTAAAATATAAATTATATAATAAGGGAATACAATAATATAAGGGAGTATATGATATATAATATAAGGGAATATATTATATAATATATATAATGTAATATATTACATATATGTAATATATAATATATAATACTATATTGACATATAATAATATATAATATTATCTGATATAATATTAAAATATAGAATATATATAATATATATGATATATCATAAAAGTGAATATATTATATATAAAATAAGGTAATATATAATATAATAGAAATATATTATATAATATATAATATATTATATTAGGGAATGTATTATATATAATATAAGGGAATATATTATATATAAGGGAATATAAACCAGGCTGGGACAAAACTGGTGCATTTAATAATGAGATTTCTGAATTTCCCACCTGCTGACCCCAGAGCTTTGTGCCAAGTCAATATTTACTCCTGCTCTGCAAACTCAGGCAGTTTGGGGTGCTCTGGATGTGATCATCAAGCCTTGCTGACAGCTCAATTTATCACTGAGCAGGTTTTGGATTTTGGACCGGGCAGAATTTCCCCCCTCGTCGTTGGTTGTGTTTTATTCCCGCTGAAAAATCTCCGTGGAAATTCCCAGCGACAGCAAAATTCCCTTTGCATTCCTGGTGCACACTCAGGCAGCCAAGCAAGGCTGTAAATAATTGAGAACCCATCATTTTCCCTTTGCAGTCCTCACCAGAACCAGCCTGCTTTGCTCTCAACAGCAAATATTTAGTGAGGTAATCAATCCAAGGGAAAAAAAAAAAATCTTAATTTGGATAAGAAAATTCAATGTTTTTTCCCCAGATCTTCTGTCTGATTATCTCTGGCATCCATCCTGCTGTTCTCAGGGTAGGTGCTGTAGCAGGAGATAATTATGAGGATCCCAATTAACTGCAGCTAATGCTTCTTATTAGCATTTTGCTGGGGCTTGTGGAGTTTTTCAGCTGAAACAGATAAACAAGCTCAAACATTCTCATAGGAAAGCTCAGACAAAAACAGAAACAAAGAGCCACGGAGGGAAAACCCAGAGCAGCTCTGGCTGGAAATCTCACAGCTCTCAGGGCGTGGATTTTGGAGCTTCACACCTGGCCAGGAGCACCCATGGGTGCTCAGAGATGGGACAGGATGGGACATCCTCAGGGCCACTCACCCTCGGAATTCCAGCTCAGGAGCTCCTGTCCTTGGCCTCACCTGCCCCAGGTGTGCTCCCATGGAACCAGGCAGTTCACAGCTCCAATTTGTCCATATCTGGATTTTTTTGATGGGTATTTGTGGACAAATTCCAGCTCAGGAGCTCCTGTCCTTGGCCTCACCTGCCCCAGGTGGGCTCCCATGGAACCAGGCAGTTCACAGCTCCAAATTTGCATTTTTGCTCCATATTTGGGGGTCTTTTGTGGGTATTTGGGGAGCTGCAGGGTGGGAAGATGCCAGAATTAATTAATTTAATTAGAGCAGAGCCTGGTGTGTGCTCCCAACAGGGATTGTGCACAGCCAGAGCCATTCCAGAGCTGGGGATGGGCTCCTGGAGCCCTTTCCTTCCTCACCTGCTCCCCTCTGAAATCCCTTTGGGGTGGGATTTGCTCAGGGCAATCCCAGACCCTGAATTCTGGGGGTTCCCCAGCACATCCAGGCCCTGGGACATCCTCCCACCAAATCCTGGGCAGCTCCCAGGAACATCCAATCCAATCCTGGGCCCATCCCAGCTCCCAGGAGGCCAAAAACCTCTTCAGATGATGCCTTGAGAAGGCTGCCCTAGAACAGAGACCAGACAGAGTTAATGAATAAAATAGGGATTTATTAAAAGGCCTCGATGGATCCACCTTGGGCAGCACGAGGTATTATTATCTTTTATAAGAGCTGAGCCCATTCCAGAGGTGGGGATGGGCTCCTGGAGCCCTTTCCTTCCTCACCTGCTCCCCTCTGAAGTCCCATTAATGTGGGATTTTACATGAATGGGAATGCAGGAATCCCAGATCCTGAATTCAGGGGCTCCCCAGCACATCCAGGCCTGGGACATCCTCCCACCAAATCCTGGGGGTCACATCCAAACTCCCAGGAGGCCAAAAACCTCTTCAGGTGATGCCTTCAGAAGGCTGCCCTAGAACAGAAACCAGACAGAGTTAATTAATAAAATAGGGATTTATTAAAATACCTCAATGGATCCACCTTGGGCAGCACAAGGTATTATTAACTTCAATAAGAGAAAGCCTGGTGTGTTCTTCAGAACGGGCCAGAGCCATTCCAGAGCTGGGGATGGACTCCTGGAGCTCTTTCCTTCCTCACCTGCTCCCCTTGTGTCCTCTGAAGTCCCTTTTGTGTGGGATTTTACATTAATGGGGATGCAGGAATCCCAGACCCTGAATTCTGGGGTTCCCCAGTGCATCCAGGCCCTGGGACATCCTCCCACCAAATCCTGGGCAGCTCCCAGGAACATCCAATCCAATCCTGGGCCCATCCCAGCTCCCAGGAGGCCAAAAACCTCTTCAGCTGATGCCTTGAGAAGGCTGCCCTAGAACAGAGACCAGACAGAGTTCATTAACAAAGTAAGGATTTATTAGGATTTATTTGTGAATCCCTCTGTAAAACCCTACATCTGTTTTTGTGACCAAGCCACACCATCCTATTTTTGATACCTGTTGGCTCTGCAGGCCCCAGCTCACCCCCAGTTCCCGAGGGCAGGGATTTGGGTTGTTTTCCTGCATTTGTTCACCTTCCCATGGAGTTTCTCAGATGCTCCAGGAGCAGCAGCATTTGTCAAAGCGTAGCAAAATGCAGGGTTTTTTTCCTAAAATATTAGAAATATATCTAGTATCTAATCTATAATTTATAATGTATAATGTAAAATAGAATATATAATATATAATATGTAATATATAATCTATAATATATAATACATAATGTATAATATACTATATACTATATACTATGTATTATATATTATATATTATATATTATATATTATATATTATATATTATATATTATATATTATATATTATATATAAAATAATTATATATAAGAAATGTATATATATAAAATAATTATATATAAAAATAAAAATAATTTTATATAAATATATAAACAAACAAACAAATAAATAAATATATATATATATAATTTCCAAAATATCTCCAAAATCTATTTTGGAGAGCATCACTCTCCCAGCCCAGCACTCCACAAATAAATATCCTTGGGATGGGTCAGAGCACGTCCCTTACCCCTGGAGCTGCCAAAGCAATGGGAAGCCCCTTGAAGAGAGGTTTGATGTGGCAGCCTGGAGCTGATAAGCCATCGATTTCTTCTCCTTTTTGGGCTGGAGGAGATTGTCAGCCCAGAGACACAATAGCAAGGCAGGGCTGATAACAGCCCAGGCTGCTGGAGGATCCTGGCAGCCCAGGGTGGGATGTCCAGACAAAAACATCCTTCAATTTCTCTTCCCCAGACTGAGACATCCCAGATAAAGCCCTTATCTGGCCTTCTCTGCAATCAATGAGATGCTCCAGCCTGGCTCAGCAGGGCAGCAACAGCTTTATCACAGCAGCCACGCGCGGGGAATTTGTCTAAATTCCCAATATCCCAGCCCAGAGGGGCCTGGGTGCGTCCCTGGCATGGGGAATTTGTCTAAATTCCCAATATCCCAGCCCAGAGGGGCCTGGGTGCGTCCCTGGCATGGGGAATTTGTCTAAATTCCCAATATCCCAGCCCAGAGGGGCCTGGGTGTGTCCCTGGCACGGTGGCAGTGCCAGGCTGGGGCTCCAGGGAGCCTGAGGGTGCCAGCCCAGCCCAGCCCAGCCCAGCCTGGAGGTGCCTCCATGGGGAATTCATAGAGCAAAGGTAAAACCACCCTGAGCTCACCTCAGATATTTCACTGTTGGATTTCCAACAGTGGAAACCCCTTTTTCCTTTTCCCTTTTCTCTCCCTTTTCCCTTTTCTCCCCCTTTTTCCTTTTCTCTCCCTTTCCCATTTTCACCCTCTTTTTCCTTTTCCCTCCCTTTTCTATTCCCCCCCCTTTTCCCTTTTTCACTTTCTCCCTCTTTTTCCTTTTTCCTTTTCTATTTTCTCCCCCTTTTTCCTTTTTCCTTTTCTCTCCCTTTTCCATTTTCTCCCCCTTTTTCCTTTTCTCTCCCTTTTCTATCCCCCCCCTTTTCCCTTTTTCACTTTCTCCCTCTTTTTCCTTTTTCCTTTTCTATTTTCTCCCCCTTTTTCCTTTTCTCTCCCTTTTCCATTTTCTCCTCCTTTTTCCTTTTTCCTTTTCTCTCCCTTTTGCATTTTCTCCCCCTTTTTCCTTTTCTCTCCCTTTCCCATTTTCTCCCCCTTTTTCCTTTTCTCTCCCTTTCCCATTTTCACCCTCTTTTTCCTTTTCCCTCCCTTTTCTATTCCCCCCCCTTTTCCCTTTTTCACTTTCTCCCTCTTTTTCCTTTTTCCTTTTCTATTTTCTCCCCCTTTTTCCTTTTCTCTCCCTTTTCCATTTTCTCCTCCTTTTTCCTTTTTCCTTTTCTCTCCCTTTTGCATTTTCTCCCCCTTTTTCCTTTTCTCTCCCTTTCCCATTTTCTCCCCCTTTTTCCTTTTCTCTCCCTTTCCCATTTTCACCCTCTTTTTCCTTTTCCCTCCCTTTTCTATTCCCCCCCCCTTTTCCCTTTTTCACTTTCTCCCTCTTTTTCCTTTTTCCTTTTCTATTTTCTCCCCCTTTTTCCTTTTCTCTCCCTTTTCCATTTTCTCCCCCTTTTCCCCTTTTCTCTCCCTTTTTCCCTTTTCTCCCCCAATTCCAGCCCTTTCCCGGCTGCCTTCGAGCAGGAGAGGGCAGCAAATCGCTCCTCTGGAAGGAAGGGAAAGCACGAGGTCTCCATTTGGGGATGTTTTTGCTATTTGCTGTGGAAATCTTCACTCAGAATCGTTTTCTCTTCCTCCCGAGGGCTTCCTGCAACCAAAATGTTTGGATCTGTTCCCACCGGCTCCTCCCAAAATCGGGATTTTTAAAGGATGTGATCGGGGTGGTGCTCAAGTTTTGAGTCCCAGACACCAGCCCCTGACCTCAAGTGGTTTTTACAGCCTTGTGCTTGAATCTCCAGCAGTAAATTGGGATTGTCAGCTACTCTTGGCACAGGGACTGCATCATTTGGACAGTTTTTATCCCATTTTCAGCCGTGAATCCACCTCCCAAACCATCTCAAGGCACAGAGAAGGGACCATCCGCAAGGGGCTCCTGCTGGGGACCCCCTGCTCTGCAGGATCTGAGGCACCACAGCCCAAACTCCACTGCTGAGTGAACCCAGGGGTGTTTAAATATCAGCTGTGGGATGTTTAAATATCAGATGTGGTGATCCCCCTGCATTCCTGCAGGATTCCCACAGGATTGAGACAATTCCAGAGCCTCCTGAGGGGCAAGAGCTCAGCTGAGCCCTCATCACTGGTGATGGGAGAGTCATCCTCCCAAATTAAACAACTGCAAAGTTGTCTCCAGTGAAATCATCAGGTTTTGGGGTTTTGGTGCTGTTAGAGACACTGGTGAGGAGTAGGAGGGGATCCCATACAGGGAGGTGTCTCTTGCTCTCCACAAGACTCTGAATTAAAAAAAAACCCAACTATTTTAAAAACAATAAACTAACTAAAATTTTTTAAATTTTATTTCTTTACATTATGAATAAAAATAATTTTAAAATTCTATAAAAATTATTCTAATTCCTACTACTTTTTTTTTTCTTTTAATCACTATTAATAAAATTTTCTTTATACCCTTTTAAAATTTTAAACCTACTTGACCTTTCTCCTAATCCTATCTTACAACAAAAAAAATTAAATACACTAATAATTAACCAACACCAAGTTTGGATGCTGAAATTCACAGAATCAAAGAATCCCCGAATGGGTTGGGTTGGAAGGGACCTTAAAGATCACCCAGTGCCACCCTTCTTATTGCACATTTCCCCGAGACAGCTTGAAAAACTAAAAAGAGAAAATAGAAAAACCCTGAAAGTTCAACTGAAAGTACTACAGAAAACCTTGCAGGGTGGGAGCAGCTGAAAATAGAGCTGCCTGCACACACCCACCCCCCTGGCTCGTGCTTGCAGAGCCATCTCCAGCTCCTGGGTTTGTATTTATAGCCCAGCAAGCCAGGAGCTGGGGGATTGTGCTCAGCACGAGCAGGGAGAGGCATGAACCCAGCAGAGAGCTCGTTTGTCCCTGGAATTCCCCCTGGAATTCTTCTGGGAGCTCGGCCCTGAGCAGCAGCGGCAGCAGCAGCAGGGCCTCCATCCATGCCACTGACCAGGATCCTGCTCCTTTGGGAGCCCAACCCAGATGGACCAAACCCAAAATGGCCAGGATGAGCCAACCCAGATGGACCAACCCCAAAATGGATCAGGATGAGCCCAACCCAGATGGACCAACCCAAAATGGATCAGGATCCTGCTCCTTTGGGAGCCCAACCCAAAAGGATTGACCCCAAAATGGCCAGGATGAGCCCAACACAAATGGACCAACCCCAAAATGACCAAGATTCTGCTCCTTTGGAAGCCCAACCCAAAATGGACCAACACAAAATGGCCAGGATGAGCCAACCCAGATGGACCAACCCCAAAATGGATCAGGATCCTGCTCCTTTGGGAGCCCAACCCAAAATGGACCAACCCAAAATCGGCAGGATGGGCCCAACCCAAATGGACCAACCCCAAAATGAGCAGGATGGGCCCAACCCGAAATGGACCAACCCAAAACAACCAGGAGGATGCTGCTCCTTTGGGAGCCCAACCCAAAAGGATTGACCCCAAAATGGGCAGGATGAGCCCAACACAAATGGACCAACCCCAAAATGGGCAGGATGAGCCCAGCCCAAAATGGACCAACCCAAAATGACCAAGATTCTGCTCCTTTGGGAGCCCAACCCAAATGGACCAACACAAAATGAGCAGGATGAGCCCAACCCAAATGGACCAACTCAAAATGGATCAGGATCCTGCTCCTTTGGGACCCCAACCCAAAAGGGACCAACCCAAAATCAGCAGGATGAGCCCAACCCAAATGGACCAACTCAAAATGAGAAGGATCCTGTTCTTTTGGGAGCCCAACCCAAATGAACCAAGCCAAAATGAGGAGGATCCTGCTCCTTTGGGGCCCAACCCAGATGGATCAAGCCAAAAAGACCAGGATGAGCCCAACCCAAATGGACCAACCCCAAATGACCAGGATCCTGCTCCTTTTGGATGCCCAAATCCATTTCCCTTCACAGGAGTGGGCTGAAACCACCAGAAATGTCTTGTCCTGCTCATTGGGGAGTGGAAAAAACATTTGGGACCCCCCACCCCTGAGCGACTGCTCACAGCAGGGAAATGCCCACAAATCCAGGGAAAAGCCAGCTCGAGGCACTCAGGTGGTTGGAAACTCATTCCCAGGCCAGGGCTCCTCTGGTTTATGCTGGAGCCAAGCTGAGGAGTGCAGCTGATCCCTGGATGCAGACCTGGCCCATCCTGCCAGCTCTGAGAGGGCAGATTTGCAGATCTGCAGAGCAAAGCCGAGCTTAGAGCCCAGCCCAGGCTCAGCAGTGCCCGGGGGTTCCTAGGTAAGCGCCAGCTCTGGCAGTGTCACTGCTGTTGTCACTTTATCAGCCTGCTGCAATCTGCTTTTCTGCTATATTTGCCTGTTTATAATTAGCCTGCTGGGTTTGCTGTTCTCCCGGTTTTCTTATCTGGCTCCTGACAGTTTTCGAGATGGCTCCATCTTCAATCTCTCCTGTGCTTTAAGAAAAGAAACTCTTCTCCAGCTCCCTTTGAAGCTCAGCACTCCGGGGAGAATGCCAGGAGACAGGCTTTGCACTCCCAGAGAAAGGGACAATTAGGTGGCAGCAAACATTTAATTATCAAATGGATTGGTGCTTCTCACGCTGCCTGCAGTTAAGCAGGTGCCTCACACGCAGGATCCTTCAAATATCAGATGTGAGGAGCCTTAGAGAGCTCACCCAAACGAGCTGATGAGCGCATTGAGGCTGTGAATGAGGCAGGAGTTTTCAGCACAAGGCTGGGAGAGGCTTCACACCTGCAGGGAGCAGCTTCCAGGTCACTGCACACCTGGCTTGGGGCACAGGGGACCTGCTCCTGCCTGGAAAAGTCTCCATCGATGCCAGGATCCTGCTCCTTTGGGGGCCCAACCCAAAATTACCAACCCAAAATGACCAGGATGCTGCTCCTTTGGGAACCCAACCCAAATGGATCAACCCAAAATGAGCAGGGTGAGCCCAACCCAAATGGACCAAGCCAAAATGAGCAGGATCCTGCTCCTTTGGGAACCCAACCCAGATGGATCAATCCCAAATCAGCAGGATCCTGCTCCTTTGAGATCCCAACCCAAATGACCCAAAGCAAAATAACCAGGATGAGCCCAACCCAAAATGGATCAAGATCCTGCTCCTTTGGGAGCCCAACACAAATGGACTAACCCCAAAAGAACCAGGATCCTGCTCTTTTGGGAGCCCAACCCCAAAATGACCAACCCAAATGGACCAGGATCCTGCTCCTTTGGGATGCCCAAACCCAAATGGATCAACCCAAAATGAGCAGGGTGAGCCCAACCCAAATGGACCAAGCCAAAATGATCAGAATCCTTCTCCTTTGGGAGCCCAACCCAAAATTACCGACCCCAAATGAGCAGGATCCTGCTCCTTTTGGGAGCCCAACCCAGATGGATCAATCCCAAATCAGCAGGATCCTGCTCCTTTGGGATCTCAACCTGAACAGATCAAGCCAAAATGACCAGGATGAGCCCAACCTAAATGGACCAACCCCAAATGACCAGGATCCTGTTCTTTTGGGAGCCCAACCCAAAATTACAAACCCAAAAGGACCAAGATCCTGCTCCTCTAGGAGACCAACCCAAATGGATTTACCCCAAAATGAGCAGGATGAGCCCAACCCAAATGAAACAACCCCAAATGGGCCAGGATCCTTCTCTTTTGGGAGCCCAACCCAAAATTACCAACCCAAATCAGCAGGATCCTGCTCCTTTGGGAGCCCAACCCCAAAATGACCAGGATGAGCCCAGCCCAAATGGACCAACCCCAAATGACCACGGTCCTGCTCATTTTGGATGCCCAAACCCATTTCCCTTCACTGGAATGGGCTGAAACCACCAGAGGTGTCTTCTCCTGGTCATTGGGGAGTGGAAAAGGCATTTGGGACCCCTCATTCTGTGGTGTGCAGGGTTAGGGGGAGAAGGTCTGAGCCATTCCCTGCCGTCCACTGGGAGGTCAGGGATATTTCCCTGGATGCTGAGGGGAGAATCCCCAGCCCCAGGATGGAGAGGAGGGTGAGACAGATCTTCCCCGTGAGTTTTAGTGACAAGGCTGCCAGAGCTCCCAGGAAAGCTGTAAACAAACCCTGAGTTTTTCCAGGAAAACAGCAGCACAACCCAGGTGCAAGAGGAAACAGAGGCACAAAACTCCCTGCAGCTCTGTTTCATCCCAGGAATGATCTCAGAGATCTTTCTCTGTAGAGTCTTTGCTTCTTTTTTGTCAAGGATTAAATGTGTGAGATGGTATTTCTCATTTGGACTCAGACGTTTTGATGTTTTGTTGTTCTTATTTATATTACAGTCTTACAAACCGTGAGTTCTACATCACTCTAAGAAACTAAAAAACGGAGCTTTATCTCTCTCTCTACAAGGCCTTTTAAGGATAAACTCTTTAATTAAGAAATGACACCTAAATTATTTTTACTTTTGACCCAATTACTAACTACCTGTGGCCTGTAATGCCAGACTTTTTAATCTAATTACATAATACCACCTAAACACATGGAGGAGGAGGAGGAGGAGGAGGAGAAAGAAGGAGAAGGAGGTGAAGAAGAAAGTGAAGAAGAAGGTGAAAAAGAAGGAGAAGAAGAAAGTGAAGAAGTAAAAGGAGAAGAAGGTGAAGAAGAAGGACCAGCCACCGCCCTAAAACGTCCATCTTGCTTTATTTATATTACTGGATTCTAAAACCCCAAACCCTAAGTTTCCCACCCTGTGATATTACACACTTCTAATCAAACTCCACACCTGTAATCCCAGTGCTGTCATTCAATTTTGGAAGATTTCTCAGGTCAATGCAGTGTTCTCTTGGGGGTCATTGCCTGTCAGCACAGAAAAATCGAAAAGTCTCAGCATCCAGGGTTCCAACATTTTTCTAACTAAAAATTAAAAGTTCCACGTTTCTGTCTTGGACATGCCAGCACCAGGACGAGGGGACACAGCACCACCTTGTTCCTGTCCAGGTAACACCCCCTGAGCCTGCAATTCCAGCAGGAATCATCCTGGGACCGTCACCAAGCACCAGGCAGGAATATTTGCCAACAAAAAAAGAGCTTTTCCCACTCTCCATCCTCAGTTCCCTCCTCAGCTCTGCCACTCCAGACTCCCCAGCCCTGACCATCTGCACCAGGGCCAGGCCAGCTCTGGGAAATGGGAAATTAAAAACAAAGATTGATTAAGGCAGGCTGTTAGAGCCACTTCCTAATGCAATTTCCCAAACATTTCGTGCTTCAGCTGGGAATTTCTGTTCTTGCATCTTGCAGGGAACAGCACATCCCCAAGACAGACAGACAGACAGACAAATCCATGCTGGCTCATCCTTCAGGAACTCCATGTCCCTTCCTGCATCTCCTTTTCCCCAGTCTCAGGGTGGGGATGGATTTCTGGTGCTCCAGCCCAATCCTGTGGTCTCCAAAGCCGTCCCCATGCATGGAACGCCAGCTCTGCTGACCTGAACTCCTCCTGCATCATCCCAGGCTCCAATCCTGTCCTGAGCGTGGTGGTGCCACCTCCCTGGGGCCATCCTGCTGCTCTGCTCCCAAGCTGAGCTCTCCTCCCAGCCCTCCTGAGCATTGCAGGGCAGCAGGTTGGACCCCATCCAGATCTGCTGGCATTTGGAGCCACAGAGAGGGTTTGGGGTTTTTTTTTCCCTATTTAGTGTTAATTTGGGCTTTACAAATCCCACCAAACTCTCGCTTTCCTCCTGATGGAGCAGCAGGGCCACAAAAATGGGGAAGGGTCTGGAAAGGGAAGGTCTGGAGTGGCTGAGGGCACTGGGTTTGTTCAGCTGGAGAAGACACTGAGGGGAGACTCAGCTTCTCCTGAGGGTCAGCTCTGCTCTGTCACCAGGACAGGGCCCAGGGAGCAGCTGGAGCTGTGCCAAGGGGGGTTAGGTTGGATTTTGGGAAAGATTCTTCCCCCAGAGGGTGACGGCACTGACCAGGGAATGGTCACAGCTCCAGAGCTCCAGGAGAGCTTGGACAAGGCTCCCAGCCCAGCTGGGGTTGTTGGGGTGTCTGTGCAGGGCTTGGGCTTGGATGATCCTTGTGGGTCCCTCCAGCTCAGAAAATTCTGTGATTTCAATGCTTGGTCTCCCCTTCAAATTTCCAAACCTTCCCAGGCAGTTCCTCTCCACCACTCCTAGGAAAGAACCCAAACACAAGCCCTGCCTTCCAGGTGCCCTTAAATCGGATTTTTTCAGCCCAAATCGAACTTGTCAGAGGCTTGAAGGCCAAAATGGGCTCCTGCTGCTGAGGTTCCTCCCCTGTTTGCTCCCTGCTGGTTGAGCCACACGCAGTTCCCAGAGAGCCAAATCCCTTGGAGACGCAGCACGGGGGCTTTGCTCATGGCTGGAGAGTGCAGCTGAAGCAAGGCATTAATTCCACTTTCAGGATGAAATTGGCAGCAGAGCAACTGAATTTTCCGTCCAGCTCTAAAGTGCTCTCAAAGTGATCTAATTTATCACTGCGGCAGCAGCAGCAGCCATTCAAAGGCTGTCCCAGCTCCCTGCCTCCGCCGTGGCGTGAGGAGATGACTTCAGCAGCAGATGGATCCAAATTCTTTGTCTGGCTCCAGCTCTGGGTCCTCACCAGACCTCGGCTCTGGCAGACTCGAGCCTGGGTTTTGTGCTTCAAAGCTCCCCAGGAGGAGAAACGGCCTCAGGTTGGACACCAGGAGGAATTTCGCCATGGAAGGGGCGGTCAGGGCTTGGAAGGGGGTGCCCAGGAGGGTTTGGGGTCACCAAGCTCCCCAAACCACCTGGAGGTGTCCGAGGAAGGCGTGGAGGTGGCACTCAGTGCTCGGGGCTGGTGACAATTGATCATTGCAGACCAGGGTAATTAGGAGCCTCTGGCCACAGCAGAGCTGTTCTGAGGGATGCTCTGGAATCCTGGTGCTCCTGTGGAGGAGCCACAGCACGGAGCTGAGGGGAGGAGCTCCTGAACCCCCCGTGACAGATTAACCTTGTGACAATGTCCAGGAGACCTCATTACAACATCCAGGAGACCTCATCACAATGTCCAGGAGACCTCAACATTTGGGAGATCTCATCACAACATCCAGGAGACTTCATTACAATATCCAGGAGACCTCAACATCCAGGAGACCTCAACATCCAGGAGATCTCATCACAACATCCAGGAGACCTCGTCACAACGTCCAGGAGACCACAATGTCCAGGACACCTCATCATAACATCCAGGAGACTTCGTTACAACATCCAGGAGACCACAACATTTGGGAGATCTCATCACAACGTCCAGGAGACCACAACAAGTAGGAGACCTCAACATCCAGGAGACTTCATTACAGCATCCAGGAGACCACAGGATCCAGGAGATCTCATCCCAAAATCCAGAAGACCTCATCACAACATCAGGAGACCTCAACATCCAGGAGACCTTGTCACAACATCCAGGAGACTTCAACATCCAGGAAACTTCGTTACAACATTTGGGAGACCTCAGCATTTGGGAGACCTCAACACAGCATCCAGGAGATCTCATCACAATATCCAGGAGACCACAACCTCTGGTAGATCTCATTACAACATCCAGGAGACCTTGTCACAACATCCAGGAGACCACAACATCCAGGACACCTCGTCACAACATCCATTCCATATCTCAAGACTGACCTACAAGCACACACGATATAAACCTCCTATCAAAATTTAAGAATTCTCTACAAATCCATTTCCCACTCTCACCCCTCCCCAGCCGCGGGTGCTCACTCGCAGACCCCCCTGACCACAGCAACACCCCAGCAACACTCCCTGCTTTTCCTGGGCCACAAAGGTGGGATTTGGATGTGTGGAGAGGGGGCTGGAGGGTGACAATTCAGAGCTGGGGGTGTCACCAG
Source organism: Agelaius tricolor (assembly GCF_023055355.1). Classification (NCBI taxonomy): domain Eukaryota; kingdom Metazoa; phylum Chordata; class Aves; order Passeriformes; family Icteridae; genus Agelaius; species Agelaius tricolor. The sequence goes on from NW_027269326.1 coordinate 1,535,009, forward strand.
GGTCCCCCAGCAGAAATGAGGTCATCTCCTGGCAGTTCCTGGTGTCTGAGTCCCCTGAGACCCAGCGGGGGTGTCCTGGATTGCAAGATAAGCCTGTGTTCTATTTCCATCTGTCAGAGGTGGGGCAGTTAGCTGCTCTTAATTGTTAAAATTAACACTGTTAAAACCAGGTGGGGCAGTTATCTGTTGTTAATTAAAATTAACACTTTTTAACACTGCTAAAACCAGGTGGGGCCTTTAGTTCTCTTCTGTTCACTGGGCAGTTTTCTTTATCTCTTCCACAATCAATCCTCCCTCCAGGAGGTATCTGCTGTTAATGAGCCATTAGTTATTAATTCTCTTCTGTCCATGGCCAGTGAGTGTCCCTGCAGGGCTGATCCAATCCCATCATCCCATGGGGAGATGCTGCGCCCAGGGGAGGAGCCAAGCATTCCTACCTGGATCCAATCTGAGCTTTGGGACAGCCCAGCAGCCTTTGCCCAGTGCATTGCCAGAGGAGCAGCTTCTGCTGCCCTGCATTGCCAGAGGGAGCCCAGGCCCATCTCCAGCAGCCCTGGAGTTGCAGAGAAACCAGTTTTTTTCAGAGGAAACCTCCCCCTTTGTGCAGGATCACTGCTTCAATAAAACCACATTTGTAAAAAGAAACAAACCTCCAAAAAAACCTCCAGCCACCATTTAATCAAACTGCTGCCACCACCCTGACCCACAGGGTGTCAAGTCCTGTTCTGACTCTGTCAGTGTTGTTTTGTATTTATTTTATATTAAATTAATTTTTAAAATTTTATAATTTTTAAATTTTATTTTTTTTCCTACCAAAAAACTGTTATTCCTACTCCCATATCTTTGCCTGAGAGCCCCCCTTAATTTCAAAATTATAACAATTTGGAGGGAGGGGGTTTGCATTTTCCATTTCTGCCTTCCTTAGCAGACACCTGTCTTGTCAAACCCAGCCAGGAGAGCTCAGACCTTTGTGGAAATTCATCAAAAATCCCACTAAAGCTTTTTGGCACTCCGGGGTGGCTGCTGAAGGACAGTGGCTCCATCACGGCCGATGAGCCGTGCAGCGTTCAGCCTTTGTGGCTTTTCCCACGTGCTGCTGGATTTATTGGGGACCTCTGCTGCCCTGAACCTCCTCCAATGGCCCCATCCATCCAGGAGAAATGAGGCAGCTGCAGCTGTCAGAACCCAGGAAATTCCTCTGGCTGCCCTGGTGGGCTCCAGCCCCTGCCCGGGGGGCTCAGAGACTCTGGCACAGAGCCCCAGACCCCTGTGCCTTTGATTTAGCCCTTGGAAAAAACAATTCCCAGCCTTGTATGAAGGATTACAAGCCACGATAGTTTAAGCAGAATGACAGTGAATTTATCACAGGGTGAAAAATAGATTTTTTGGGGTTTTTAGAATGGGGGTTCAGGGGACAAGATGGAAGAATCTGGGTGTGTCCAGCCTTTCTCCATCTTCCTCTTGGCCTCCATCTTCTGCTGGGATGGTGGCACTTTGGGATTGGTTTGAGGTAGAAACTCACTGTCCAACATAGGTGATAGGTATTGGAAAGTAATTGTAAATATTGTATACATATAAAAAGATAACACCATCCTGAGGGTGGCCAGTGTGCCTCTGACTGTCCTGCTGAGCTGACCTTGGCTGGACAGGAGAAAAAATTTTATAGGTAAGGAACAATGAACAACCTTGAGACCAAGAAATGAAGAGCTCTGACTCCTTCTTCGAGCGCCCGGTTGGGAAAAGAGATTTTCTGACACATCTTGGGGTCACTGTGATCAGCAGAGATTCTGAGACCTGCTCTGCATCCACAGGATTCACAGAATTCCCAGAGGGGGGAAGAGAGAGGGGCCTGTCTTCCTCCTGGAAAAATAATAATGCCACCCAATTGCCAAAGCGTGGCACGGAGGCTGTGCCATGATTTACACACTGAACACCCCAGGGCTGCTGGGGAGGCCTTGCTGAGCTCTCTGAGCCCTCCAGCAGCGCCTCAGGTGTGCCCAGCTGGCTCAGAGGCAATCACAGAGTGCCTGGGTGGGAGGAGACCTTAAATCCCATCCCAAGCCATGGCAGGGACAACTTCCACTGTCCCAGGTGCTCCAAGGCCTGTCCAGCCTGGCCTTGGGCCCTGCCAGGGATCCAGGGGCAGCCCCAGCCGTGCCAGGGCCTGCCCACCCTCACAGGGAGGAATTTTTTATCAATATCTCATCCAAATCTCCCCTCCTTCAGCTTAAAGCCATTCCCCTTTGTCCCATCACTCCAGGCCTTGTCCAAAGTCCCTCTCCAGCTCTCTTGGAGCCCCTCTTGGTCTTTGAAAAAAATCCCTTCCAACCCCTGACCCCTTCTAATCTCAGCATTACCTAATCTCAGCCCACCTTCTAATCTCAATATTTCCTTCTCCCTTTTTTCCCTCCTCCATCTCAGGAGTTTTTGCTCACCCAGCCTGGCCTTGGACACTTCCAGAAGAAATTCTGAGTCCCTTCTTGGTCTGCTTCACATTTCCAGGGTGGTCACACCTTTCTGCTTGGGATTTCTTGTGAGCAGCTCCTCAAACCCAACCCCAAATCTCCCAAAACTCCATGTTCCAAAGCCCTGTGAGGGAAGAAAAGCAGGATGGGCCTGCTGAAGCCTAATTACTTAATTACAAATTGGCTCATCTGAGCCCCAGGGTGAAACTGGGGACGATGTTCTGTGTGATGCCAGGATAGAGCATTCACACTCCATTTTACCCCTAAATTTCTCATTTTAAACCCCACCAATTTTCATCCCTGTCCTGGGACTGGCTCCACAATCCAGGCCTGGAGCAGCTTCCCAAATCCCTCTTAAATCAGACATTTATCAAGGCTCATCTGCAGCAGTTATTTTAGAGAGACACCCCAGGGAAGGATTGAATTGAGTGTTTAGAGAAGCTGCAAATGGCACCCAAAGCCCCTGAGCTGTCAGGGGAGGAAATGGGTGGAGGTGCCTTAAAAACCCCAAATCCAGGTAGGGCTCTCCCAGATCCCCAAATCCAGGCATGGCTCCTCCCAAACTCAACCTGGCGCTTTTAAAACCTCCAAACCCAACTTGGTGCCTTTAAAACCACCAAAATCCTCCCAAGCCCAACTTGGTGCCTGTAAAATCTCCAAATCCTCCTTAACCCAACCTGGTGCCTTGAAAACTCCAAATCCAGGCAGGGCTCCTCCCAAACCCAACTTGGTGCCTTTCAAACCCCCCAAATCCAACTTGGTGCCTTTAAAACCACCAAAATCCTCCCAAACCCAGCTTGGTGCCTTTAAAACACCCCAAATCCAACTTGGTGCCTTTAAAACCACCAAAACCCTGCCAAACTCAATTTGATGTCTTCAAACCCCCCCCAAATCCTCCCAAACCCAACTCAGTGCCTGTAAAACCCCTAAATCCCAGGCTCAGCTCTTCCCAAATCCCCTAATCCTGGCAGGGCTCCTCCCAAACCCAATTTGGTGCCTTCAAAACCCCCCACACCTTCCCAAATCAAACTTGGTGCTTTTAAAACCTCCAAACCCAACTTGGTCCCTTTAAAACCCTCCAAATCCTCCCAAACTCAACTTGGTGCCTTTCAAACCCTCAAACTCAACTTGATGCCTTCAAAACCCCCAAATTCCAGGCACAGCGCCTCCCAAACCCCCAAATCCAGGCAGGGCTCCTCCCAAACCCAACTTGGTGCCTTCAAAACCCCAAATTCCAGGCAGGGCTCCTCCTAAACCCCCAAATCCAGGCAGGGCTCCTCCCAAACCCAACTTGGTGTTTTTAAAACCTCCAAACCCAACTTGGTGCCATTATAACGCCCCAAATCCTCCCAAACCCAACTTGGTGCCTTTCAAACCCTCAAACTCAACTTGGTGCCTGTAAAACTCCCAAATCCAGGCAGGGCTCCTCCCAAACTCAACTTGGTCCCTTTAAAACCCCCCAAATCCTCCCAAACCCAACTTGGTGCCTTCAAAACCCCAAATTCCAGGCAAGGCTCCTCCCAAGCCTCCAAATTCAGGCATGACTCGTCCCAAACCCAACCTGGTGCCTCTAAAACCCCCAAATCCAGGCAGGGCTCCACCCAAACAGAACTTGGTGCCTTCAAAACTCCAAATTCCAGGCAGGGCTCCTCCCAAACAGAACTTGGTCCCTTTAAAACCCCCAAATCCTCCCAAACAGAACTTGGTGCCTTTAAACCCCCCAAATCCAGGCAGGGCTCCTCCCAAACCCCCAAATCCAGGCAGGGCTCCTCCCAAACAGAACTTGGTGCCTTTAAAACGCAGGGCTGGGAGCTGAGGAATGTGGAAAGGTTTGGAGGAGAGGCAGGAGATGCCAGCCCCTCGGAGGAGCCGGTTGCCATGGAGACGGGCTCATTTAACCCAATCAGGGTCAGGCAACCCTTTGTGTCGGAGCTAATTTAATTAAAGACGTGCGGGATGAGCGAAAAATAATTTGGCCCAGAGCTCACCTCGGGGTGGTGCCCTCAGGATTCTTGGTGCCAGGTTTGGGTGGGAAATTTTTGGGATGGGGCCACCCCAAACCCCACGGGCAGCCCCTGGAGAGGAAGGAATCGGTGAGGAAGGTCCAGGAAAAGAAAAAGGGGAGCAGAGGGGAGGGGGAGATGCCCCAGTGCCTCTCAGCCCTCAGCATCTCCTGGGGTGTGGGAGCTTCCAGCCTGGATGGGTTCCTTGCCTGAGCCACTGGGAACGCGGCTTTATCTCCCCCCCTCCCTGAATTTTGAAATGTGGATAAAGCAAAGCTGGCAAGGTAATTATTCCTCGCTGTCAAACATTGCTCTGGGTTTGCTGGCTGCAGACAGCCCGAGAGTGATGAATCCTTTTGTGTTTGCAGCAGCCTTGGATTGGCTCCAGGAAAAGGTGCAAACAGGCCGGGGAGTTTGGCATTAACCTGCCCCAAATCCGCTCCCAAATCCAGGTGTGGAACCCCCATTTTTGGGTTATTTCTGCCATTCCCTTCCCTGGATTTTCCTCTCCCAAATCCAGGTGTGTAACCCCCATTTTTGGGTAATATCTGCCCTCTTCACTCTTGGATCATCCACTCCCAAATTCAGGTGTGCAATCCCCATCCCAGGGATTATTCCTTGATCATCCTGTCCCAAATGCAGGTGTGGAACCCCCATTTTTGGGTTGTTTCTGCAATTCCCTTCCCTGCATCATCCTGTCCCAAATCCAGGTGTGGAACCCCCATCCTCTCCCAAATTCAGGTGTGTAATCCCCATCCCAGGGTTATTTCTCACCCACACATTTTTAGGCAGGAAAATCCCCTTTTCATCCCATTCCTCAAGCACAGGATCTGCTCTGTTGCTTAGCCCAGGCTCAGAACCCCTTTCTGTGGCTTTTTTTTTCCTTCTTTTTCTTTTTCTTTTTTTTCCTCCCCCTGTTTAAACAATAAATAAATCTCTTTTCCTTTCCTAAGTCTTGTCCAAATTCATTCACTGGCCCTCTGCCTCTCTCCTGAATGACTCCATGGGAGTCCTTGAGTCTCAGCATTATTATATTTTATTTATACAGCACAATAAACGTACGTGGCACTTCCCAAACATACATCAACCAGCAAGGTCCATTTTCAGATGAGTGCACAATTTGATTCAGAAAAGCACTTTTTATAAAATGCAACAGCCCCCTGGCACGGAGAGGCTGAACTGTGCTGGTGGGAAGGATCTTCCTCAGCCCCTAAAATTGAACCAAGCAGAAGAAATCCCCACCTGGAGAGGAGAATTCGATTTGGAAATGAAATTCCTGGAGCTGCTCAGCCTGCTTCAGGTTTGGGAGCTGCAGGTGAATTCTGGCTTTGGGGAATTTTTATCCCCTGGGTTTGGGGAATCTTTATCTTCTGTGTTTGGGGAATCTTTATCTTCTGTGTTTGGGGAATTTTTATCCATTGGGTTTGGTGAATTTTATCCTCTGGGTTTGGGGAGCTGCAGGTGAATTATGGCTTTGGGGAATTTTTCATCCTCTGGGTTTGGGGAATCTTTATCCTCTGGTTTGGGGAATTTTTATCCCCTGGGTTTGGGGAAACTTAATCCGCTGGTTTGTGGAGCTGCAGGTGAATTCTGGGTTTGGGGAATTTTTATCCTCTGGGATAAACATTTGGGGAGCTGCAGGTGAATTCTGGGTTTGGGGAATCTTTATCCCCTGGGTTTGGGGGAATTTTTATTCCTTGGGTTTGGGGGCTGCAGGTGAATTCTGGGTTCGGGGAGCTGCAGGTGAATTCTAGGTTTGGGGAATTTTTATCCTCTAGGTTTGGGGGATTTTATCCTCTGGGTTTGGTGAATTTTATCCTCTGGGTTTGGGGAAGCTTTATCCTCTAGGTTTGGGGAATCTTTATCCCCTAGGTTTGGGGAATTTTTATCCTCTGGGTTTGGTGAATTTTATCCTCTGGGTTTGGGGAATTTTTATCCTCTAGGTTTGGGAAAATTTATCCTCTGGGTTTGGTGAATTTTATCCTTTGGGTTTGGTGAATTTCGTCCTCTGGGTTTGGGGAATCTTTATCCTCTGGGAGAGAGAATTTGAGAAGGGAAAGCAGGGATTGTGCAGAATCAGTTGTGGCCAGAGCAGAGAGAGAAGAGGCTGCAGGCACCAAGGGCAGAGGGGAGGGAGAGTGTGAGGAGCAGAATCAGGAACAAAGTCAAGCTGGGAAGGAGGAAGAGGTGGGGGAAAAGTGTTTTTAACCCTTGGGTTTACTTCTCATTACCTGCCTCTGCTCTCACTGGTAATAAATTCAATTAACACAATTAATTTCCCAACTCGAGCCGGTTTTGCCCGTGGTGGGAGTTGCTGAGTGAGCTCTCCCTGCCTCGGTCTGAGCTCAGGAGATTTTTTTTGTATTTCCCCTCCTCTGTCCAGGTGAGGGGAGAAGCGTTGGAGCAGCTTTGGGGGGCAGCTGCACCCTCAGGACAATGATCCTCACAATGGGATCCTTTTGGAAACACTCCAAGAGCATCTCTTGGCAAAGGTGTGGATCCCTCAGGAGGGGAATGTGACTCCAAAGGGGCTCAAGGATCTTCTCCAGCTCCTGGGAACTGCTGGGGTGGCTCCAGGGATGCCCAGGGGAACCCAACAGGGCCACCAAGGTCCAGAAGGAGCCAAAAGAGCCCAGGGGTCCCTCCCAGTGATCCCAAATCCCATTTTCTGCCTCACCCAGGCAGGGACCAGCAGCTGTCCCTGGCAGGTGGTGACACAGGGTGACAGCTGATGGCAGTGACCACCCCGAGCTTCATCTGGGCTCCTGGACTGGTGCCACCACCCAGAGGGAGCCCAGTGGCGGGGGCTGAGGGCAGGGAGAGGTCCTGGTGTCACCTCGGGGGGGGTGGCCCGGTGCCATCTGTGGTGCTGTGACCTCCCAGCGAGGATTTGAGCAATCTCTGCCAAACCAGTGACAGGAATGTGACCCCAGGGGCTGCTGCCACTAACGAGGGCCAGGGAGGCAGGGCTGGGGCTCTGCTGGAGCCAGATGGGCTGGGAGGGATCTGTGGAGCAGCTCAGCATCAGAGGCTGGGGAAATTCCCTGGGTGAGCATCCCCTGGAGCTGGGTTCGAGCTGAGGGAGGGTGGAAGATCCAGAAATTCACCCTCAGCAATCTCTGGTTTGGTTTTTGGGCAGGCTGTGCGCAGCTCTGGGACACTCACAGCAAGACCTGGAGGGGCTGGAACATACCCAGAGCTGGGAAGGGGCTGGAGAATCCCTGAGGGAGCTGGGAAAGGAGCAAAGGAGGCTCAGGGGGCCCTCGTGGCTCTGCACAGCTCCTGACAGGAGGGGACAGCCAGGGAGGGTCGGGCTCTGCTCCCAGGGGACAGGGACAGGAGGAGAAGGGGAGATTTAGATCAGATATCTGGAAAAATGTCTTTGTCTTCCTAGGAAGGGTTTTAAGGCCTTGGAACTGCCCTGGGAGGTTTGGGGTGCCCATCCCTGGAGGTGGCACTCAGAGCTCTGGGGACAAGGTGGGGATGGGGCACAGCCGGGACTGGATGCTCTGGGAGGGATTTTCCAACCTCAATCATTCCATTATTCTGTTCCATGATCTCCACTTCTCATCCTGATTCCTCACTGGAGCAGGAGAAAATATTCCATCTTCCATCCATCTTCCTGCTGCTTTTAAAATTCCAAGCAGGAATATCAGTTCCAGTGCCTGGCTTTCCTCTCTGAGGAAGCAGCTCCCATGTGGGAGTGAGGCTGTGCCAGGGCTGCCATTCCCATTATTCCTGGTAGAAACAAATAAATCCATAATCCCCTTTAATTCCTGCAGACAAAGAACTGCTGTCGAGCTGTCCCCCACCAGGGGATTCCCAAAAAGACATTTTGGGCTCCTGGGCCAGAAACTGAGAATTTCTCCATGGAATTCTTTTGTACTTTAAGCTCTGGGGTGGCAGGGTCAGAACAGGAATCCAAAAATGAATCAAGGATCCAAACATGAATTGAGGATCCAAGCACAAATCAAGGATCCAAATATGAATTAAGGATCCAAACACAAGTCAAGGATCTAAACATGAATTGAGGACCTGAACACCAAGCAAGGATCCAAATAAAAATCAAAGATCCAAACACCAAACAAGGATCCAAGCACAAATCAAGGATCCAAACATGAATTGAGGGCCTGAATACCAACCAAATATCCAAACATGAACCAAGGATCCAAACATGAATTGAGGATCCAAACACAAATCAAGAATCCAAACACAAACAAGGATCCAAATTCAATCAAGGATCCAAACACAAATTGAGGATCCAAACACAAATTGAGGATCCAAACACCAAACAAGGATCCAAACATGAACCAAGGATCCAAACATGAACCAAGGATCCAAACATGAATCAAGGATCCAAACACAAATCAAGGATCCAAACACAAAGGAGGATCCAAAGATGAACCAAGGATCCAAACACCAAACAAGGATCCAAACATGAACCAAGGATCCAAACACAAATCAAGGATCCAAACGCAAACTGAGGATCCAAACATCAAACAGAGATGCAAACATGAGCCAAAGATTCAAACATGAATTAAGGGTCCAAACACAAACAAGGATCCAAAAACAAATTGAGAATCCAAACACAATCAAGGATCCAAACATGAACCAAAGATCCAAACATGAATCAAGGATCCAAACCTGAACCAAGCTCCCAGACACAGGAATTTGTCCCTGCCCAGGGATTTCCCACTGCTGTATCAGCAAAGTCTCCTGGATTTCAATCCCTCACTCTGGCTGCCAGGGTTGGACAGCAGCCTCAGCCCCAGCCAGGAGAAGGAGCAGAGTTCCACCCTGAGGGGGTTTAACATCAGCTTTGCTGGGTTTTTATCCACTTGGTGGTTTTTACTGCACACCAGCTGGAGCAGCTCCCCCTGTCAGGTTTTTCCAGCCAGCCAGCAGCTCCCTGATGTGTCTGTAATGAGCCCCATGGATGTATAATTTAGGAGATGTTTAATCTCGCTGCCTCTGGAATAAAAAAATACAACATTTTTAGTCTGGGCCTTTTTCTTTCTTTCTTTCTTTCTTTTTTTTTTTTAAGTACCTTCAGTTTTGTTGTTTCCCAGGGAATCCCACGTGGGGTGAGGATGGGGAATACCTGATGGGGATGACAACCTGTGCTGTGGCTGCCTCTTTTCCCTGCTCCAAGTCCCTTCTCTGCGTGGTTTGTTTGCCTCCAGCCTCTGATGGATGGGGCACAGACTTAATGAGGTCGTGTTTTCCCACCAGTTCCATTTGGAGCCATTTAATGCTCAGCTCAGAGCAGGAATTTGAGTTAAAGGCTGGTTAAGAGTCTGTGATGCAGAGGAGAATTCTGCCCAATTTTCACTCCTTTCCATATTTGTTAACGAGCAGCACTGGGGGGAAGGTGAAGCCCAAAGCTCATTTTTTGGGGATGAGGCTGATTTGGTGCCCCTGAATGAGGATGGGACATCCAGCAGAGCAGGAGCTCATCCTGCACAAGGGGGAAAACCTCACCAGGGCAGGGTGAATGCTGTGAAATTCCAGTGTGGGGACACTGAGGATGAGAGGAGCTGGGTTTAGGCTCCATCCTGCTGGATCTGAGAGGGAAAACCCTCCTTGGATTGCAGCTGGATGAGGTTGGGACATCCAGCAGAACAGGAGCTCGTCCTGCACAGGGGGAAAACCTCACCAGGGCAGGGTTGATGTGTGAAATTCCAGTGTGGGGACACTGAGGCTGAGAGGAGCAGCACGAGAGGAGCTGGGTTTAGGCTCCATCCTGATGGATCTCAGGGGGAAAACCCTTCTTGGATTGCAGCTGGATGAGGATGGGACATCCAGCAGAGCAGGAGTTCATCGTTCTCAGGGGGAAAAACCTCACCAGGGCAGGGTTGATGCTGTGAAATTCCAGTGTGGGGACACTGAGGATGAGAGGAGCAGCACGAGAGGAGCTGGGCTTGGGCTCCATCCTGCTGGATCTGAGAGGGAAAAAAACCCTGTTTGGATTGCAGCTGGATGCAATTCAGACTGGATGAGGATGGGACATCCAGCAGAACAGGAGTTCATCGTTCTCAGGGGGAAAAACCTCACCAGGGCAGGGTCAGTGCTGTGAAATTCCAGGGACACTGTGAGGACACTGAGGATGAGAGGAGCAGCACAAGAGGAACTGGGCTTGGGCTCCATCCTGCTGGATCTGAGAGCAAAAACCCTCCTTGGATTGCAGCTGGAGGCAATTCCCAGATGATGATGGGACATCCAGCAGAGCAGGAGCTGGTCCTTCACAAAGGGAAGAACCTCACCAGGGCAGGGTCAATGCTGTGAAATTCCAGGGACACTCTGAGGACACTGAGGATGAGAGGAGCTGGGCTTGGGCTCCATCCTGCTGGATCTGAGAGGGAAAAACCCTCCTTGGATTGCATCTGGATGAGGCTGGGACATCCAGCAGAGCAGGAGCTCGTCCTGCACAGGGGGAAAAACCTCACCAGGGCAGGGTCAATGCTGTGAAATTCCAGTGTGGGGACACTGAGGATGAGAGGAGCTGGGTTTAGGCTCCATCCCGCTGGATCTGAGAGGGGAAAAAACCCTGTTTGGATTGCAGCTGGATGCAATTCAGACTGGATGAGGATGGGACATCCAGCAGAGCAGGAGTTCATCGTTCTCAGGGGGAAAAACCTCACCAGGGCAGGGTGAATGCTGCGAAATTCCAGTGTGGGGACACTGAGGCTGAGAGGAACTGGGTTTAGGCTCAATCCTGCTGGATCTGAGAGGGAAAACCCTCCTTGGATTGCAGCTGGATGAGGCTGGGACATCCAGCAGAGCAGGAGCTCGTCCTGCACAAGGGGCAAACCTCACCAGGGCAGGGTCAATGCTGTGAAATTCCAGGCAGCTGGAGCAGGGACACTGTGGGGACACTGGAACATCTCAGCAGGGACAGCTCTGCTGCTCCTGTGTGTGCAGAGGGATTTGTTCCCATCGCTCCTGCAAAGCCTCACTCCAAGCATCGTGTCCAAAATCCCCTTTTCCAGCAGGAATATCCCGGGATCTTGGCACCTGGAGGCCTCATTTCCAACCAGGGAGAGGCAAAAACTCCCTGGGCGCTCAGGGGTGGAGCAAATGTGGGGAACCTGCAGAGGTGTGAGGCACGTTCCGGAACCTGAAGCTGTGTGAGGAACATTCCTGAATTTTCAGATGTGTGAGGAACATTCCGGAACCTGCAGTTGTGTGAGGAACATTCCTGAATTTTCAGATGTGTGAGGAACATTCCGGAACCTGCAGTTGTGTGAGGAACATTCCTGAATTTTCAGATGTGTGAGGAACATTCCGGAACCTGAAGCTGTGTGAGGAACATTCCTGAATTTTCAGATGTGTGAGGAACATTCCAGAACCTGAAGCTATGTGAGGAACATTCCTGAATTTTCAGATGTGTGAGGAACATTCCGGAACCTGAAGCTGTGTGAGGAACATTCCTGAATTTTCAGATGTGTGAGGAACATTCCAGAACCTGAAGCTGTGTGAGGAACATTCCTGAATTTTCAGATGTGTGAGGAACATTCCTGAATTTTCAGATGTGTGAGGAACATCCAGAACCTTCAGTTGTGTGAGGAACATTCCTGAATTTTCAGATGTGTGAGGAACATTCCAGAACCTTCAGTTGTGTGAGGACACCTCCCTCCCAGGTGTCCCTGTCCTGTCCCACAGCCCCAGGAAGGAGCCCTTTTTTTTTGATTTGTGAGGGGTTTTTTTCCATTCAAGAAAGGGGGAAATATGAGAAATAGATTAATAAACAATTCTCAAAGTCTGACAGAAGGCTCACACAGTGTACATCTGTATGCAAACCTTGAGATAAGAAATACTGACTTAAAAATGCCATGGAAGAGGACAGACATGGTTAAGAGAGAACTAGAACCAAAAACAAATTTCAAAGGATGACCTTACAAATAAGACTAGATCCTTTAGAGAAACAGAATGATGAAAGATAGATTGTATTCAGACCCACAAAGAGTCATTTTAGATGATTGTGTAAAGCATTTGCAACATGGTGTAGCTAAAGCTGATGAACCAGGAAGCACTTGGTAGAAACACCACTTTTAAAATAATAATAATAATAATAATAATAATAATAATAATAATAATAATAATAATAATAATAATAATAAATTTAAATTTTAATTTAATAAATTTTCATTTTAACTTCTAATTATAATAACGTAAATTAAAACATCACCCTTCTCACAAAACTGAAAATAGAACAACATTTTTAAAACACCTCTCAATTACCCCATGTCTAAGTCAAAAAAAGAGTTAAATCCAACAATCTCCTATGACTGATGGGCCAGAGCTGCTGACTTCCACCCTGTAATTCCTGCAAGGAATTACAAAAAGCATTTACAACATAGTGGAGCTAAAGCTGATAAAGAAACACTTACAGTGTGTTATAATTAATAAATAAATAAATTTTAAATAGTTAACTTCTAATTATAAGAATGTAAATTATAACATCTATGTATAATTATATAGTACATAGTAAATTATATAGTGTATATATATAGTATATATTATAAATATATAGTGTATATATATAGTGTATATATAGTGTAATTATAACATCTAGTGCATAGTGTATAAATAAATAAATTAAATAAATAAATTTTAAAATAGTTAACTTCTAATTATAATAACATAAATCTACATCATCTCCCCCTTCTCACAGAACCAAAAATAGAGTAAAATTTTAAAACACCTCTCCATTACCCCATCTCTAAGTAAAAAGAAAATGTTAAATCCCACAATCTTCCATCCCTGATGGGCCAGAGCTGCTGACTTCCACCCTGTAATTCCTGCAAGGAATTACAAAAAGCATTTACAGCATAGTGGAGCCAAAGCTGATAAAGAAACACTTACAGTGTATTAGAATAAATAAGCAAACAAATAAATAAATAAATACATTTTAGAATAGCTAACTTCTAATTATAATAACGTAAATTATAACATCTATAGTATAATTATATAGTACATAGTATAGTATATAGTGTATATATATATATGGTATATATTATATAGTGTATATATATGCTATATATATAGTATAATTATAACATCTAGTGTATAGTGTATAAATAAATAAATAAATTTTAAAATAGTTAACTTTTAATTATAATAACGTCAATTATAAAATCTAGATTGTTTCCCCCTTCTCATAAAATGAAAAATGGAATAAATTTTTAAACCACCTCTCAACTGCCCCATCTCTAAGTAAAAAGAAAGTGTTAAATCCCACAATCTCCCATCCCTGATGAGGCACCCTGTAATTCCTGCAGGGAGTTCCCCGGAACAGCTCCCAGCTCCGTTTGCAATTCAATGTGAGAACGCTTCATTATCACCACTGATGGAGCATCAGATGCTCCTCGTTTGTGGAATCTCTCCAGAAAGAAGCATCCTCCTCGCTGAGGAAGCGAATCTGCTGCTCCAGCTCTTTGAGCAGGAGAAAGGAACACGCCAGCATAGCTGAGAGAACAGAACTGCACAATCCCTTTAATAATTTCCTTTAATAATTTCCTTTTTTCCCGACGGGCTGGGGAGCTTTGGGGGTGTCAGGGCGTAACCACGATCCCTGCCCTGTGTCTCAGGGAATTCCCCAGGCCAGGATGGAATCTTGCAGGTTTAATGGCCCTTGCTGCATTTCTCCTTCCACCAATGTGCCCAGCTGCTTTTTTGGCCTCCTCCCAGGCTGGCACAGCCTCGCTGTCCTCAGCTGACCCCCCTGCCAAGGCTGCTCTTCCTCCTGCTTGTTTTCAAACCCGGGAAAACTCAGGGAAACCAAAGCTCCATCTCTGTTCAGGTCTCAGCTTTCTGTGCTTGAGATGACCCCCGAGGTGTTAGAAAGTCTTTTTTTTTCCCAGCTCCACGACCAAAGAAGTCGAGATTCCTCGGTTCTGCTTTTCAAGGTTGTTTATTTTCTCTTCTCCATTACATTCTTTCTCTGACCTGCAGAGATCTGTCCAGCAGGTTGGTTTGTGGCACAGTCCCTGCCCTTGGGGTGCTGTTACCTTTTTATACTATGAACAATGTGTACTTTATTTACAATAATTTTCCAATCCCTATCACCTATTTTAGACAGTCTGTCTCTACTCTAAACCAATCCAAAAGTGTCACCACCATCCCAGCAGAAGATGGAGGACAAGAAGGAGAAGAAAGGACAGGACACGCCCAGATTCCTCCATCTTGCCCCCTGAACCCCCATTCTAAAAACCCCAAAATTCTATTTTTCACCCTGTGATAAATTCAATATCATTCTGCTTAAACTCTTTTGACTTGTAATCCTTCATATCAGGTTGGGAATTGTTTTTTCCAAGGGCTAAATCAAAGGCATGGGAGTCTGGGGCTCTGTGCCAAGGTCTCTGAGGCCTTTGCCAGGGTCTCGAGTCCTCCAGGGCAGCCCGAGGAATTTCCTGGGTTCTGACACCTGGATCCCTGCAAGGACCAGGCTGGATGGGGGCTTGGGGCCACCTGGGGTCATGGAAGGTGTCCCCATGGATGGTCCTTAAGGTCCTTTTAGCCCAAACCGTTCCGGGATTCTACGATGCCGTGACTCATTCCCAAATTGCTCAATTGAATGTTTTTGAGGCATTTCACTTCCCCTTGGCTCGGGATCTCACTCTGGTTTAACTCCTTCCATGTTCTCCCTGCCGCAGGCCATTCTCATTTCCTGGACTCTTCCCAGCCCAGTTTGGAGCAGGATACCCAGAGCAGGGTCCACAGTGTCCCTTGTCCCACCAATCCCAAAACAATCCCAAACCCTGGAGCTCCTGTTCCAGTGCAGGGTCCACAGTGTCCCTTGTCCCACCAATCCCAAAACAATCCCAAATCCTGGAGTTCCTGCTCTCCCCATTCCAACCATGTGTCAGTTATGGGGTCCAGCAGTGTTCCTTGTCCCACCAATCCCAGCAGGATCCCAAATCCTGGAGCTCCTGCTCTCCCCATTCCCGATGTCCCAGCCCAGTTTGGTGACTCCCATGGATGTGAAGACCCTTTACAACCCTCCCACCCCCTGTTCTGCCCCTTCCCTGCCATCCCCACACACCAGAGCCCTGCTCCCTCCTTCTGGAACCTTCTCAGCCTCCCAGAGAGGCTCGTGCATCAGCTTGGCAGCATTCCTGGGAATGCTCCTGCCAGTTTCTGGGAACAAACGGCAGCAGAGGCACCATCCTCTTCCCAGAAGTGAGGAGGAGCATCCATGGGAACGTGGCCGAGTGTCCTGGAGCCTGGGATGTGTCCAGGGTGAGCCAGACCCCGCTCAGCTCCAGCAGCAGCTCCATGGAATGTTCCAGAGTGGAGCTGGGAGTGGGGCCCACCGAGGACATGGGACATTGCCCAAGGGACACTTGAAGCCACACATGGGACACGAGCTCTCGGTGCTTCTCCTGGCTGCCAGCTCCATCTGCAGGATCCCATGGAGCCACTGCCGTCCCAGGATGTCACCTTGCTCGGTGACACCGGCACTGTCCCCACGCCTGGCACTGTCCAGCTGGGATTCCCTGTGCTGGGAATTCAACACATCCAGAGATGTTCTCCTGCTCAGTGTCACCGAGTGCCACCCAGTCACCCTTGTCCAGGGATGTTCTCCTGCTCAGTGTCACCTGGTGTCACCCAGCCATGTCCAGGGATGTTCTCCTGCTCAATGTCACCTGGTGTCACCCAGCCTATGGATGTCACCTGGTGTCACCCAGCCATGTCCAGAGATGTTCTCCTGCTCAATGTCACCTGGTGTCACCCAGCCCATGTCCAGGGGTGTTCTCCTGCTCAATGTCACCTGGTGTCACCCAGCCATGTCCAGGGATGTTCTCCTGCTCACTGTCACCTGGTGTCACTCAACCATATCCAGGGGTGTTCTGTTTGAGGTCACCTGGTGTCACCCAGCCTATGGATGTCACCTGGTGTCACCCAGCCATGTCCAGGGGTGTTCTGTTCAATGTCACCTGGTGTCACCCAGCCTATGGATGTCACCTGGTGTCACTCAGCCATATCCAGGGATGTTCTCCTGCTGGATGTCACCTGGTGTCACCCAGCCATATCCAGAGATGTTCTCCTGCTCAATGTCACCTGGTGTCACCCAGTCCATGTCGAGGGATGTTCTGTTTAATGTAACCTGGTGTTACCCAGCTCATGTCCAGGGATGTTCTCCTGCTGGATGTCACCTGGTGTCACCCAGCCTGTGTGTCCAGGGATGTTCTCCAGCCTCCTGAGCAGGATCCTTGCCCAGCAACACCTGGAGCTCCTGCTCTCCCCATTCCAAACATGTGTATATATAATATATAGAAACTAAATTATAATAAATATAAATTAAAAGAAATATTAATCAAATATATCTTATATAAGTATAAAATATATTAAATTATAAAAATGTATTAAGTATATTATATATTAAATTAAATTATTTATATTTAATACATTATATTAAATAAAATACATATTTTATTTTTTATTTTTTATTTTTTTTAATAAAAATAGGAGCACAGGCTGGAAATTAATAGGATTTTAGCCACCAGAGAAGCTGGCTCTGAAAACCCCAAGACAGGCAAGAAACCCTCCTGATTCCAGGATGGATTTGCACCATTCCTGGTTCATGGGAGGACAAGGACACGAGTGGACGAGGCTTTAATGGCCAGAAATCCGTGTGTACAAACATTAAAATCAGAGCAAACAGGAGGAGCTCGAATTCTTCACACAAAGCAAAATTCTGATTTAATTGGCAGAACAGGCTCGTTGGGATAACTTCTGTCTGGAATATTAATATCCCAGTGGTTATTGTGAGGGAAGGGCAGGCAAGGAGAAAAAGGAGGATCTCAAAAGCAGAGGTGCACACTGAGCAGGGGACTGAGGGGGGAGGAGACATTTAATGAGAATTAAAGAGGGAAAAAATGAGTGTTGCTACAGCAGAGGCACCAGGAATTGGCTGAGAAGAGCCATTTGAAGCATTTATTTTTTAAAAAAACCCAGGATTTGGTGGTAGCAAGGGATTTCTCTCCCTGGTGGGGCTTGGGATTTGTCCGGGAGCCTCTTTTCCTTCCCTTTCCCTCCTTTTCCTTTTCCTTTTCCTTTTCCTTTTCCTTTTCCTTTTCCTTTTCCTTTTTCTTTTCCTTTTCCTTCTCCCCTCTCCTCCCTCCTCTCTCAATCCCCCTCTCTCACCCTTCATCCTCCTCTCTTTTCTCTCATCCTCTTCTCTCACCCTTCATCCTCTCTCACCTTTCATCTTTTCTTGTCCTTCATCCTCCTCTCTCACCCTTCATCCTCCTCTCTTTCCCCCCATCCTTCCCCTCTCCTCTCCTTCCTTTCCCTCTCTCTTTCTCCCCTCTCCTCCCTCCTCCCCACTCCCACTTTCCCAGGACTCAGCTCCAGCCACGGATAACTCCTGTGAAATCCCAATGCAAAGCTTTTTTTGGGGGAGGAATTTGGGCTGTGAAATCGAGCTTAAAAATGAGCAAAACCGACCCCCTTAAGTGTGGAGTCCTAAGCTGGGTTTAAGAGGCTGCAAATCCCCGGGGGATGGCCCGGGAGGCTCGGACTGGTCCCACCCCAGCTGCCAGCCTGGAAATAATTTTGCTTTTTTGCAATTAATGACACCCATGCCTCGCCCAAAGTGTCAGATCTGCTCCTTCACATGGAAAATTCTCCCTGTCCATGCCCATTCTGGCTCTCTCTGGGAGCAGCAAAGGAGCCAAAAGGTCCCAAATTCCAGCTGGAAAATGAGGTGGGAACATGGGGGGGATGTGGCTGAGGTTTGTGATACCACAAAGGAGGGGAGCAGAGCTGCCCTTCCCCAAAAATTCTAGAGAATTCCACAGATTTCCAGAGATTCCCACATATTTCTACAGAATTCCTCAGAATTCCACAGATTTACACAAAATTCCACTGATTCCCCCCAAATTCCACAGAATTCCACTGAATTCAACAGAATTCCACAGATTTCCAGAGATAACCACAGAATTCCACAGAATTCCACTGAATTCCACAGATTTACACAAAATTCCACATATTTCCACCAATTCCCACAGATTCACACAGAATTCCACAGAATTCTAGAGAATTCTACAGAATTCCACAGATTTCCACAGATTCCCCCAAAATTCCACAGAATTCCACCAAAATTCCACAGATTTCCACAGATTTCCACAGATTTCCATGGAATTCCACAGATTATCCCAAAATTCCAGAGAATTCCACAGAATTCCACAAAATTCCTCAGAATTCCACAGATTTACACAAAATTCCACAGATCCCCCCAAAATTCCACAGAATTCCACAGATTTATACAAAATTCCACAGATTTCCACCGATTTCCACAGATTCATAAAGAATTCCACTGAATTCTAGAGAATTCTACAGAATTCCACAGATTTCCAGATTCCCACAGAATTCCACAGATTTCCACAGATTCCCCCAAAATTCCATAGAATTCCACCAAAATTCCACAGAATTCCACAGAATTCCCACAGATTCCCATAGAGTTCCACAGAATTCCACAGATTTCCACAGAATTCCCACAGAATCCCACAGAATTCTTTTAGAATTCCACAGATTTCCACAGAATTCCCCCAGGATCAGAACGGTGTGCACCCAAATCCGGGAGGAGAGGGATTTAAGGACGAGAAAATGAAGTGATGCTCACGCAGCAGGAAGGGAGAGCAGGGTTAGGTGGGATTTTGGGAAGAAATTCTTCCCTGTGATTGTGGTGAGGGGCTGGAATGGATTTCCCAGGGAAGCAGGGATATCAGGAAGAAATTGTTCCTTGTGAGGGTGGGGAGGCCCTGGCACAGAGGATTCCATGGATTCCCCATCCCTGGGAGTGTCCAAAGCCAGGCTGGATGGGGTTTGGAGCACCCTGGGATGGTGGAAGATGTCCCTGCCATGGTAGGGGGGTGGGATGAGATGATCCTCAAGGTTCTTCCAACCCAAACCATTCTGGGATTCTGGGATTCCAAGGAACTTGCTGCTGGAGGAAGCAGAGGAAATCCAGGGTGAGAAAAGCACCAGAAAACTGCAGAAATCCTTCAGCAGAACCTGCTGGCAGCACACAGAGACATCTCCAACATCCCAGATCCAACAACTCCCCAGTATTCCCATCCTGGGCCCACTCAGCAAAGCCAGGAATGTTTGGGATCCTGGGCTTTGCCGTGAGCTGTTCCCTGACCCCAAGCTGAGGACAAATGTTGTTTTCTTGTAGGAGCAACACAGCTGGAAGGCTGGAACCAAAATATTTATCAGAGATTCGAACTCTGGAGTCTCACTTTTTGGAAAGATGATTTTAAAACTGTGGTTTTAGGTGATAAACTCCTTTGGGAAAGTGATTCTTCAGGAGGGGCAGCTCCCTGTGAGCAGGACAGGAACAGCTGGGGATGCGTCAGGGAGGTTTAGGAGGATTTTAGGTTGGAGGTTTAGGAGGTTTAAGTTGGATTTTAGGGGAAGATTCTACCCTCAGAGGGTGCAGGGCACAGCCCCAAGGCTGCCAGAGCTCCCTCCCAGGCACAGGGTGGGAATTCTGGGGCTCTGCAGGGCCTGGGGGTGGATTCAGCCCTTGTGGGTCCCTTCCACCTCAGGATATTTTATGAGGATAAAATTTTATGAGGATAAAACCCTTTGGGAGAGCCAGGCACGTTTCTATGCTGATTTTTGGGATGAGTTGCTCTGAGCATCCAAAATCTTCCTTTTCCCCCCAGCCCTGAGCGGGATCTGTGTCCTGCTCCTCCGGGACTCAGCACAGTCAGGATTTCCTCACTTCCCTCCTGGCCCACCCAGATCTCCTGCAGCTCCACCGGGTCCAGCCCTGGATCCAACCCTGGATCCCCCTGGGATCTCCTGCAGCTCCACCAGGTCCAGCCCTGGATCCAACCCTGGATCCCCCTGGGATCTCCACCAGGTCCTTCCCTGGATCCCCCTGGGATCTCCTGTAGCTCCACCGGGTCCATCCCTGGCTCCAACCCTGGATCCCCCTGGGATCTCCTGCTCCATCCCCACCCTTCCTGCCCCACAGCCCCAGCAGCTGCTCCAGATGTTCCTCCAGAGCTCCTGCAGCACATCTGGGCCAGCAGAGGACACGGGATCCTGGCTCCAGAACCTTCCCTTTAACTTCTCTCCATGGCAGAGCCGAGGATTTCACTCATTTAATTTCCTTTTAACCAGCTTCCTCTTTTCATGTCATTTCAAGATGTTTTGCAAATTCCTGCAACTTTTCTTGGCTCCTTCCCCTCCCAAGGATGTTGGATTTGACTACATTAGACTCAGTGTATAAAAAAATATATATATATATATAAAAAAAAACCCATCTCTTTGATGGTGAAATATTGATCCAGGCCCTGTTTATTACCTGGAAGAAATCAAAAGTTACTTCTCCCTGTAAGGATTTTGCCTGGCTGCCTCACCAGTTGTCATTTGCAGTGTTTAAAACTCATTTTCTGTCCCCACAGAAGCTCCTCCAACCTCAAATTTCACCCAGTTGTTCAAGGCGTTTTCCCCAGAATAACAAAAATCTCATTTTCCAAGCTGAGGACGGCAAAGCTGGATCTATAAAATGTCAATGTTTCATGGATTAAAGCAGAATTTCACTTAGGACACACTCAGGGAATAACCAGGAGTTCCTCTAAACAAGGTTCTGAATTGTGCTCTGAAGTGTGAGAGTTACCAAGGAGAAAGTTCTGCTGCATTTATCTTTTTTTTTCTTCCTGTTAATTTTCCTGCCAGCTTTTCAAAACCCATTTTTTTTTGGCCTGGGTTTTATTTCTCTCTTCTGTTTGTAGCTCTCTTTTGACATAAGATGTGCTCATATCAAATACACATATAATGTTAAATAGATATAATATTATTAATAATATAATAATTCAAAATATTAATAATTAATAATATTATTATGATCATTAAATACATATAATATTATTGGGGTTTTCTGCCACTGAATTTTGCTCATCCAGGCTCCAGAGCTGTTCCCAGAGTGGGATTTTTCCCCTTCCCAGAGTGGGAGTTTTCCCATTCACAGAGAGGGATTCTGCTCTGCAATCTGAGAAGAATTCTTTGCAAGAATTTGATTTAGGCAATTGGTGATGGAATGACGCCTTAGGACTTAAATTTTATAATTTTCATCTATTTGTAATCCTGCAATTTTTTAGTGTAGAGCTATAATAATATAATAATTCTAATATAATAATATATAATATATATTATATAAAAATATACAATATAATATACAATATATTATATAATATGTAAATTATATTATAATATAGAATATAAATTATATAACGATATATAATATAATATATAGAACTCTAATAATATAATAACTCTGATAATATAATATAATATAATATATAATAATTATTTTAATATATGATATATAACATAGAATATACAATATATAATATAAAATTTATAAATTATAATATATAATATAAAATTGAAATATATATAATATATAATATGCACAAGCATCAGGTTCTGGCTCCTGACTCACAGCAACGTGACTCAGGAGGAGCAACCAAACCTCAACAGAAGCAAATCAAGGACAAGATATTTCTGTGCACAATAATTCTGTAAAATCAGCTCAGCTGAGAGTTCAGGAGTTCCATGAGAGCCTGCACTGGTCAGGAACCAGCTCCAAAACCAGCCTGGCACGGCGCAAGGTGGGTTTGATAGAAAAGGAGGTGCAAGGGTGGAGTAAACACCAAAACACGTGGCTGGCAGCTCCAGTGAGCAGCCAAAAAGCCAGATGGAATCGTCATTCCTGGATGGAATTGCCATTCCCAGATGGAATTGTCATTCCTGGATGGAATCGCCATTCCTGGATGGAATCGCCATTCCTGGATGGAATCGTCACTCCTAGATGGAATTGTCATTCCTACATGGAATTTTCATTCCTACATGGAATTGTCACTCCTAGATAAAATTGCCATTCCTAGATGGAATCGTCATTCCTAGATGGAATTGCCATTCCTGGATGAAATTGCCATTCCTAGATGGAATTGTCATTCCTGGATGGAATTGCCATTCCTACATGGAATTGTCACTCCTAGATAAAATTGCCATTCCCAGATGGAATTGTCATTCCTAGATGGAATTGCCACTCCTAGATGGAATTGCCATTCCTAGATAAAATTGTCATTCCCAGATGGAATTGTCACTCCCAGATGGAATTGTCATTCCTGGATGGAATTGCCATTCCCAGATGGAATTGCCACTCCCAGATGGAATTGTCATTCCTGGATGGAATTGCCACTCCTGGATGGAATTGCCACTCCTGGATGGAATTGTCATTCCTGGATGGAATCACACTCCCTGCCCCCCAGGGAACTCCTGGCTCCCTGCTCAGGTGAGAGGATCAAAACTCCAGCAATGAGGTGACAAGGACAGGAATTAGGGACAGGAGCCGCCCCCAGGCCACAGGGAGGGACACGGCTCATCCCACACAGCCCTCGGAGCAAGGAGAGGAGCAGGGAGGCTCCTCCTGGCTCGGTTTCGGTGGAATTTGGGAATTTGGAGTGGCTGGATGCTGCTGAGGAGCAGCCCCTGCTCAGCTCAGCGTGGAGCAGGGAATCCAGGACTGAGGAGTGCCACCAGACAGGAGCAAGCACTCCAACCCAGCGTGGGGCTAATGAAGGGCTTTCTGAAGAGCAAAATCAGCCCAAGGTATAAAAACAAACAGGGCTGAGCGTGTCAGAGAGGCAGCAGGAGCACACGAGGCCCTGGCACTGACAGAGGTTAAAGGAAATTATTCTGGGCGCCGAGGATCTCACAGGGATGCTGGAAGCATCTCCCACGGCTTCCCTGGAGATTTCTGTGCCTTTGCAGAGCCTCCAGGGAGATGCCATCCGTGCCTGGGGTGGCAGCAAACGTGGTTGTTTAAAGGGAAATGGGTTATGGAGCCTGTTTGATGATTTGGAAGGATTTATTCCACCTTTCAGCCTCAATCCCAGAGACAGCAGGGACTGGGGGGACTGCAAAAGGAAGGCAGGAGCTTCTGGCCTGATCCTAAAAGCCAGGAGATGGGTGGCAAGCCAAGAGATCATTAAATTCAGATGCTCAGAGAGGAAATTCTCCAGAGCTGTGAGGAAAGAACGGTCAAACAAACAGACACTGAGACCTGGGGGAGCAGAGGGGGAAGATCACACCTGGCATTGCCCAGGGATCTGGGGAAGTGTTTGAGCTCCACATTCCAGCTGGGCCTGGGTGGAAAGTGAACCTCAGGGTGGAAAATGAACCTCAGGGTGGTCAATCCTTCCCCAGAGGGGCTGGGATGGTGTCACAGGTGCCCAGGGCTGGCAGCAGGAGGCCACTGAGACCTGCCCAGGGGTGCTCTGTGTGTGCCACCCACACCTGGCATTGCCCAGGCATTTGGGGAAGTGTTTTAGCTCCACATTCCAGCTGGATCTGGGTGGAAAGTGAACCTCGGGGTGGTCAATCCTTCCCCTGAGGGGCTGGGATGGTGTCACAGGTGCCCAGGGCTGGCAGCAGGAGGCCTCTGAGAGCTGCCCAGGGGTGCTCTGTGTGTGCCACCCACACCTGGCACAGCCCTTCCCACCTGGCTGAGGGATGCCCTGGAGGGCTGGGACAGCTCCCAGACAGCAAGGAGGTGACAAAGCTTGGACTCCCGTGACAGAACCAGAGACACCGAGGGCAGCTCGGGAAACGGGAGCCGAGGAGCTCCATCCTCCCCGGCCCCGAGCAGGGCAGCTCCCGTTACCGGGGGCTCCGGGACGCCTCGGCAGAGCTGCTGCGGCTCCCCCGGCTCGTTCCCAGATGCTCCGGGGCTGAATCACAGCCATTTGTTGTGGCGAGCGTCGCCTCGGTACCTGCTGCACGCTGAACACCTCCTCTCCCTCCTCTTCCTCCTCTGCCCTCTGCCCGAGTGATGGGGAGTGGGTGCTGCACCCACGCGGGTCGGGGGAAGCAGGAGGCAGAGAAAGGGTGAAAAGCCGTGCCTGGAGCCCCTGGGGGGGTGACAGCGACAAGGGACAGCCCGGGGGGGCTCCGGGAGGGGCTCGGAGCTCTGGCACAGCCCGGGGCGAGCACGGACATCCAGGGATGCTCGGGGATCCCCCAAAAAAACCCCAGGAGAGGCAGTGCCACCCCAAACCCCCCTTTTCCAGGTAAAACTGCCCCCTCAGGGATGAGTGCGGGGCCGGGAGCCCCCCAGACCCCCCCAGAGCTGGCCCAGCTCGCCCCCATCCCACGGGACCCTCTCCCTGCTCCAGGAGCTGAGCTTGGTTGGGTCCCCTGTGCTGCTCTCACATCCCGGGACTCACCGAGCCCTTCTCCAAGCGAACAAGGAGTGAAAACCTGGGAAAAGCCTCCCGTGGCCTCAAATCTGACCCCAAATTTGCCCCACCAGGCAATTTTAGTCGCCTCCAAGGCCACTCCGGGAGGAGGGAACAGCGCAGGATGGGCAGGGACCGTGCCCAAGCTGCTCCTGCCTCCCACGGGGGCTTCCCGAGCCCTTCTCAGACCCGACAAGGAGCAAAAACGTGGGAAAAACCTCCTGTGGCCTCCAATCCGCCCCCAAATTTGCAATTTTAGTCACCTCCAGGACCATGTCCGGGCACCCGGAGTGGAGCCGGAGGCAGCGCGGGGATGGGCAGGGAGCGGCACCAAGCTCTTCGTGCCTCCCATGGGGAGCCCTTCTCCAAGCTGACAAGGAGAGAAAACCCGGGGAAAGCCTCCTGCGGCCTCACCTGGCCCCAAATTTGCAATTTTAGTCACCTCCGGGGCCATGTCCGGGAGGAGGGAGGCAGCGCGGGGATGGGCAGGGACCGTGCCCAAGCTGCTCCTGCCTCCCACGGGCGCTTCCCGAGCCCCTCTCCAAGCGAACAAGGAGCAAAAACCTGGGAAAAGCCTCCCGCGGTCTCACCTGACCCCAAATTTGCCCCCAGATTTGCAGTTTTAGTCACCTCCAGGGCCACGTCCCGACACCCGGCATGGAGCTGGAGGCAGCGCGGGGATGGGCAGGGACCGTGCCCGAGCTGTTGGTGCCTCCCACGGGCGCTTCCCACGGGGATTGTGACTAACAGAGCCATCCCTGGCACAGCTCCGCTGCAGGAGCCTCGGAGCGGCTCCTCCTGAGGGGTTGGAGCCTGCGGGAAAGGGATTTGCAGGGAGTTTTTAGGTTCGTTGGAATGAAAGTTTTTCAAACGCCATCTCTGGGTCAGGAAGGGGTTTTGTCCCACAGGTGCCGAGCTGGGGAGGGGCTGCACAGGAACGCTCCCACAAAGGGTTAATTCTTCTCGGGAAACGAGCTAGGGGTGTTTCCCCAGAGCCCTGAAATCCTCCAGAGCTGGAAATGCCTGGCAAGAGGCAGAGCTCGGGGGATCAGATGATGGCTGAGACACGCTTGGGTGAGGGGGGATAAAGGAGTTGCCAGGGAGATGCCAGGGGACAGCCAGGACTGGGCACCGACCTTTAGGGACTGGCACGGAGCGGGATCCACCCCAAACGGGGCCAGCTGCGAGGAGAGGTTGTGGGACTGGGTGGGACAAGGGACAGGGATGGGCTGGGACACACAGGTGACAGCCCAGAACAGGTGACACTGCAGTGAGAGTGACACCCAGCAGAGGTGACACCCCAGTGAGAGTGACATCCTACCAGGGGTGACATCCCAGTGAGAGTGACATGCTAGCAAAGGTGACATCCTAACATGGTGACATCCCAGGGAGAGTGACATCCCAGCACAGGTGACATCCTAACATGGGTGACATCCCAGCACGGGTGTCACCCCAGCATAGGTGACATTCCAGTGAGAGTGACATGCTACCAAGGGTGACATCCTAACATGGTGACATCCCAGGGAGAGTGACATCCCAGCACATGTGACATGCCAGCATGGGTGACACCCCAGCACGAGTGACATCCTAACGTGGGTGACATCCCAGCACAGGTGATTCCCCACTGAGACCAACACCCCACCATGAGTGGCACCCTAGCACAGGTGACATCCCAGTGAGAGTGACACCCCAGCACAGGTGACATCCCAGCACAGGTGACACCCCAGTGGGAGTGACACCCCAGCACAGGTGACAGCCCTCATCTCTGCTGAGCAGAGCATCTCTGCTCTGGCCTCTCTCCTGCCAAAGGGACCGTGCCCCATCCACCCAGCCGGGTGACAGTGACAGGGCCCATCGCGGGGACACCGCGAGCCGAGAGGGGACCCGACCCGGCGGCGCCCTGCCGTGGGACCGGTCCCGTTTCCACCGCTCCACCGGCGAGACCCCGTTCCATGGCGGGGATCCGGACTGGGGACGACACCCTGGGGCATGGGGGGCGGGATGGGGACCACGGGGACAGAGGGGACCACGGGCACGGAGGGGATCACGGGCACTGAGGGGACCACGGGCACGGAGGGGGATCACGGGCACGGAGGGGACCACGGGCACTGAGGGGACCACGGGCACTGAGGGGATCACGGGCACGGAGGGGGATCACGGGCACTGAGGGGATGACGGGCACTGAGGGGATGACGGGCACGGAGGGGGATCACGGGCACTGAGGGGATCACGGACACTGAGGGGATCACGGACACTGAGGGGATCACGGGCACTGAGGGCAGCCCCGTTCGCGCCGTTCCCGCCGTCCCCCCCCCCCCCCCGGCGCCGCCGCCGCCGCCGCCGCCGCCGCCGCCGCCGCCCCGCGCGCACCTGCCTCCCGCGGGGAGCCGCGCATGCGGCGCGCACCACCGCGCCCCAGCCCGCGGGGGGGGCCGGCGGCCGGAGCGGGCGTGTTTACACGGGGGCCGAGGGGGGCGGCATCGGCGCGGCCCCCCCCGCTCCCCCCCCCCCGGCACGAATGGTCTCTTCCGCGCGCTCTATTTAATCGCCGCCGCTGCCGCACCGCCGGCTCCAGAGCTGAGGGAGCAGCGGAGAGAGCAGCGCCCGCCGCCCGCGCTGCGGCTCGGTCGCGCCGGCCCCGCGGGCTCCCGCCGCCGCCAGCATGCAGCCTCCCGCCCTCGGCATCCTCCTGCTCATCGCCTGCTTCGGCAGCTCCCGGGGAAACCTCTCCCGCGACGGTGAGTGGCGGCACCGCGAGCGGGCGAAGCTCCCTCCTCATCCCCGCCGCTCATGGCGGGGGATGCGGGGAAGCGAGCGACAGGTGCGGGGAGCGGCGGCGGCGGCGTCGCCGTTATGTGGGTCAGGCAGGTACCGCCCGCCCCGCCCCGCCCGGCCCTCGGGGCCCGCCCCGCCGCCGCCTGCGGGTGCGGCTCCCCGGGCGGCCGGCGGGGCTCAAGGTCACGGCGGCGCCGGTGCTGCCCGTCGTGTCCCCCCACGGCCGCGGCGGAAGGTTCCAGACAGGCCCCGGCGGGCGGCGGCGGCGGCGCTCGGCCCCTCCCGGCGCTGCCCGCGGAGAGGGGGGGGGCGGATGGAGAGTCCCCGGTGCGGCGGAGCCGCCCCGCCGTGAGGGTGCCCGGGGCTCGGCGGTGACACACGGAGGGGCGGACGGAGCTCCCGGGGGAGCCCGGTGACATCCGCGCCGCGGCTGGGGCGGCTCCCCGGTGCCTCCGGTGGGAGCCGCCTCCCCGGGATGGGCGGGGGGCTCGGCGGCCGCTCCCCGTCCCGCCGGGATGAGCGGGGCTCGCCACACAAAGAGGGGTTCACCGGCGGCGACAGCCGCGACAGGCACGGAGCGGCTGTGATTTGTGTCGGGACTCGCCGGTGGCAGCGCCGCGTCCCCCGTCGCTGCGGGTCCCTGCGGGGTGGCCCCGGTGGCTCGGACCCGCCATCCCTGTCTGGCTGCTGGCGGCTCCGTTTGCCGTGTCGGGAGTCGTGTGTCGTGACAGGAGCGATGCTGCTGCGCGTGTTTGGGTGGGGAGGTGCAGCCGCCGGCCGGGGGCTGGGCTGGACCCGCCGTGTTGTGGTCTGGGGGTGCTGGGGCTGGCTTCGGTCTCATCCACATCCCCGCGGCCCATCAGGGGCAGGGAGGGGGCTCTGGAGCAGCACCGAGGGTCCCGAGGGCTGTGCGGGTGGGAGGTGACACGGTGGGGACAAGGGCTGAGCCCGCCGCCCCCACGGCTCCCCCGCACCCATCTCTGTTGCTGTCACAGCCTCTGGGGGCTGGTGGCTGCGTTCCCATCCACGAATCCCGGGATTTGTTCTGGTTTTGGCCACGGTCCTCCCACGGGCACCCGAAAGAGTCACTTGGGTGTGGGTGATGCTCAGCCCCGGGGTGTGGGGACATCCTGGCAGCCCCAGCGTGGGGATGCTCAGCCTGTGGGGCTGGGGATGGCCGAGCATCCCGGGAGGGGAGGTGGCTGTGACCCGGAGCTGTCCTGGGACAGGACACAGCCCGGATGGTGACACTGCAAGATTTCCTCCCGGGCTGGCCTCTGCTGTGGCCCAGCCCTGGCCACCAGAGCCAGGGTCCAGCACAGCTGGACAAACAGACCCCCAAAAAAATCCTTTAGGAGCAGAGGAGATGGGAGATGCTTGGAAAGAAGTTGTTGTGTTTTCATGGTTGGTGCCTCATCCTGGAGCCTCTGAGCCATCCCAGCGTGACATCCCCTCCCTGGCACCTGTCCTGGGGAGGGATAGAGGCTGCTCCTTGGAGAACATTCCTCCAGGGCTGTGGATGGCTCTGCTACAAGCATGGCAGGGTGTGGAGGAACCCCTGGAAGCCACCCAGGCCCTGCTCCCGCACAAGAGGGCCCTGTCTGAGCTCTTGGCTGCCGTTGTGCTGCTGTCGGCACATTCGGGTGTGTTTGGGCTGGTGCGTGGTTGTCCTTGTGTGTGAGGATCATTCTCTCTCTGCAGGGTTATTCCACTTGGGAGTTGTGTAACCCTTTTGTTTGGACAGTGCCCTGGGAGGCCACCAAGGGGCCAAAACCAGTTGACTTTGGGGCTGTTTTTTTTCCCTGTGGCACTGGAGGACATGAGGAGGTTTGCAGAGAGGCAGGTTCAGGGCTCTGTCCCTGTCCTGCAGGGTGGTTTTGTCTCTCTGGAGCTGCTGGAGCTCTCAGCTTGGCCAAGCCACCCAGAAAACCTCCCTCTATCCTGGGGAGATGCTCTGCAGCCTCCCAGCCTGCCCTGCCCTGTGGGATGGGGTCCCACAGGGCTTTTGCTGTCCCCAGCCTCTGAGCAGGTGACATCTGCAGGTCCAAACCCTTTTGTTTGGGCAGTGCCCTGGGAGGCCACCATGGGGCCAAAACCAGATGACTTTGGGGCTGATCTTTCCCTGGGCCACTGGAGGACATGGGGAGGAGTCCTCAGCCTGGTGAGATGAGGCAGGTTCAGAGGTTCAGGGCACTGGGTGTTTTTGTCTCTCTGGAGCTGCTGGAGCTCTCAGCTTGGCCAGGCCACCCAGAGAGCTCCGTGTGCCCTGGGGAGATGCCCTGGTGTCCTGGAGCAGCCTCCCAGCCTGCCCTGCCCCTGTGGGATGGGGTCCCACAGGGCTTTTGCCATCCCCAGCCTCTGAGCCGGTGACATCTGCAGGTCCTGCTGGGATGTGGGAGAGCCCAGCACTGTCTGGAGCAGCAGAATTCTTTGCTTGCTGCTTTCCAGGGTGCTTTTCCCCAAGGAATGTGTGGAGAGCCCCGCTCCCAGTGCCATTAGGGCTTTGCCATATGCTCCGAGTGCCTGTGCCAGCAGCAGCCCTTGGCTCCAGAGCTGAGGAAGCAGTGACAGCCCTGGTGAGGCACAAAAGGGAGGGAGGGCGACCTCTCTGCATCACTCACTACCTGCTTGGCCTGATTTTGGATGACTTGGATCAGCTGCCTGGGGGAAAGGAGCTGTTCCAGGGCTGGGATCAGTGCTCAGCCCCAGGGGAGGAGCAGAGCATCCCTGTGCAGGCTGGAGAGCACGGAATCCACCACTCAGCTGTCTGGCACAACGCGTTAGGCTCAACAGGCAAGGCTGGATTTTAGGACAAAGCCTGGGATCAGGCTCTGTGGAGGTGCCCAGACGGTGAGGGATGTGCTGGCACCGCTGCCAGGACAGGAATTCTGCCTCTGGCCTGCCAATGCCGTGGGGTTTGGCATGGCCAAACCTCTGCTTGTGCTGTTTGCTGGGAGGAGAAATCCCAAAGGAGTGGGGTGATGCTGCTGGAACCCGAGCTGAGCATCCCGAGGTGTGGGTGCCCATCCTCCTCTGGAGGGAAAAACGCCCTGTTTGCCCAGGATTCCCTGCCTGGGAGGTCTCCTGCCTGCAGGATGCTGCCTCTTCCCCCTGTGCCTGACGTTCTCACCTCTCCAGGGGTGTTGGAGCCGCCGGAGGAGCCGGAGGCGGCGGCATCTGGGGAGTCACCCCGGCGCTGGCACGGCGGCCGTGCAGGCAGATGGAGGGAGCTGCAGCAGAGCTGTTCCTGTTTGTTTTCCCTGCTTTGGTTCCTAACCTCGTTTTGTGCCAATCCAGGGTGTCTCGTGCCCATCCGGGTTCCTGCAGGAGAGGAGCAGTGGGAGGGAGCGGGGCAGGGTCTGGATGCGCGTCCGGGGTGGTTTTGGTGGCGGTGCCAGGTGGGAGCTTGGTGGGCTCTGCTTGTGGTGTTGGGCTTGTTCTGCTGTGCCAGTGGCCGGCCTGGCACCCCCTGCCCAGCCTGGTCTCCACCTGAGCTGCTTTTCCAGCCCTGCTGATGCCTTGGCTGTGCAGGTCCCCCAGTGCTGGTTCTGCACAGATTGAGTGGAGTCCTCGTTGCTTTGGCTCTTCAGTGGGCCCTGGGAGGTGCTGCCAGCTCTGTGACACCCCCACAGTCAGATGGATCTGCTCCTCCTCCTCCTCTCAGTTACTGGGTCAGCTCAGCTTGAACCATCTGGTCCAGTTCTGGCCCCTCTGCTCTTGGCTGGCCACCATCAGCCGAGACCAGCAGAGCCTTCATCGGATGGTGATGGAGAGGGGTGGGAGTGACCTCTGTGCTGCCCCAGCTCCTCCACCCACCTGTGAGAGGCTGAGATTCTCCATCCCCCTCCCAGAGAGCTCCTCTTCCCCCCCCGGGGGAGGATGAGGAGCAGAGGCAGGAACTCTCCGTGCTTTATTTGGGCAGCCCCGGTGCCAACAGCACCAAGCCAGACAGCCCCAAGGCAGCCGGTGCCAGCGGCGGGAGGCGGGGAAGCCGCGGCCGGGAGCGGGGATGTGTTTTTAACCATTCCGGTCACCCGCCCAGCCACGCTCCGCCTGCGCCGGGATGCGGCCGAGGGCGCAGGCACCGCGGGCAGGCGTTGGATGCTGCAGCTCCCCCGGAGCCTCTGCGGTGTCCGGACGTGCTGGAGGATGGCAGGGCTGGCAGCAGCAGCATTTCCCAGGAGATTGGCTGGGAAACGGCAGATCTGTGTCCCTGCAGCATCCCGGGAGCTGCCCCGTCCTCGGGTGATGCTCCAGGCGGTGCTTGAGCTGCAGATGTTTTTCTTCAGCCTCCGACACCTCAAACGGTGTTTGTTGGCAAGCTCAGCTTTTCCAGGCTGTTGCTTTCAGGCTGGGATTTTCCAGGGAAATGAGTTCTGACGCTGCTGGGCTGAGTGGCCACTGGCAGGGAGAGCAGCAGGTCCCTGGGCTGGGGGCTGCTCAGAGGACAGGACTTGCTGGGACCCCCCAAACCCTGGGGAGATGTTGCAGAGCTCCTCGTTCTCCCTCCTGCTGCCATCAGGATCTTGGTCTGAAGGCACGAGGAGATGGATCAGGAGAGTTCCTGAGCATCTCATGGCACTCCTGGAGGAAATGCTGCTTTGGGGTGTCTGCACTGGTGGCCAGAGCTGGACCCCCACACACCCTGGTGTGGTGTTGTGAGGTCCCCAGGATGAGGTGAGAGATGAGAATTTGACTCCATGTTCTCAGAAGGCTGATTTATTATTTTATGGTATTATAGTAAAAGAAATTATATACTAAAACTATACTAAAGAAAGAGAAAGGAGACATCAGAAGGCTTCACAAGAATGATAATGAAAGCTTGTGGTTGACTCCTCAGAGTCTGACACAGCTGGCTGTGATTGGTCATTAATTAAAAACAATTCACATGTTGATAAACAATCTCCAGACTACATTCCAGAGCAGCAAAACATGGAGAAACTGAGGCTTCTCATCTTGCCAGGGGAAGAAATCGTGGCCAAGGGATTTTTCAGAAAATATCACAGTGACACCCTGGGGAGATGTTCCAGAGCTGGGATGTGCTTTGGGGTGTCTGCAGTGCTGGCCAGAGCTGGACTCCCACAGTCCCTGGGGAGATGTTTCCAGAGCTTTGGGGTGTCTGCACTGGTGTCCAGAGCTGCAGCTCCTCGTTCTCCCTCTGCTGCTACCAGGATCCTGCTCTGCTACTCCTGCTCTGAAGCCATGAGGAGATGGATCCAGGAGAGCTCCTGAGCTGCTCCAGCCCCTGAATTTCCCTGCACACCTCATGGCACTCCTGGAGGCTCCATTTTGCCTCTCCAAGTCTCACCAACTTTGAGTTCTGGCTTTTTTGTTGGTCTCCCTGTTGTTCTGGGCGCTCCAAAATGGACAAAACAGCAGCAGCAGAGGTGAGCTGCTGAGCCACAGCTGGTGTGGAGCACATTCCTGGCCATCCTTTGGGATGTGCTTTGGGGTGTCTGCAGTGGTGTCCAGAGCTGGACTCCCACAGTCCCTGGGGAGATGTTTCCAGAGCTTTGGGGTGGCTGCACTGGTGTCCAGAGCTGCAGCTCCTCATTCTCCTTCCTGCTGCCATCAGGATCCTGCTCTGCTACTCCTGCTCTGAGATGGATCCAGGAGAGCTCCTGAGGTGCTCCAGCCTCAGCTGCTGCTGCTCTGAGCTTCCCTGAGCACCTGCACCCTCCTGGAAGCTCCATTTTGCCTCTCCAAGTCTCACCAGCTTTGAATTCTGGGTGGTTTTTTTTGTTTCCCTGTGGTTCTGGGTACTCCAAGAGGGACAGAACACTCAGCAGCCACAGCTGGTGTGGAGCACATTCCTGGCCATCCTTTGGGATGTGGGGAGTCTCCTGGAATAGCTGGAGATGTCTTAGGGCAGGTTTAGGTTCAATATCAGGCAAATCTTCTACCCCCAGAAGGTGCTGGAGCACTGAGCAGGCTCCCCAGGGAATTCTGACATTCCCAAGGAGCTCCAGGAGAGTTTGGACAACGTTCCCAGGCGCAGGCTGGGATTGTTGGGGTGTCTGGGGGTTCTTTGCCACTCTGGCCATTCCATGGTTCTGGCAGGTCAGGAGGAGGCATTGGCTGTGCTGTCCC
Source organism: Agelaius tricolor (assembly GCF_023055355.1). Taxonomy (NCBI): domain Eukaryota; kingdom Metazoa; phylum Chordata; class Aves; order Passeriformes; family Icteridae; genus Agelaius; species Agelaius tricolor. The sequence continues at coordinate 1,568,606 of NW_027269326.1, forward strand.
CTAGGAGAGGAGCAGAGCAGCCAGGGCTTCCCCACCCCTCAGCTCTGTTATTAAAATAAATAAATTATTAAAAATATTAGGATATGAAAATACAATATAAAATATAATAAAATAATATAAAATATAAGGATATTCAAACCAAATCTCCTCTTACACAGCCCTGTGTGGTTAATCCTGGGGCACTTGGGGTGACAATTGCTCAGGACACCGGCACTGAGGTGGCTTCAGGGCCACCAAACCTCGTGCCAGGGCATCCAACTGGGCTGAGCCACCTCGTTGGGCAGGGAGATCCTTAAAACAGAACTGTCAAAGCACCGAGCTGGTTCCCTTGGCAACAGTCATGTTGGAGATTGGCCTTAGGGTAGGAGCTAAAAACCCACTCAAAAATAGGAGTTCTCAGCTCTTGGCTGGCACACTGGGGGAGGGTGCTGGCACAGGGGTCACCCAGCCCTGTGCCCTGGGGTTTTGGGGGGAATTCTCTCATTTTGGGGTCCCTCAGGGAGCTGTCAGGGTCAGGAAATGCTGTCAGGGTGTTTGGGGGATTTGTGGTGGCCCAGAACTGGGAATTTTTCCTCTGCTCTGCCCTCTCTCAGCACTCACTGGCACAGGGGTCACCCAGCCCTGTGCCCTGGGGTTTTGGGGGGAATTTTCTCATTTTGGGGTCCTTCAGGGAGCTGTCAGGGTCAGGAAATGCTGTCAGGGTGTTTGGGGCATTTGTGGTGGCCCAGTCTCTCTGCTCTGCCCCCTCTCAGCACTCACTGGCACAGGGGTCACCCAGCCCTGTGCCCTGGGGTTTTGGGGGAATTTTCTCCTTTTGGGGTCCCTCAGGGAGCTGTGACAGGGAGGAAGAGGAGAGGAGAAGCTGCAGTGAAGATGGAGCTGGAGTCACATCGGGAATGTCAGCTCTGAGAGCAGCCAGGCTGGAGGAGGAAGAGGAGGAGGAGGAGAGGAGCATCCTGTGCTCCCAAAGCACTTGGAGTCAGCCTCTCTGGAGCTAATTGCTGCTAATTGCTGCTAATTGCTGGGCAGGTGGCACCAGCAGCTCTGGGCTGTCCCCTGGGCAGTGTGGCAGGAGGTGACAGTGTCCCTTTGGTCACAGGGGGTTGTGAGGTCACATCAGTGCCCCTCAGAGCAGGAGCCTGCCCTGGGGGCTGCTGGGGACCATCCCCATGCCCTGGGACACCCCAGGCTTCAGAGCAGGGGGGGATGAGAAGCTGGGGTGTCTCTTGCTGTGCCCCTTCCCAGGAATGCTCATTTACGGGGAAATCCTCTGGAATTTGGGGTTTGGGGATTTCATTTGGGAAGATATGAAGTCCCCTGGAGTCAGGGAATGCTCATTTTCAGGGAAATCCTCTGGAATTTGGAGTTTGGGGTGAGGATATTTCATGTGGGAAGCATCCTCTTGCTGTGCCCCTTCCCAGGAATGCTCATTTTCAGGGAAATCCTCTGGAATTTGGGGTTTGGGGTGAGGATATTTCATGTGAGAAGCATTCTCTTGCTGTGCCCCTTCCCAGGAATGCTCATTTTCAGGGAAATCCTCTGGAATTTGGAGTTTGGGGGTTTCATGTGGGAAAGTGTGAAGCCTCTGGAGTCAGGGAATGCTCATTTATGGTGAAATCTTCTGGAATTTGGGGGTTTCATATGAGAAGCTGCATCCTCTTGCTGTTCATCTCCTCAGAAATGCTCATTTATGGTGAAATCCTCTGGAATTTGGGGTTTGAGGGTTTCATGTGGGGAAGTGTGAAGTCCCCTGGAGTTGGGGAATGCTCATTTATGGTGAAATCCTCTGGAATTTGGGGTTTGGGGGTTTCATGTGAGTGAAGCCCCTGGAGTCAGGGAATGCTCATTTACAGGGAAATCCTCTGGAATTTGGGGTTTGGGGGTTTCATGTGGGAAAGTGTGAAGCCTCTGGAGTCAGGGAATGCTCATTTGTGGTGAAATCCTCTGGAATTTGGGGTTTGAGGGTTTCATGTGGGAAGATGTGAAGCCCCCAGGGTCACAAGGAATGAGATCCCATCCTGCTGGAACATCAGGATCCCCCTGAACCTCTGGATCTCACAGGTCCCAGCACCCCTGTCCATGGCAGAGCTGAGCTGGGAGCACACCCAGGGTTGTGTTTGCCACTTCTAGGGAATCTTTTCATTCCTGTGACATTCCTGGCATCAATCCCTTCACCCTGTGGGAGGGAGGGAGTGGCTGTGGGGGCTGGAGGTGCAAAGGTGGGAGCTGCCAGAAGGAACTTGAGGCACCAGTGGAGTTTGTGGATGGATTTATCCCTGTGAGGAGAACAGGAACACCCTGAATTCTGCAGCTCCTGCATCCAGAGCCAGGTGACACCACACAGGGATGTCTGTTGGAGTCCTAAATGCTGAGAATTTCAACTTTCTGACCCCAAAGTGAACACTGCATTTTGCCTAACCCCACGTGGAGCCCTGTCCTGGATCTGCCTGAATCCCTCCCACCTTCACCTTTGGCTCTGAGCCTGCTCCAGCATCTTCTCCCTGCCTGGGTCTGCATTTTGGGGACAGCCTGGATGGACTCTACAAGCACAAAGGACATCTGGACTGGGGAAGGAACCAGCTCTGGAGTTGCAGGAGCAGATGCACCCAAACAGGAGCAGGTTTCCCTCTCCTGGGAAATCTGGAGCTGCTCAGCTGCCTGGAATTTGTGCTCTGGATATTCCAGACTGTGGATTCACACCCTGCAAAAATCAGCCTGCAAAGGGATGTGCACAGCAGATGTCTGAGGTTTGCTGATCTGTGAGTTCAAAATTCCCTCCCTGCCAGGGCTGATTCCTGCAAGGATCCACAAGAATTCAAAATTCCCTCCCTGCCAGGGCTGATTCCTTCATGGATTTATGTGAGTTCAAAATTCCCTCCCTGCCAGGGCTGATTCTTGCAAGGATCCACGCAGAGAAAGTGGGGATGGAGCTGAGGAGGGAATTCCTGGAACACAAAGTCCTTGGAGAGGAGAAAAAGGAGCCTTCGAAAACATCTGTGCCCAAGGGGATGAATTGGATCTTTGTGATGATAAACACAGAGTAAATGGGAAAGAAGGAGGGGTTTTTTTGGGAAAGAAGGAGGAAAATTTTGGGAAATGAAGAGGGGTTTTTTGGGAAGGAAGGAGGGGAATTTTGGGAAATGAAGAAGGGTTTTTTGAGAAGGAAGGAGGGAAATTTTGGGAAAGAAGGAGGGAAATGAGAAATGTTTTTTGGGAAAGAAGGAGGGAAATGAGAAGGAATTTTTTTTTAAAAAGAAGGAGGGAAATTTTGGGAAAGAAGGGGAGAGATAAGAAATGGTTTTTTTTGAGAATGAGGGAGGGAAATGAGAAACATTTTTGGGCCGTGACTGTGAACCAGAGGCGTTGGAGGGCTTGGAGCAGTGGGTGGTTTTCCCTGGGGTTATTTCTGCTCCAGAGATGCTTTCCCAGCCTGGAAAAAAGCTGGGATGGGGAGGACATTCCTTGGAGAGGCTCCTGCAGCTCCAGTCTCGTCCCCCACGTCTGCTGGGCTCTTCCCAGCCTCTGTCCCTGCTTCCTGAGGGTGCTCCAGGTGAAATCAAACATTTCATTATTGATCTCCAGCAGTGAAGCTGCTCCGGGCAGGCAGCGCCGTGGCTGCGGTGCAGAATTCCTGGGATGCAGAAAATCAATTTTTCCTGGTTGGGAGCATCGTGGGGCTGGAGGCCCAGAGCTGCAGAGATTTGGGGACAGTCACTGCTGGATAAGGACTCTCATTTCTGGATGGGGACAGTCCCTGTTGGGTGGAGACACTGATATTTGGATGGGGAGAGTCACTGCAGGATGGGGACACTCATTTCTGGATGGGGACAGTCACTGCAGGATGGGGACACTCATGGCTGGGTGGGGACAGTCACTGTTGGATGGGCACAGTAATTTATGGATGGGGACACTTATTTTTGGATGGGAACTGCCACTTCAGGATGGGGACAGTCTCTGCTGGATGGGGACACTCATTTTTGGATGGGGACAGTCCCTGCTGGATGGAGACCATGATATTTGGATGGGGACAGTCACTGTGGGATGGGGACACTCATTGTATGGGGATACTTGTTGTATGGGGCCAGTCCTTGCTGGATGGGGACAATAATTTTTGGACAGGGACAGTCACTGTGGGATGGGGACAGTCACTGTGGGATGGGGACAGCCACTCTTGGATGGGGACACTCATGGCTGGATGGGGACAATCACTGTGGGATGGGGACAATCACTGTGGGATGGGGACAATCACTGTGGGATGGGGACAGTCACACTGGCCTCCAGGAGCAGCAGAGATGTTGACATCCTTTCCCTCCATCCCTTCCCTCCACCCTTTCCCTCCATCCCTTCCCTCCATCCTTTCCCTCCATCCTTTCCCTCCATCCCTTCCCTCCACCCTTTCCCTCCACCCTTTCCCTCCACCATTTCCCTCCATCCCTTCCCTTCCACCTTTCCCTCCGTCCTTTCCCTCCATCCTTTCCCTCCATCCTTTCCCTCCGTCCTTTCCCTCCATCCTTTCCCTCCACCCTTTCCTCCATCCCTTCCCTCCATCCCTTCCCTCCATCCTTTCCCTCCACCCTTTCCCTCCACCCTTTCCCTCCACCCTTTCCCTCCACCATTTTCCTCCATCCCTTTCCCCCATCCCTTTCCTCCATCCTTTCCCTCCATCCCTCCATCCTTTCCCTCCACCATTTCCCTCCATCCTTTCCCTCCATCCTTTCCCTCCATCCTTTCCCTCCACCATTTCCCTCACCCTTTCCCTCCATCCTTTCTCTCCAGCCTTTCCCTCCACCCTTTCCCTCCACCATTTCCCTCCATCCCTCCCCTCCATCCTTTCCCTCCACCATTTCCCTCCATCCCTTCCCTCCACCCTTTCCCTCCACCCTTTCCCTCCACCATTTCCCTCCATCCCTTCCCTTCCACCTTTCCCTCCATCCTTTCCCTCCGTCCTTTCCCTCCATCCTTTCCCTCCATCCTTTCCCTCACCCTTTCCCTCCATCCCTTCCCTCCACCCTTTCCCTCCACCCTTTCCCTCCACCCTTTCCCTCCACCCTTTCCCTCCACCATTTTCCTCCATCCCTTTCCCCCATCCCTTTCCTCCATCCTTTCCCTCCATCCCTCCATCCTTTCCCTCCACCATTTCCCTCCATCCTTTCCCTCCATCCTTTCCCTCCATCCTTTCCCTCACCATTTCCCTCACCCTTTCCCTCCATCCTTTCTCTCCAGCCTTTCCCTCCACCCTTTCCCTCCACCATTTCCCTCCATCCCTCCCCTCCATCCTTTCCCTCCACCATTTCCCTCCACCCTTTCCCTCCATCCTTTCCCTCCATCCTTTCCCTCACCCTTTCCCTCCATCCTTTCCCTCCATCCTTTCCCTCCATCCTTTCCCTCCATCCTTTCCCTCCATCCTTTCCCTCCATCCTTTCCCTCACCCTTTCCCTCCGTCCTTTCCCTCCATCCTTTCCCTCCATCCTTTCCCTCCATCCTTTCCCTCACCCTTTCCCTCCACCATTTTCCTCCCCCGTTCCCCCTCACGAGTGCAGCCCCTCTGCCAACGTGCCCAGCCCTAATTAATGAAATATTGATTTTTCTGGAGCTTCAGGTTTTCCCTGGCTCTGCTGCACAAACAAACATGGGCAGCAGCTCTGGGCCCCACACAGAGAATTTTTGGGGTGGTTTTAGGGTTTTCTGCCTTGCTCTGGATCCTGGGCTGGATCTGAGCTCTCCTGTGCCAGGTGTGGTCCCTCTGATGGTGCCAGGGAGGGGTGGCAGTGTGCCCAGGCTGCCAGGAGGCCTCACCTGGAAAGAATGTCCCCCCTTATTAAAAAAAAAAAAAAATATAATATATAAAAATATAGAAAAATAGATATAAAATATATATTAAAATATGCATTGAAAATATATTTTAAAAATATAACATATAAAAATATAAAAATATAAAATATATATTGATACATAAACACATATATATTTATATAGAAATATATATAAAATCTATAAAATATATTAAATATTATGGATATAAAATATCGATTAAAATCTATAAAATATAGAATATATAAAAATATCTAATGAAATATGTATTAAAATATATTTGGAATATAATAAATAAAAAGATATATTAAAAGATTAAAAATATAAAATATATTAAAATGTATTTTATATACAGATAAAATCTGTATTTTATATATATAAAATCTATATTAAATAGTACAGTATATATCTAATAAAATATATAATATATAATATATATAATGTATAGAAATATGTAAAAAATATATATAATATAGAATTATATAGAATATATATAAAATATCTATTAAAATATATTAAATATATATATATGATATATATATTTTAAAAAGTAAAAATTTTTAAAAAATGTATTTCCCCTGAAAATAACTGCTCCATTTCCCTGAGCAGGGGCTCGAGGGAGCCCTGAGGGGTCCCTGCAGCCCCCAGGCCGTGGCAGTGGCAGGAGGAGGCAGGGGCAGTGCCAGCCCTGGCAGGTGGCACAGCCTGGGCTGGCACGGGCAGGGCGGATGCTCCCGGTGTGGGCAGCACCTGGCACAGCTCGTGGTGCCAGCCCTGCCCAGCCTTGGCTGCACAGGGGTGGCACCTGGGGACAGTCCCTGCTCTGAGTCCCCTGGGCTGGGGTCAGGCTGGTGCTGCTGGCTTGGATTGATTGATTGATTTGGATTTATCCATTATTATTTTTATTGATTTATTGGAAATGTATTATATTTTATATTTTGTTATTTATATTATATTTTTATTTATGAAAATTTTATTTTTTATTATTAATTTTTAAATTTTTGTATAGTGATATTTTATATTTTTATTTTTATTATTGATTTGTTTATACAAATATTTTTATTATTTTATTTTATTTTTATTATTAAATTTATTTTTATAATTATATCATTTATTTATTACATATATCTAATTTTTTAATATCTCTCTCTATATATATGTATATACACATATTTATTTATTTATTTAGCTATCTATTAAGGATTTATTTATTTATTTATTTATTTATTTATTTATTTATTTATTTATTCCTTCCTTTGGTAAAGAATTCCCTCTTTCCCAGGGTGGGCAGGCCCTGGCACAGGGTGCCCAGGGCAGCTGTGGCTGCTCCCCCCCTGGCAGTGCCCAAGGCCAGGCTGAGCAGGGCATGGCAAGGCTGGCACTGGATGATCCTGGGCATGAAGGGACACTGGGAATGGTTTTAATCCCAGTTTGAGGCTTCTCTGGAAATCCTGGCCAGGGAGGGGCTCGGGGAATGCCACAATGGGTTGGGGTGGAGGGGCCTAAATGTCACCCAGTGCCACCCCTGCCATGGCAGGGACACCTCCCACTGTCCCAGGTGGCTCCAGCCTGGCCTTGGGCACTGCCAGGGGTCCAGGGGCAGCCACAGCTGTGCCAGGGCCTGCCCACCGTTGGCAAAGAGGAATTCCTTCCCAAAGGAAGGAATAAATCATAAATAAATCAAAAGTTAAATCCTATATATATGAAATAAATAAATGGGGATTTCCTTCCTGAAAATTCCGTCCTTGGGTGCTTCCAGCCCAGCCTTTCTGGGTTTTAACAGGCAAGGCCAACAACCTTGTGCTGCCCTCCTCCAAAACCTCCTTCCTGAGCTTTGAGGAGTTTGTGATGGCAGCACAAGGATAAATTTCTTTTCACCTTGTGTGTGGAGAACGAGGAAATTCAGGTGTTTCCATTTGCTGGGCCGGGGGATTGTGCCACGTCCCCCCTGTCCCTGGCACGGCAGCTTCCCAAAAATAGCTGTCCTTGGGCTGGGGGGGTTATCTGATCCTGGAGCTGCTCTCCCTGCCCTTGGGCTGCTCCAAGGGAGGAAGGAGAGGAGGAGGAGCTGAAGGAACACAGCCAGGGGAGGGACAGGAGCACGTCCTGGCCTGCTCTATTTGCAGGGACCCTCATGGCAGGGAGGAATGGTGAACCTGACTCCATGTTCTCAGAGGACTGATTTATTATTTTAAAATAGTATATAATAGTATTATATACAGCACTGTGTAATAGTATTGTATAGTACTATATAATGCTATTGTATATATTATATAATTATAAATAATATATAATATATTATATATTGTATATTATATATATTATAATACTATATTGTATTTATGACTTTATAATACTATATTATATATTACTTGATTATATTATATTATATTATATTATATTATATATCATATTACATTACACTATATTATACTATATTAGATTATACTGTACTGTATTATATATTGTATATTATATATAATATATATAATATATGTATATATTATATTATATATTATGTATACTATATATATTATATATGTATATTATATATTATATAGTATCATTATATAATATATATCATATGGTATCATATTATATATGATTATATATGATATTATGTATATATTCTATAGTATCATTATATAATACTATATTATATGTTACTTTTTAATACTATATTATATAATACTGTATATTAGGGATATATATACATATAATATTATATATATATATATATATATATCCCTAATACTATATTATAATTTAGAATACTAAACTATACCATATTAAAGAATACAGAAAGGATGCTTACTGAATGCTAAAAAAATAATAAGGAAATCTCGTGACTCTCTTCAGAGTCCTGGCACAGCTTGGCTGTGATTGGTCATTAATTCAAAAAAAGTCACATGAAACCAGTGAAACAATCACGTGTTGGTAAACAATCTCCAAACACATTCCAAAGCAGCCAAACACAGGAGAAGCAAATCAGATAAATATTGTTTTCCTTTTTCTCTGAGGCTTCTCAGCCTCCCAGGAGAAGAATCCTGGGCAAAGGGTTTTTTCCAGAAAATGTGAATGTGACGCTTGCCCTTAGGGGTGGCACTGGGAGGGGGACAGTGGCACCCACAGGTGGCACTCCCTGGGCTGGGGGTGCCTGTGCAGGGATGGAGGTGCTGAATGGAGCATCCCAGGAGTGCCTGGCAGGGAGTGCCAGGGTCAGTCCCTCCCCAGATGCCACCAGGCAGTGCCAGCCGCTCCTGCTGCATCCCAGGCAGGGCTTGGAGCACCCTGGGACAGTGGAAAGTGTCCCTGCCATGGCAGGGGTGGCACTGGGTGACATTTAGGTCTCTTCAACCCAGCCCATTCCATGAGTCCCTCCCTGGCCGGGACTTCCAGAGAAGCCTCAAGCTGGGATTCACCCTTCATCCCCATCCCCAGTTCCATCCTCACTGCCCAATTTTGGGATGCTCTGCAGGGATCTGCTCGTGGCAGGACCCTCCAGCAGCTCTGGGGCCGTGCTCCTGTCCCTGGGAGCTGCCTTGGGGACAGCAGTGTCCCCTGTCCCCACGGGTGCTGCAGGTGGGGTGGCAGGACCCATCCCAGCTCAGGAATGAGGCCAAACCCCCCTGGTTTTTGGGGCCATCCCTGCAGATGACACCACAGAGCTGTGCTCAGGTGGCTTTTGGGGACAGTGCTGTCCCCTGGGATGCTCTGGAGGGAGGTGACACCAGGAATTGTCCTTCTCCTCGTGCAGAGAGCCAGCCCACAACGTCGGACGAGACCGTGGTGGCCGGGGGCACGGTGGTGCTCAAGTGCCAGGTGGAGGATCCCGATGATTCCTCGCTGCAGTGGTCCAACCCTGCCCAGCAGACCCTGTACTTCGGGGAGAAACGAGGTAAAACCCTAAAGCTGGGGGGAAATGGGGTAAAACCCCACAGTCTGGGGGAAAATGGGGTAAAACACCACAGTTTGGGGAAAAATGGGGTAAAACCCCACAGTTTGGGGAAAAATGGGGTAAAATCCCACAGTTTGGGGAAGAATGGGGTAAAATCTCATAGTTTGGGGAAAAATGGGGTAAAATCCCACAGTTTGGGGAAAAATGGGGTAAAATCCCACAGTTTGGGGAAAAGGGAGGTAAAATCCCACAGTCTGGGGAAAAATGGGGTAAAACCCCACAGTTTGGGGATAAATCGGGTAAAATCTCACAGTTGGGGAAAAATGGGGTAAAATCCCACAGTTGGGGAAAATGGGGTCAAATCACACAGTTTGGGGAAAAATGGGGTCAAATCACACAGTTTGGGGATAAATGAGGTAAAATCCCACAGTCTGGGGAAAATGGGGTAAAACACCACAGTTTGGGAAAAATGGGGTAAAATGCCACAGTTTGGGGAAAAGGGAGGTAAAATCCCACAGTTTGGGGAAAAATGGGGTAAAATGCCACAGTTTGGGGAAAAATGGGGTAAAATGCAACAGTTTGGGGGAAAATGGGGTAAAATCCCACAGTTTGGGGAAAATGGGGTAAAATCTCATCGTTTGGGGAAGAGGGAGGTAAAATCCCACAGTTTGGGATAAATGGGGTAAAATCCCACAGTTGGGGAAAAATGAGGCAAAACCCCGGAGCTGGTGAAAAAGGAGGTAAAACATCAAAGTTGGGGAAAAATGGGGTAAAATCGCACAGTTTGGGATAAATGGGGTAAAACCCCACAGTTTGGGGAAAAATGGGGTAAAATCCCACAGTTTGGGGAAAAATGGGGTAAAATCTCATAGTTTGGGGAAAAATGGGGTAAAATCCCACAGTTGGGGATAAATGGGGTAAAATGCCACAGTTTTTGGGAAAATGGGGTAAAATCCCACAGTTTGGGAAAAATGGGGTAAAATGCCACAGTTTGGGGAAAAGGGAGGTAAAATCCCATAGTTTGGGGAAAAATGGGGTAAAATCCCACAGTTTGGGAAAAATGGGGTAAAATGCCACAGTTTGGGGAAAAGGGAGGTAAAATCCCATAGTTTGGGATAAATGGGGTAAAACCCCACAGTTTGGGGATAAATGGGGTAAAATCCCATAGTTTGGGGAAAAGGGAGGTAAAATCCCATAGTTTGGGGAAGAATGGGGTAAAACCCTGGAGCTGGTGAAAAAGGAGGTAAAACCTCAAAGTTGGGAAAAAATGGGGTAAAACCCCACAGTTTGGGGAAAAATGGGGTAAAATCCCACAGTTTGGGGAAAAATGGGGTAAAATCTCATAGTTTGGGGAAAAATGGGGTAAAATGCCACAGTTTGGGGATAAATGGGGTAAAACCCCACAGTTTGGGGAAAAATGGGGTAAAATCCCACAGTTGGGTAAAAATGAGGCAAAACCCTGGAGCTGGGGAAAAAGGAGGTAAAACCCCAGAGCTGGGGAAAAATGAGGTAAAATCCCACAGTTGGGGAAAATGAGGTAAAAATCCCAAAGTCAGGGAAAAATGAGGTCAAATCCCAACTCCAGGTAAAATCCCACAATTGGGGAAAAATGAGGTAAAATCTCACAGTTCGGGATAAATGGGGTAAAACCCCTACTGGAGGTAAAACCCTGGAGCTGGGGAAAAAGGAGGAAAACCTTCAAAATTGGGGAAAATGGGGTAAAATCCCAACTCCAGGTAAAATCTCACAGTTGAGGAAAAAGGAGCTAAAACCCCAAAGCTGGGAAAAATGATATAAAACCCCAACTGGAGGTAAAACCCCACAGCTGGGGAAAAATTAAATAAAACCCCACAGCTGGGGAAAAATGAAATAAAACCCCAAAGCTGGGGAAAAATTAGGTAAAATCTCACAGTTTGGGATAAATGCGGTAAAACCCCAACTGGAGGTAAAACCCTGGAGCTGGGGAAAAAGGAGGAAAACCTTCAAAATGGGGTAAAATCCCAACTCCAGGTAAAATCTCACAGCTGGGGAGAAAGGAGGTAAAACCACAGAGTTGAGGAAAAATGGGGTAAAATCCCAACTGGAGGTAAAATCCCACAGTTGGGGAAAATGAGGTAAAATCCTGACTAGAGATAAAACCCCACAGTTGGGGAAAAATGAAATAAAACCCCACAGTTGGGGAAAAAGGAGGTAAAACCCAATGCTGCCACCCTGGGAGCTGCTGCTGGCTGGGGTGGTGGCTCTGAGCTGAGGTGGTGGCATTGAGCTGGGGTGGTGGCACTGGGCTGGGGTGGTGGCACTGAGCTTGGGGTGGTGATTGGGGTGGTGGCACTTGGCTGGGGTGGTGGCTCTGAGCTGGGGTGGTGGCTCTGAGCTGGGATGGTGGCACTGGGCTGGGATGGTGGCACTCAGCTGGGGTGGTGATTGGGATGGTGGCACTGGGCTGGGATGGTGATTGGGGTGGTGGCACTGGGCTGGGATGGTGGCACTCAGCTGGGGTGGTCGCACTGAGCTTGGGGTGGTGGCTGAGATGATGGCACTCAGCTGGGCTGGTGGCACTGAGCCCACTGTCCCTTTTGTCCCCAGCCCTGCGGGATAACAGGATCCAGCTGGAGAGATCCACCCCCAACGAGCTGACCATCAGCATCAGCGACGTGGTGCTGGCCGACGAGGGCGAGTACACCTGCTCCATCTTCACCATGCCCGTGAGGACAGCCAAGGCCCTGGTCACCGTGCTGGGTAGGACATGGGGACAGCCCTACATGTGCCACTCTTGAGGAAAGATTGCCCACTGTGCCTAAAACCCCAACTGTGTCACCCTGGCTGAAAGATTTCTTACTGTCCCTAAAGTCCAGACTGTCCCTAAAGTCCAGACTGTCCCTAAAGTCCAGACTGTGCCACGTTTGCTGAAACATTTCCCTTTTTCCCTAAAGCCCAGACTGTGCCACCCTGGCTAAAAGATTTCCCTCTTTTCCTAAAGTCCAAACTATCTCTGAAGTCTGGACTGTGCTCCCTGGCTAAAAGATTTCGCAGTGTCCCTAAAGTCCAGACTGTCCCTAAAGTCCAGACTGTGCCACGTTGGCTGAAACATTTCCCTTTTTCCCTAAAGCCCAGACTGTGCCACCCTGGCTAAAAGATTTCCCTCTTTTCCTAAAGTCCAAACTATCTCTGAAGTCTGGACTGTGCTCCCTGGCTAAAAGATTTCTCAGTGTCCCTAAAGTCCAGACTGTCCCTAAAGTCCAGACTTTGCCACGTTTGCTGAAACATTTCCCTTTTTTCCTAAAGTCCAGACTGTGCCATCCTGGCTAAAAGATTTCCCTCTGTCCCTAAAGTCCAGACTGTCCCTAAAGTCCAGACTGTGCCACCCTTCCTAAAAGATTTTCCACTGTCCCTAAAGTCCAGGCTGTGCCTAAAGTTCAGACTGTACCACCCTGGCTAAAAGATTTCCCAGTACCAGGTGCAGGGTTTTGGGGTTCCAAGTGTAGAATTTGGAGTACCAGGGGCAGGATTTGGAGTTGCAGGTGCAGGATTTGGGATACCAGGAGCAGGATTTGGAGTGCCAGAGCAGGATTTGAGATGCCAAGGGAAGGATTTGGGATGCCAGGAGAAGGCTTTGGAATACCAGGTGCAGGGTTTAGGGTTCCAGGAGCAGGGTTTAGGGTTCCAGGAGCAGGATTTGGGGCTCCAGGGGCAGGATTTGGGATCCAGGAGCAGGATTTGGGGTTCCAGGGGCAGGATTTGGGATCCAGGAGCAGGATTTGGGATCCAGGAGCAGGATTTGGGGTTCCAGGAGCAGGATTTGGAGTTGCAGGTGCAGGATTTGGGATACCAGGGGCAGGATTTGGGGTTCCAGGGCAGGATTTGGGATCCAGGGCAGGATTTGGGATACCAGGGCAGGATTTGGGGTTCCAGAGCAGGATTTGAGATGCCAAGAGAAGGATTTGGGATGCCAGGAGAAGGTTTTGGAATACCAGGTGCAGGGTTTGGGGTTTCAGGAGCAGGATTTGGGGTTCCAGGGCAGGATTTGGGGTTCCAGGTGCAGGATTTGGGATCCAGGGCAGGATTTGGGGTTCCAGGGGCAGGATTTGGGGTTCCAGGGGCAGGATTTGGGATGCCAAGGGCAGGATTTCCCTAAGGAAAGGATTCCACAGCCCCCATCAGCAGCTCCCAGACCCCATCACCTGCGTGCGTGTCGCACCTCGCGGTGGCACTGCCAGCTCAGGTTTGTGGGGTTTTTTTGTCTCCTCCTCCAGGAATCCCCCAGAAGCCCCAGATCTTCGGCCACGAGCAGCCCATCGATGAGGAGAAGGTGGCGCGGCTCATCTGCCGCTCGTCCGGCAGCAAACCCGCGGCGCAGCTGCGCTGGAGGAAGGGCAACAGGGACATCAAGGGTGGGTGGCGCTGTCCGGGGGTGGGGACAGCTTGGGGACACCGCGGGGGCAGCGCACGGGGGGACAGGGGGCGTTGGAGCTGTGGGAATGGAGGGTGGGGCTGATTGGGGATGGGTGAATGGCAGCGATGGAGGTTGGGGGGTTTCAGGGGGTGTTTGGTTATAGGGCGAGGGCAGTCACAGGTTTGTTTGTTAGGAGGTAATATATAATTATACTATTGTGTATATAATAGATAAAATATATTTTTATATATATAATGATATATATAAAATATATACATCATTATATTATATATATTATATATAAGATAATATAAAATCATAAAGTATAATTATATTATATTGTTATATATAATATTATGTTCTATCATATTAATTGTATAATATATAACAATATATAGTTATATAATATAGAATATATAATAATTATATTATATTATATTATGTTATATTATATTATATTATATTTTACCTTCTAAACTAATACAACTTTCTAACTAATCTGTGATTTTTCTGCTTAATGTCAGTGTATTGTATTGTTACAATCATAATAATGCAGTTATAATACATTTATAACGCATTTATAATACAGTTACAATGCAATTATAATACAGTTATAATACACTTGTAATACAGCTGTAATCCAATTATAATACAGCTATAATCCAATTATAATACAGTGATAATGCAATTATAATACAGTTATAATACTATTATAATTTAATTATAATACAACCACAATAACGTTTGTACAATATTTACATCAATCCAAGCTTCTCCTGTGGCTGCAGCTCAAACCCTTCCGTGGAAATTTCTATTTTTGCCCCTTCCCGCAGGCAGGGCTGTCCCCTGCTCAGTGTGCCATCTGTCCCTGTCCCCTGTCCCCACAGACTCGGGCACCGAGGTGGTGGAGGACCCCAATGGCAAAACCTTCACGGTGACCAGCAGGGTGGAGTTCCGTGTCACCAAGGAGGACAACGAGGTCGAGGTCACCTGCACCGTGGACCACGAGTCCCTGCAGAACTCAGAGAGATCCACCACGCAGAAGCTGCAGGTCCACTGTACGTGGGGGGGACGTTTGGGGTGTGGTTGGACATTCAGGGGACACCACACAGGTGGCCTGGGGTGCTCAGGGACACGTGAACATCGTGGTCTTGTCACACATGGGGCACGGTGACACTGCCCCTGCATGGTGACACACACACCCTCAGCTTCCCGCCCCTGTCCCAAATCCTGCTTGTCCCCATCTCCCAGGGGTTTCTCCTTTCTTCACTTCCATCAATCCTGTCCCCAAATCCTGCTTGTCCCCATCTCCCAGGGGTTTCTTCTTTCTTAACTTCCCTCAATCCTGTCCCCAAATCCTGCTTGTCCCCAAATCCTGCTTGTCCCCATCTCCCAGGGATTTTCCCTGCTCCACTTCCCACTCCTGTCCCCATTCCCCTGTCCCTGTTCCCTGTGCTGCTGATGGGGTGGGGGACATGGGAGCACCCCCTGAGTGCTGCCCCTACCCCTGGGTGTTGTCCCCCCTCAGCTCTGCACACCCAGAACTTGCCCAGGGGTGGGATTTGGGGTGCCAGGGGCAGGATTTGGGGTGTCAGGGAAAGAATAATTTGGGGTATCAGGGCAGGATTTGGGGTTCCAGGGAAAGGATTTGGGGTTCCAGGGTAGAATTTGTGATGGCAGGTTCAGGATTTGGGGTTTCAGGGCAAGACTTGGGATGCCCGGGGCAGGATTTGGGATCCCTGCACAGGATTTGGAATCCCAGGTGCAGGATTTGGGGTGCCTGATGGAGGATTTGGGGTTCCAGGGCAGGATTTGATGTGTCAGGTGCAGTATTTGGGATCTCAGATGCAGGATGTGGGGTGCCAGGGCAGGATTTGAGGTGCCAGGAGCAGGATTTAGGATCCCAGGTGGAGGATTTAGGATCCCAGGTGCAGGATTTGGGGTGCCAGGGCAGGATTTGAAGTGTCAGGTACAGGATTTGGAGTATAAGAGGGAGGATTTGGGGTGCCAGGAGCAAGATTTGGGGTGCCAGGGCAGGATTTGGGGTGCCAGGGCAGGATTTGGAGTGCCAGGAGCAGGATTTGGGGTTCCAGGACAGGATTTGGGGTTCCAGGGCAGGATTTGGGGTGCCAGGGCAGGATTTAGGGTTCCAGGGCAGGATTTGGGGTGCCAGGGCAGGGTTTGGGGTTCCAGGGCAGGATTTGGAGTTCCAGGGCAGGGTTTGGGGTTCCAGGGCGGGATTTGGGGTGCCAGGGCAGGATTTAGGGTGCCAGGAGCAGGGTTTGGGGTTCCAGGGCAGGATTTGGGGTTCCAGGGCAGGATTTGGGGTGCCAGGGCAGGGTTTGGGGTTCCAGGGCGGGATTTGGGGTGCCAGGGCAGGATTTGGGGTTCCAGGGCAGGATGTGGGGTTCCAGGGCAGGATGTGGGGTGCCAGGGCAGGATTTGGGGTTCCAGGGCAGGATTTAGGATCCCAGGAGCAGGATTTAGGGTTCCAGGGCAGGATTTGGGGTTCCAGGGCAGGATTTGGGGTTCCAGGGCAGGATTTGGGGTTCCAGGGCAGGATTTGGGGTTCCAGGGCAGGATTTAGGATCCCAGGAGCAGGATTTGGGGTTCCAGGGCAGGATTTGGGGTTCCAGGGCAGGATTTGGGGTGCCAGGCCCTCACCCCACTGTTCCTCTCCCCTTTTCCAGACAAGCCCACGGCGAAGATCGAGCCTCACCCGCAGTACCCACGCGAGGGGGAGAAGCTGCAGCTGCAATGTGACGGGCAGGGCAACCCCATGTAAGGCCTTCCTCACCTCCCTCCTCCTCCTCAGGGCCTCCCCTCCCTCTCCAGGTGCCACACCCCACCCCAGGAGGTGCTGGCTGGGTTTGGGGTCTCCCTGTCCTGGGGTTCCATGGGAGCTCCCTGTCCTCTCCTGGAGCAGCAGATCCATCCTGGCTCGTCCCTAAATTAAACATTTCCCCTTTGTGTCCTGGGACAGCCTCAAGGAGCTGGAACTGGATGGACTTAAGAGGAATAAAGTGAATTTTTATTGAATTGTCATCAAAAGCCACACCCTGGCACTGTCCAGATGGCCCCAGGATGGAAGCAAAAGAGGGGTCTGGTCATGACATCTCACATTTTAATAAGTTTTAGTCTGGTTTATAAGTTTTAGTCTAGTTGATAAGTTTTGTTTTAGAATATTTGCATATAGGAGTTAATTGTCCAGTTCATAGCTTCAAATGATGAAGTTTCATCCTCCTTGCTGGCCTCTTTTCACCTGGTTTATGATTTGGGCCTGAAGTTTGAAGAGATTTGCCTTGGGTCTCCAGCTAGAATAGGATTGTTTGTGAAAAGATCCTAGGAACACTTAATACAAAGCTGAACAGAAAAACTGAAACCCTAAGGAAAAAGTTTATCCCCATCCCATTCCTGTAGGATTCTTTCTTCCCCACCCTGTGAAAAGATCCCAGTACCATTAATATAAAACTAAACAGAAAAACAGAGCAGAAAAACACCAAGGAATCAGTTTGCCCCATACCATTCCTATAGGATTTTGTCTTCCCCATCCTATAAAAAGATCCCAATACTATTAATACAAACAGAAAAACAGAGCAGAAAAACTTAAACCCAAGGAATCAGTTTATGCCCATCCTGTTCCTATAGGATTCTTTTGTTTTAACCACCCTGTGAAAAGATCCCAGTAACATTAATAGAAAACTAAACAAAAAAACAGAACAGAACAACTTAAACACAACAGAAAAACCCCAAGGTACCAGAACAGAAAAACCCCAAGGAATCAGTTCATCCCCATCCCATTCCTATAGGATTTACTTTTCCCCACCCTATAAAAAGATCCCAGTGACATTAATATAAAGCTGAACAGAAAAACACAACAGAAAAACACAACAGAAAAACCCCAAGGTATCAGTTTTTGCCCATCCTGTACCTATAGGATTGTTTTGTCTTAACCACCCTATAAAAAGATCCCAGTAACATTAATATAAAGTTAAACAGAAAAACTTAAACCTAAGGTATCAATTTATCCTCATCCCATTCCTATAGGATTTTATTTCTCCACCCTATAAAAAGATCCAAGTGAATTAATATAAAGCTGTACAGAAAAATAGAAAAACTTAAACTCCAAGGTGTCAGTTTATCCCCATCCCATTCCTATAGAATTGTTTTGTTTTAACCACCCTGTGAAAAGTTCCCAGTAACATTTAATATAAAGATGAACAGAAATCCAGAACAGAAAAACCTCAAGGTATCAGTTTATCTCCATCCTGTTCCTGTAGGATTTTATCTTCCCCACCCTATGAAAAGATCCCAGTAACATTAATATAAAGCTGAACAGAAAACCAGAACAGAAAAACCCCAAGGTATCAGAACAGCAAAACCCCAAGGAATCAGTTCATCCCCATCCCATTCCTGTAGGATTTTATCTTCCCCACCCTGTAAAAAGATCCCAGTGACATTAATATAAAGCTGAACAGAAAAACACAACAGAAAAACCCCAAGGTATCAGTTTATCCCCATCCCATTCCTATAGGATTTTGTCTTCCCCACCCTATAAAAAGATCCCAGTGACATTAATATAAAGCTGTACAGAAAAATAGAAAAACTTAAACTCCAAGGTGTCAGTTTATCCCCATCCTATTCCTATAGAATTGTTTTGTTTTAACTACCCTGTGAAAAGATCCCAGTAACATTATTATAAAGCTGATCAGAAAAACCCCAAAGAATCAGTTTACCCCTTCCCATTCTATAGGATTTTGTCTTCCCTACCCATGAAAAGATCCCAGTAAAATTATTTTAAAGCTAAACAGAAAAACTTAAACCCCAAGGAATCAGTTTACCCCTTCCCATTCCTGTAGGATTTTGCCTCCTCACCCTATAAAAAGATCCCATAACATTAATAGAAAGCTAAACAGAAAAACTTCAACACAACAGAATAACCCCAGGGTATGAGAACAGAAAAACCCCAAGGCATCTGTTTGTCCCCATCTCCCATTCCTATAGGATTTTATCTTCCCCACCCTGTGAAACAATCCTAGTAACATTAATATAAAGCTGGTCAGAAAAACCCTGAGGAATCAGTTGGCCCCATCCCATTCCTATAGGATTTACTCTTCCCCACCCTGTGAAAAGATCCCTGTGGAATTAATATAAAGCTAATCAGAAAACCAGAACAGAAAATCTTAAACCAAGGAATCTGTTTATGCCCATCCTGTTCCTATAGGATTTTATCTTCCCCACCCTATGAAAAGATCCCAGTGACATTAATATAAAGCTGAACAGAAAAACAAAACAGAAAACCCCAAGGAATCAGAACAGAAAAACCCCAAGGTATCAGTTTATCCCCATCCTGTTCCTATAGGATTTTGTCTTTCCCCACCCTGTGAAAAATCCCAGTAACATTAATATAAAGCTGAACAGAAAAACACAACAGAAAACCCCAAGGAATCAGAACAGCAAAACCCCAAGGTATCAGCTGATCCCTTCCCATTCCTATAGGATTTTACCTTCCCCACCCTATAAAAGATCCCAGTAACATTAATATAAAGCTGAACAGAAAAACACAACAGAAAAACCCCAAGGTATCAGTTTATCTCCATCCTATTCCTGTAGGATTTTATCTTCCCCACCCTGTGAAAAGATCCCCGTGGAATACCAGAACAGAAAATCTTAAACCAAGGAATCTGTTTATGCCCATCCTGTTCCTATAGGATTTTATCTTCCCCACCCTATGAAAAGATCCCAGTAACATGAATATAAAGCTGAACAGAAAAACACAACAGAAAACCCCCAAGGTACCAGTTTATCTCCATCCCATTCCTGTAGGATTTTATCTTCCCCACCCTGTAGAAAGATCCCAGTAACATTAATGTAAAGCTGAACAGAAAACCTGAAACCCCAAGGTATCAGTTTATCCCCATCCTATTCCTGTAGGATTTTATCTTCCCCACCCTATAAAAGATCCCAGTAACATTAATGTAAAGCTGAACAGAAAAACACAACAGAATTCCCCAAGGAATCAGAACAGCAAAACCCCAAGGTATCAGTTTATCTCCATCCTATTCCTGTAGGATTTTGTCTTCCCCACCCTGTAAAAGGATCCCAGTAACATTAATGTAAAGTTAAACAGAAAACCTGAAACCCCAAGGTATCAGTTTATCCCCATCCTGTTCCTATAGGATTTTGTCTTCCCCACCCTGTGAAAAATCCCAGTAACATTAATGTAAAGCTGAACAGAAAAACACAACAGAAAACTCTAAGGAACCAGAACAGCAAAACCCCAAGGTATCAGTTGATCCCATCCCATTCCTATAGGATTTTACCTTCCCCACCCTGTGAAAAGATCCCAGTGGAATTAATATAAAGCTAATCAGAAAACCAGAACAGAAAATCTTAAACCAAGGAATCTGTTTATCCCCATCCTGTTCCTATAGGATTTTGTCTTCCCCACCCTGTGAAAAATCCCAGTAACATTAATGTAAAGCTGAACAGAAAAACACAACAGAATTCCCCAAGGAATCAGAACAGCAAAACCCCAAGGTATCAGCTGATCCCATCCCATTCCTATAGGATTTTACCTTCCCCACCCTATAAAAGATCCCAGTAACATTAATATAAAGCTGAACAGAAAACCAGAACAGAAAATCCCCAAGGTATCAGTTTATCTCCATCCTATTCCTGTAGGATTTTATCTTCCCCACCCTGTAAAAGGATCCCAGTAACATTAATGTAAAGCTAAACAGAAAACCTGAAACCCCAAGGTATCAGTTTATCCCCATCCTGTTCCTATAGGATTTTGTCTTTCCCCACCCTGTGAAAAATCCCAGTAACATTAATATAAAGCTGAACAGAAAAACACAACAGAAAACCCCAAGGAATCAGAACAGCAAAACCCCAAGGTATCAGCTGATCCCTTCCCATTCCTATAGGATTTTACCTTCCCCACCCTATGAAAAGATCCCAGTGGAATTAATATAAAGCTAATCAGAAAACCAGAACAGAAAAACTTAAACCTAAGGTATCAGTTTATCCCCATCCTGTTCCTATAGGATTTTATCTTCCCCACCCTGTAAAAAGATCCCATTAGTAACATTAATGTAAAGCTGAACAGAAAAACACAGAAAACCCCAAGGAATCAGAACAGCAAAACCCCAAGGTATCAGTTGATCCCATCCCGTTCCTATAGGATTTTACCTTCCCCCACCCCATTCCTATAGGATTTTACCTTCCCCACCCTATAAAAGACCCCATGGCATTAACCCCGAGCTGCCCAGGAGAGCAGGACAAGGAAGGCCCATGCCTGGTTTTGTGCCCAGCCCGCAGGAATTCCTCTGGGAGAAGGAGGGCAGCGACGCTCCCCTGCAGCTCAGCTCCGACAGCGTCCTCATCTTCCCCTTCCTCAACAAGAGCGACAGCGGCACCTACGTGTGCACGGCCACCAGCTCCATGGGCAGCGTGGTGGCCAAGTACAACCTGGATGTCAGCGGTGAGTGTGGCCCTGGTGGCACCGGGGCACTGCCCCCCGGGTGCCTGAAATGTGTCACTGTGTCACCTATGGGTGAGGGCACTGCCCCCCGGGTGCCCAAAATGTGTCACTGTGTCACCTGTGCATCCTGTGTGCCCAAAAAGTGTCACTGTGTCACCTATGGGTGAGGGCACTGCCTCCTGTGTGCCTGAAATGTGTCACTGTGTCACCTGTGCATTCTGGGTGCCCAAAAAGTGTCACTGTGTCACCTACGGGTGAGGGCACTGCCCCCCGGGTGCCTGAAATGTGTCACTGTGTCACCTATGGGTGAGGGCACTGCCCCCCGGGTGCCTGAAATGTGTCACTGTGTCACCTGTGCATCCTGTGTGCCCAAAATGTGTCACTGTGTCACCTATGGGTGAGGGCACTGCCTGCTGGGTGCCCAAAATGTATCACTGTGTCACCTGTGCATCCTGTGTGCCCAGAATGTGCCACTGTGTCACCTGTGCATCCTGTGTGCCCAAAATGTGTCACTGTGTCACCTGTGTGCCCAAAAAGTGTCACTGTGTCACCTGTGGGTGAGGGCACTGCCCCCTGGGTGCCCAAAAAGTGTCACCTGTGCATCCTGTGTGCCCAAAAAGTGTCACTGTGTCACCTGTGGGTGAGGGCACTGCCCCCTGTGTGCCCAAAAAGTGTCACCTGTGCATCCTGTGTGCCCAAAAAGTGTCACTGTGTCACCTGTGGGTGAGGGCACTGCCCCCTGTGTGCCCAAAATGTGTCACTGTGTCACCTGTGCATCCTGTGCGCCCAGAATGTGTCACTGTGTCACCTATGGGTGAGGGCACTGCCTCCTGTGTGACCATAATGTGTCACTGTGTCTGTCACCTGTGCACAGGGGGCACTGCATCCTGTGTGCCCAAAAAGTGTCACCCTGTCACCCTGACACCTGGGGTGGGAAGGGGCAGCTCCTGCTGCTCCCCACGTGGTGCTGTCCCCTGACTGTGCTCTGCTTGTCCCCATGTCCCCATGCCATGTGTCACACGTGGTTCAGGGCTCTCTGTGTGTCCCCATGTCCCCATGCCGTGTGTCACACGTGGTTCAGGGCTCTCTGTGTGTCCCCATGCCATGTGTCACACGTGGTTCAGGGCTCTCTGTGTGTCCCCATGTCCCCATGCCGTGTGTCACACGTGGTTCAGGGCTGTGTGTGCTGTGTGCTGCTGCCAGTGCCCACCCCTGGCTGCCACCCCAGCTCCCCATGCCCATCCCAGCCCATGCCCACCCCACATGATCCCATTTCCCTGCCATTTTTCCTTGGATTTGGGAAATCCAGAGGAAATCCAAAAGTTCCTGCTCTCCTCCCTTGCTCCAGCTCTTCCCTTTCCTGGCTCCTTCCCCTGCAGTGTGGTGGCACCTCAGTGGCACTTTGTCCCCTGTGTCCCCTCCCTCAGCCTGCCCAGAATGAGCCCCCAAATGCCCAACCTTGTGCAGCCACTCCCGTGTCACCCCTTGTGTGTCCCCTGTGTGAGCACCCAGAGCTCTCTGCACCCATCCAGGAGCTCACCCCGGGTGCCTCGTGCTGTCCTTGAGAGGTGGCACCCACTGTCCCTTGCCCGCCTGGTGGCACTGCCCTGTCACAACAGACACAGAGCTCCACATCCAGCCTTGGTGGAATTGCCACTTTTGTCCCTAAAGCCACTCTTGTCTCAGGCACTGGGAGCCACCTCCAGCCTTGCCCACCTTGGTGCCACCCCTGCCCAGCAGAGTGCAGGTGACACCTCGTGATGGGTGACACCACGAGGGTCCCTCGGGGTCTGGCAGGACAGGAGATGGTGGAAGATGGTCACAGTGTCCCAGAGGTTGGTGGCAGAAGCAGAGGGGTCACAGACGGACCCGCTGAGGGTCCCCTCAGGGCTCTGTCACCTCGCTGGCCCTTCGTGGCATTGATTCATGTCCTGTGTTTTTGTTGTCCTCCCCAGATCTTCCCCAGCTCCCCACCCCACACGTTCACTCCACCCTGGGCCCTTCCCAGCCCATCTCTCATGCTTCCATGGCCTCGGCTCCATCCTTCACTCCAGCTCCCATCCAAGGTACCGTAAGCTCCTTTTCTGTCTCTTTGGCCTGGAGAAGCTCCACAGGAGGATGGTGGCCCTGCCCTGGCCTGGGGACAGCCCTGCCAGGTGGCTCCAGTCCCATGGTGGGTGTGGATTTTGGTGTTTTCCAGGAGGAACCCTGAGCAGCAGCTCCCCGCGCTGTCCCTTGTCCTGTGTGTCCGTGTGCCGTGTTGTCCCTCTGTCCTGCTGCCATCCCTGTGTGTCCCCTGCTTTGTCCTTCCCAAGTGTGGCTCTGTCCCCACCCTGAGCTGATGGGACATGGCTGGGAGGAGGATTTGTCACCGTGCCACAGGGCTGGCACAGGATGCCAGCAGGGGATGGAATGGCCTTTCACTGGATTCCCTGTCCAGGACAGGATGTGGCTGACTCGGGGCCTGCTGTCCTTGGGGTGCCGTCACCTCTCAGGTGGCCATGCCAGCCTGCATGTCCCCTCCCACCCAAACCTGCCCATCCTCCCTTTTTGGGGCCAAAACCCAATTGTGGAGGATGGGATTTCCATTTTGCTTTTTGCTTTTTTTTATTTTTATTTTTGTGGAAGATGAGATTTCCCCTTTGCTTCCCCCCGTTCTCGCTGCCATGACCCTCAGCAGGACGGAGCTGCTGGCACAGGATGGAGCTCCTGGTGGGGGGAGCAGCAGCTTCTGCTGCCCTGCAGGGTCTCAGCTCCTTTTTGTCTCTTTTTTCCTCCCCCTGCCTGGGCAGATGCCAGCCCGGTGCCCTCGACCTCCAGCACCTACCACGCGATGATCGGCGGGGTGGTGGCTGTCATCGTCTTCCTCCTGCTCAGCCTCCTCATCGTGCTGGGACATTACCTGATCAGGCACAAAGGTACGGCCTGGGGGGCTGCAGGGGGGGCTGGAGGAGCCCTCGGGGGTCTTGGGGCACGGGGGGTGAAGGGAGGCAGCTCCTGGTCGTGCCCAGCGTGGCAATGTCAGGAATGTCCTGGTGAATGCAGGGGGAGGCAGCTCCCACCCCTGTTCTCCATCTCTGTCCTGGGATTGTCCCTGTCCCCATGTCCCCCTCAGCTCCTCCCTCTGCCTTCCTCCCCCTCCTTTCCCTCCACCTGCCCTTTTCATGCCCAGCAGGTTTGTGCCCAAGCCCTGGGGACACGGTGACACCCCCCACCCTGCTCTGGGGGGCAGCCAGGACCCCCTGCTTTTTCAGGAGGGGTTGGAGGGGGTCAGGAGCCTGACTGGCACTGGCCACTCCACAAGTGGACACTGCCCAAAAACCTGGAGCACCCCAGTGAGTCTGCATCCAATCCCATCCCACTGATCCCACCCCATCCCATGGAACCCATCCCATCCCATGGATCCCATCCCATCCCATCCCATTCATCCCCTTGATCCCATCCCATGGATCCCATCCCATCCCATCCTATTCATCCCCTTGATCCCATCCCATGGAACCCATCCCATCCCATGGATCCCATCCCATCCCATCCCGTTCATCCCTTTGATCCCATCCCATGGAACCCATCCCATCCCATGGATCCCATTCCATCCCATTCGTCCCCTTGATCCCATCCCATGGATCCCATCCCATCCCATCCCATTCATCCCCTTGATCCCATCCCATGGAACCCATCCCATCCCATGGATCCCATCCCATTCCATCCCATTCACCCCCTTGATCCCATCCCATTAATCCCATCCCATTGATCCCATCCCATCCCATCCCATTCATCCCCTTGATCCCATCCCACCCAATCCCATTGATCCCATCCCATCCCATCCCATTCATCCCCTTGATCCCATCCCACCCCATCCCACTGATCCCATCCCATCCCATCCCATTGATCCCATCCCATCCCATCCCATTGATCCCATTCCATCCCATCCCATTGATCCCATCCCATGGATCCATGCCATCCCATTCATCCTATGGATCCCATCCCATGCATCCCATCCCACCCCACTCATCCCATCCCATCCCATCCCATGGATCCCATTGATCCCCTCCCATCCCATCCCCTCCCCTCCCAGTGCCTTTCCCATTACAGCCAGGTCCAGCAGCCCCTCCAGGCCCTCTGGCTGTGTGGGAGGGGTCTCTGGCAGAGCCCCCCGTGACCCCAGCCCCTGTCCCCCCCTTTTCCAGGCACGTACCTGACCCACGAGGCCAAAGGCTCGGACGATGCTCCGGACGCCGACACCGCCATCATCAACGCCGAGGGCGGCCAGGCCGGCGGCGACGACAAGAAGGAATATTTCATCTAAAAGGGTCAGAGAGAGAGAGAGAGAGAGAGAGAGAGAGAGAAATGGAGCCAAGAGAACCCCGATGGCAACGGCAACCAGACCACAAACCCCACAAAACCCAACAGATTTTCTCTGGCGCCCGGCACGGGCGGACGGACGGACGGACAGAGGGATGGCAGGACAGAGAGCAGGGAGAGCCACCGGCCTCGAGGCGCTGCTGACGCTTCTTGAACTTGTACAAATCCTTCACTCCAACAGCGAGAGCCCCGGCCCCGTTTGCTTGCTTGCACCTCCATCCCCACGCCCCGAACCCCACAGACCCAAAACCCGTGAGTGAGCGACTTCTTCCTTCTTCCTTTTGGACCTTTTTTTATTTTTTGGCTTTGGTTTCGTGGCTGCTCTTTGCTTCGGGCCCTTGGTTGGGGTGTTGGGCTGGGGTCGATGTAGCTCTTCCCTTTGTTTCTCTCCCTTTTGGTTTCTTTGATGTCCAAGGATAAAATCACAGCTCCGGGTTCCCGGGGTGAGGTTGGGATCCTGGGTGTCCCCGTTGTCCCCTCCCCGTGGTTGGGGGGTGACTCCAGGTGGGAGCAGAGCGAGCCCCTGCCCCGATTTTATCCTTGGTGGTTCTTGTGGAGCAGTGTCCATGCGGGAGCAGAGCTGTCCTCGTGCAGTCAGTGTGTGAAAGGGGGTGGAAGGCCAGGGTGGGACCCCCAGAGAGACCAGGAGCCCCCACAGCTCCCTGGTCCCACCCCAGCGGGAGGGGGGAGGGCTCAGGTTTATTTTGGGGGGGAGGGGGCAAATCTAGAGGAAAAGCCCCTGATTTTTTAATTTATTTTATTTTTCTTAAATTCTCTGATTGGAAATGCCAATTTTAACCATCTATTGAGATGTTCAGTGCAGGAAGCAGCACCCCTGGGGCTGGGGCTGCTTCCCTGGGACCCCCAGAGCAGGGCTGGGGTCTCTCTGCCCCCCTTCCCTCCCCAGGGCAGGGATGAGCTTGGAAAGGGCTGATTTTCTTCTTGGCTCTGAGAACCCCGACCAAAACACCTGGAGCTGGGGTCTGGGGAGTTTGGGGTCACCACAGAGGCTTTGGGGGAGGTTCACCCTTCCTCCTTGCCCTTCCTCCTGCCTCTTTCACCTTCACTTCCAAGACAAAACCAAACACCTTTCCCCACCTCTCCAGCACAGCCCCAGCTCAGCCCCCCCAAACTGGGCACCCCGGGATGGGGCTGCCCCCCCTGGCATCCTTAGGGCACCCCCGGCCTTGGCATGAGGTGCTCTGGGATCCACATCCCAGTCTGGGCACAAGGGGGTGGCAGGAGATGCCCTTGGGCCTGGAACCCCATGGATTTGGGGTTTTCTGGAGGAGAGGAACCCTTTGGGAAATGGGTAACCTTACCCAGGAGGTGACCCCTTGGATTTGGGGCTGTCTGGAGGAGAAGGAACCCTTGAAGAAATGGGTAACCTCACCTGGGAGGTCACCTCATGGATTTGGGGTTGTCTGGAGAAGAGGAACTCTTTGGGATGGGGGTAACCTCACCCAGGAGGTCACCCCTTGGATTTGGGGTCATCTGGAGGATGAGGGGGCCCTTGGAGAGGGAGTAACCTCAGCTGGGAGCTTTCCCGTGGATTTGGGGTCATCTGGAGGACTGGAGGAGCCCTTTGGGAGGAGTAACCTCATCTGGGAGGTCACCCCAAGGATTTGGGGTCATCTGGAAGAGAAGGAACCCTTTAAGAAATGGGTAACCTCACCTGGGAGATCTCCCCATGGATTTGGGGTCATCTGGAGGAGCCCTTTGGGAGGTGTAACCTCACCTGGGAGGTCACCCCTTGGATTTGGGGTTGTCTGGAGAAGAGGAACCCTTTGGGATGGGGGTAACCTCACCTGGGAGGTCACCCCGTGGATTTGGGGTCATCTGGAGGATGAGGGGGCCCTTCAGGAAGGAGGAGGGGTGGAAGCCTCACCTGGGAGCTGCAGGAAGAATTTCACCACCTCTTCCACAGGGCTGAAAGTGTCACCCCCCCACAAACCCCTGCCACCTGTGCCATCTGTGCCACCTTTGGGGGAACGAGAGGGGCTCAGGTGAGGCAGAGGAGCCACACACAGGTGGCAGCGAGGGATGTGACACTGGGGACACTGCAGAGGTGACCAGCATGGCTCAGCTGTGTCAGCAGCAGTGTTGGCACTGGGAAGGAGCAGGACATGGAGTTTTTGAGTTGGTTTTGGGGGGGTTTTCCTCCTTCCCAGCCTCTGGGGGATGAATCCTGGGACTGCCAACACCCGAGGTCGCCAGGACTGAGCGATTCCTGCAAGTAAAACCCAGCCAGATGTGTTCTCCAGCAGAATTCCATCTCCTAGGGGGCTGGAGGGGTCCCAGGCAGAGCCAGGAGCAGGGCTGGGAGTGGGGTGGGTGCTCCCTGGGGCAGGGAGGTGGGAGCTGCCAGGGACAAGGGAGGATTTTCCCTCTTGGAATTCAGTTCCTGGCTGGTTCTGCTGCTCCAGAGCTGCTCCAAAGGAGAACAGCCTGGTTTGGGTGGTTTTGAGGTGATTTTGAGGTGGTTTTGGTGGTTTTGAGGTGTTTTTGGTGGTTTTGGTGGTTTTGAGGTGGTTTTGGTGGCTTTGAGGTGTTTTTGGTGGTTTTTACATGGTTTTGAGGTGGTTTTGAGGTGGTTTTGGTGGTTTTGAGGTGTTTTTTGAGGTGCCACGTGCTGTGGGGTGTGGCGGGGCAGCCCGGGGAGCAGGCAGGGACCTGTGGAGGTGTCACCTGGCCCGGTGTCACCTGGAGGGAGCTGCTGAGGGGCTGGGAGGGGTCAGAGATTCCATCTGAGGCCACTTGTGGCAGCAGGAGCCAAAGGGCTTGGTGGGGGTGGGAGCAGCGGAGGAGATTTGTGTCACACCTGGGGGTGACACCAGCGTGGCCCTGGGGTGACAGGGACCCTCCCGAACTGGGAGGATTCCGGGTGGAAGCTGTGACAGGGCCACTCCACGTCACCATGGTGACAACGAGTCCCTGACCCTTTTGGGGTCACTGTGTGGAGTCCTTGGGGGTGACAGACACCCCGTGTCACAGAGGAGCAGGGGCTGGGTGGCCTGGGGGTGGCAGCGTGGGGTGTGGCCCCTGTCCTTGTCCCCTTGGGGGTTGGTGACACCGCACACGGGGGGAGGTGGCAGGGTCAGTGTCACCGTGTCTGGGAGAGCCCAGGCCACCACCCCGTCCTCAGGGGGTCCCGTTGGTGGCCCCACATCCACCCAGTCACGGGGTGGGGGCACGAGGAGGATTTGGGGACCCCCTTGGAGGCTTCCTGGCCGGCACTGAACTCTCAATAGACACGAAAGCCATATTTTGGGGAGCTCTGGAGAGGCCAGGGGGGGCAGAGGCTGGGCTGTGTTGTTGTGCTGTGTTTTTTTGTCTGTACATAAAAAAGGGAGCCAACGACCGTTGATGTGACTTTATAACCTTTCTAATATCCTGTGCTAATCTCGGAAAATAATCCTATAAATATATCTGGATTACACACCTTACCTGCCTGCCTCTCTGTGTTTGGGCATGGGGGAGTTTGGGGGTGTGGTGGGACAGGGTGACAGAGATCAGCCCCCCTAAAAACTCCTCTGAGCCCCCAAACCTCTCACCCACCCCCAGACCCACCAGAGTCACCCTGATCCTGACCCTCAGCACCTCCCCACAAAGAGCAGAACCCCAATCCCAATCCCTGGGGATCCCCAGGCCTTTCACCCCCAAATCTGCCCCTCCATCCCCCCAAACTGCCAATTCCCAAACTCCTCCTCAGCCCTTTTCCCCCCAAATCTGCTCCTCAATCCCCCCCAAATTGCCAATTTCCCAGACTCCCCCCAACCTTTTTACTCCCAAATGCTCTCCCAGCCCTCCAGAGCCCCCCCAGCCCCGACCCTCAGCCCCTCTCAAATTCCCAGTTCCCCCCAAAGAACAATAAATCCCCAATCCCTGGAGGCTCCCAGCCCTTTCACCCCCAAATCTGCCCCTCAGAGACCCCCAAATCCTGGCCCCCAGCCCTCCCCAAACAGCAGCGACCCCAATTCCCAACCCCTGGAGCTCCCCAGGCCTTTCACCCCTAAAATTGCTCCACAGCCCCTCCCAAACTGTCACTTCCCAGCACTTTCACCCCCAAATATCCTCCCAAATTACCACCAGAACCCCAATTCCCAACCCCTGAGCCCCCCAGCCCTGCTCCTCTCCAGGGACGTTCCTATAAGGATGTCCCTGAAGGCACCAAGGCCACCAGCCCTGTCACCAAGCTGCTCCAATGCCACAGGGTGACCCCCGCGAGCCCTTCCTTCCTCCCAAGGAAAAAACCGGGAAATTCCAGATTCCAGCAGGAGAGGGGGGGTCCCCTCAATGCCCACCCCCATCCTGCACCCCAAACCCCTCCCTGGAGCTGGCACACCCCACCGCCATCCCCGGAGCGCTTGGAAAGACAATTAATCCCTAATTAATTTCACTTGTCCTGCCAAGAACTGATGGTTTCCTGCTCGAGAAATTGTGGCGGCTCCGCGGCTTTCCGGGCAGCGCCATTCCCCGTTTTCCGCCGGCTGCCAGGGGCGGGAGAGGGCAGGGCCGGCCCTGGGGCACCTCTTATCTCCTGCCCGCAGTGCTCGGAGCGGAGAAGTCACCCCCAGACACCTCCTGGCACGTGGGTGCCCTGCCCGAGTGCCCCCCCCCCCCGGTGCCACCCCCGGTGCCACCCCCGGTGCCACCCCCAGCACCCAGCAGAGCCCCCAGCCTCGGAGGAGCATCATGGGCAACTGTGTCCCCGTGGTGAGTGACCCAACCCGCCCCAAATTCCTGTCCCTGGTGGTGTCACATCCCTGAGGAGGGCAGGGATGGGGGGGTCCTTGGTGTGAGGAGGAATATGGGGGTCCCCCTGTGCTGAGGAGGATCACAGGAATCTCCTCCTGAGGGGTTTAGGGGTGTTGAGTGGGGTTTAGGGGATCCCTGGTGATGAGTGGGGTCACAGTTCTGGGCATGATCGTGGGGGTCCCCGGTGCTCAGTGGGGTTTAGGGGATTTTAGGGGTTTAGGAGTCCCCCAGAAGTGAACAGAGCTGTGAGAGTCCCCAGTTCTGAGCAGGGATCCCCAGTGCTCAGTGGGGTTTAGGGGATTTTAGGGGTTTAGGAGTCCCCAGAACTGAGCAGAGCCATGGGGGTCCCCAGTTCTGGACAGGATCATGGGAATCCCCAGTGGGATTTAGGGGAATTGAGTGAGGTTTAGGGGATCCCTGCTGCTGAGTGGGGTCACAGGGGGTTCCCAGTTCTGAGCAGAGCTGTGAGGGTCCCGAGTTCTGAGCAGGATCATGGGAATCTCCAGTGGGATTTAGGGGTGTTCAGTGGGGTTTAGGGGATCCCTGGTGATGAGTGGGGGTCACAGGAGTCCTCAGTTCTGGGCATGATCGTGGGGGTCCCCGGTGCTCAGTGGGGTTTAGGGGATTTTAGGGGTTTAGGAGTCCCCCAGAACTGAACAGAGCTGTGAAAGTCCCCAGTTCTGAGCAGGAATCCCCAGTGCTCAGTGGGGTTTAGGGGATTTTAGGGGTTTAGGAGTCCCCAGAACTGAGCAGAGCCATGGGGGTCCCCAGTTCTGGACAGGATCATGGGAATCCCCAGTGGGATTTAGGGGAATTGAGTGGGGTTTAGGGGATCCCTGCTGCTGAGTGGGGTCACAGGGGGTTCCCCGTTCTGAGCAGAGCTGTGAGGGTCCCGAGTTCTGAGCAGGATCATGGGAATCTCCAGTGGGATTTAGGGGTGTTCAGTGGGGTTTAGGGGATCCCTGAGGACCCTAAGAGGGGTCACAGGGGGTTCCCAGTTCTGAGCAGAGCCGTGAGGGTCCCCAGCTCTGAGCAGGATCATGGGGGGGGTCCCTGGTGCTGAGCAGGACCATGGGAATCCCCAGTGCTCAGTGGGGTTTAGGGGATTTTAGGGGTTTAGGAGTCCCCGGCACTGAGCAGAGCCACGGGGGTCCCTCAGTTCTGAGCAGGACCATGGGTATCCCCAGTGGGATTTAGGGGAGTTGAGTGGGGTTTAGGGGATCCCTGAGGACCCTAAGAGGGGTCACAGGGAGTTCCCAGTTCTGGGCAGAGCCGTGAGGGTCCCCAGCTCTGAGCAGGATCATGGGAATCCCCAGTGGGATATAGGGGAGTTGCGTGGGGTTTAGGGGATCCCTGGGGACCCTAAGAGGGATGACAG
Source organism: Agelaius tricolor (assembly GCF_023055355.1). Classification (NCBI taxonomy): domain Eukaryota; kingdom Metazoa; phylum Chordata; class Aves; order Passeriformes; family Icteridae; genus Agelaius; species Agelaius tricolor. The sequence continues at coordinate 1,600,692 of NW_027269326.1, forward strand.
GGAGTCCCCCATTCTGAGCAGGATCATGGGAGTCCCTGGTGCTGAGCAGGACCACAGGAATCCCCAGTGCCAAGTGGGGTTTAGGGGATTTTAGGGCTTTAAGAGTCCCCAGAACTGAGTAGAGATGTGAGGGTCCCCAGTTCTGAGCAGGGTCATAGGGGTCCCCAGTGGGATTTAGGGGAGTTGAGTGGGGTTTAGGGGATCCCTGGTGCTGAGTGGGGTCACAGGAGTCCCCAGCACCGAGCAGAGCTGTGAAGGTCCCCATTCTGAGTAGGATCATGGGTGTCCGTGTCCCCACACCCCCACCGTGCAGGGTCTGTGTCCATCCTCGGGCTCTGCATCCTCCCCGTGTCCCTCCTGACAGAAAACGGCCCCATCCCGGCCCCACCCCGCACCCTGGCTGTCCCCAGCCGTGTCCCCCGTGTGTCCCTCCCTGATAATCCGCCCAGCCCTGCCCTGCCCAGCCCTGCCCGCGATCCCGCACCAGGGGCAGCCCCACAGCCGGCACCAGGGCGATGTGGCACCTGCCCGATGCCCACCCCCTCACCCACAGACCCCCGGCATCCTGGAGACCCCGGGCTCCCTGGACCTGGAGGAAATCATGGGCGACCTCTCCTACGACAACGACAACGCTTACAGCAACGACACCCTCCTGGACTACGACGCCGCTCCCTGCCACAACAGCTTCTGTCCCCTCTTCCAGAGCGTGGCCCCCCCTTTCCTGGCCGCCACCAGCGTCGCGGCCGCGCTGGCCACCGGCGCCTTGCTGGTGGCCCTGGCCAAGCGTCCCCAAGCGTGGCAGTGGCCGCAGAGCCGAGCGCTGGTGGCGCAGCTGGCGCTGGGCACGGCGCTGTTCGCGGCGCTGCTGCCGGCGCTGGCCGCGGGCGTGGCGCGGGGCTGGCACCTGGGCACGGGGCTGTGTCGCCTCACGCACCTCCTGTGGCACTGGAGCGTCTTCGCCCAGGCGCTGCTGGTGGCCAGCGGCTCCTGCGGCACCGCCTGGGCTCGCTGGGACCCCCGGAGCCGCCGCCTGGCCGTGGCCCTGTGGGCAGCGGCGCTGCTCTTGGCCACTCCGGCCGCGCTGGTCAGCGGTGTGGCGGCGGGCACCGCCTGCGTCCGGCGCAGCGTGGGCATCCTGGCACCGCTGTACCTGCTGCACCTGGCCCTGTGCCTGCTGCTGCTGCTGCTGCTGCCCGCGGGGCTGCTGCTGGCCGCGCTGGCCGTGCCGCGCCTCAGGGCGAGCGGAGCCGGGCTCGCCTGGCTCTTCCTGGGGCTCTGGGGGCCCTACGGAGCGGGGCTGGCCGGGGAGTTCCTGCTGCAGGCCGGGCTGCTGGAGCCCACCTGCGGCTCCTTCCAGCACTTCGACATCGCGCTGGGGCTGAGCGAGGGGCTGGGGGTGCTGCACTGCTGCCTCGGGCCCCTGGCGCTGCTGCTCGCCCGGAGCTGCCGCCGCGATGCCGGCGCTGCCGGGGGCTGCTGAGCGCCGGGGGCTACGGAGCTCCAGGGGATACAGAGCTCCCGGGATTGCCGAGCTCCGGGACTGCCGAGCTCCGGGAATGCTGAGCTCTGGGAATGCTGAGCTCCGGGAATGCCGAGCTCCCGGGAATGCTGAGCTCCGGGAATGCTGAGCTCTGGGATTGCCGAGCTCCCGGGAATGCCGAGCTCCGGGAATACTGAGCTCCGGGGGCTACGGAGCTCCAGGGGATATTGAGCTCCGGGGGCTGCCCAGCTCCGGGACTGCCGAGCTCCCGGGAATGCTGAGCTCCCGGGATTGCTGAGCTCCAGGAATGCCGAGCTCCCGGGAATGCTGAGCTCCGGGAACGCCGAGCTCCGGGAATGCCGAGCTCCGGGGATGCTGAGCTCCCGGGAATGCCGAGCTCCGGGAATGCCGCGATCTGGGGCTGCCGAGCTCCGGGAATGCCGAGCTCCGGGACTGCCGAGCTCCGGGAATGCCGCGATCTGGGGCTGCCGAGCTCCCGGGAACGCTGAGCTCCCGGGAATGCTGAGCTCTGGGATTGCTGAGCTCTGGGGAGTACGAAGCTCGGGGGCTACGGGAGCTCCAGGGACTGCCAGGCTCCGGGCGCTGCCGAGCTCCGGGGCTGCACCGCAGAGCCAAACGGACACCCGGCAGTCAGCCCCGGCCCCTTGGCGCTGGACTAGGACCCCTGGCACCAGACTTGGCACCCTGGATCCTGGGCACCAGCCTGGGCCGCCCAGCACTGACCCCTGGCCACCTGGCACAAGCCTTGGCACCCTGGCATCTGGGCACTGGCCTCTGTCCCACAGTGCCCCCACAGCCTCTGTCCCCTCTGTCCCACACCCAACACTCCCCCAGGACCCCCCGTTCCGTGCCCTCTGTCCCTTCCCTTGGGGTCTCAGCCCCCTCTTTGGGGCCGGACCCCCCGACTGCCCAGCACAGAAAGCCCTGGGGTGACTCAGGCTGCCCGGGGGGGGTCACCCCAGACTCCAGGGGGATCCCCGAGGCTCAGCCCCGGCCCCCCCTCCCCAGCTCCGGGGGGGGATTTCGGAAGTGATGGGATTTTTCCATCTCTCCTGACAAGCCAAGAGGATGCAGTGGGAATTAAACACAACAAACACAACTGCCAGAGGCACTCGTCCAGCCCAGTTAATGCCCTGGACGGGACCGGGAGGTGATGGGGGGGACGGGAAATGGGGGGTGTGTGCTCCTCGTGCCTCCAAATTGGCAGGAGAAGTTCCTAAGGAAGCTGTGGAGCCTGCGGGGGGAGTGGGGGCATTTTTGCCCAGAGCCCACGAGGGCAGGGCGCGTGCAGTCACGGGTGTGACACGGGCACAGCAGTGGGGACAATGGGGCTGCTCTGCCTGAGCCAAGCCCTGGAGGAGCTGGGGGCTCATCCCCGCTAAACTGGGGGACTGATCAGTGGGGAATGAGCACACATCGTCCCCAAAACTGGGGATCCATCAAACCCCTGCAGGGACTCTACACCCCCAGTCCAGCACCATCATCTGGGGCAGACAAAACCTTCCCCCTTCCCATCTGCCTGTCCCCTTGGGTCACCATGGTCACCCCAGGACACTCGGCCACCCGGTGTCCACAGCTCCATCTCTGTCCCCTCGGGCAGGACAGACAGAGCAGAGCCCAGGGTGTGGCCCCGAGCTGTGGCTCAGGGCAGGGGGGCCAGGGGAACCTTTCCTTGCACCCCTCGCATGACCCCAAATCAAACCACATCCCTCCAATGGGGGTTTGCCCTGAGCAGGCACACCTGGGGATGGAGTGTCCAGGGTGTCCCTGTCACCTGGGTGGACACATGGCTGGGGTGTCCCTGTCACCCGGGGGGACAACACGCCCAGAGCCAAGCTCCGAGGGGAGCCCCGTGCAGGCGGGTGACCCCAGGTCTTGTGGCACGGCCGCGTGATGGCATGAAATCACCCATGCCGGGCATGAAATCACCCACCCTGGGCGTGACATCGCCCCTCCCGGGCCCGCCAGGCTGCTGAGGATGGGATTGGGTGGGGACATCCCCCCCGACAGTCCCCTCCCCTCCTCGGCCACATAAACCCGGCGGCAGCGCCGCGCCCGCCCGGCTCCAGCACCGACCATGGGCCACCTGCAGCTCTGGCTGCCCGTCCTGGCTGTGCTCACAGGGATCGTGGCCCAGGAAGGTAGGGGGGACACTGGGGTGGGGGACAGGAGTGGGATCGTGGCCCAGGAAGGCACGGGGGACACCGGGGTGGGGGGGACAGGAGCCAGCACGGGGCAGGGTCCCAAGGGGACGTGGCAGCAGCTCTCGGATCACTCTCGGCCAGCCGGGCTGGAGGATGCTGGAGCAGGGGACAGCCAGAGAGGGCTGTGGGACACGCCAGCCTCCCAGCAGGTCCCCTGTGTTGTCCCCAGACCTGTACCGAAAGGTGTTCGTGTTCCGGAAGGATCCCAGCGACGCCTTCGTGGTGCTGCAGGCGCAGCTGGAGCAGCCCCTGCGCAACTTCACCGTGTGCCTGCGCTCCTACACCGACCTCAGCCGGCCCCACAGCCTCTTCTCCTACGCCACCAAAGCCCAGGACAACGAGATCCTGCTCTTCAAGCCCAAACCCGAGGAGTACCGCTTCTACGTGGGGGGAAAGTTTGTCACCTTCCGTGTCCCCGAGGGCCGCAGGGACTGGGAGCACGTCTGTGCCAGCTGGGAATCCTCCACGGGCATCGCCGAGTTCTGGCTCAACGGGAAGCCTTGGCCGAGGAAGGGGCTGCAGAGGGGCTACACGGTGGGGGCCACGGCTGCCATCCTGCTGGGACAGGAGCAGGACAGCTTCGGGGGTGGCTTTGACCTCTACAACTCCTTCTCGGGGGAGCTGACCGACGTCTACCTGTGGGACACGGGGCTGTCCCCGGAGAAGATGCGCGCAGCTTTCCTGTCCCTGCGCCTGCCGCCCGCGCTGCTGGCCTGGAACAGCCTCAGCTACGAGGTCAAGGGAGATGTGGTGGTGAAACCCCGGCTCCGGGAGGTGCTGGGGGCCTGAGGGCTGTGGGGCAGGGGTGGCCTCGGTCCCCGCTGTCCCCTCCTCACCCCTGTCAGTCACACCCATCTCCCCAGCAGCCAGCACCCCTTCACCTCTGCAACCCACCATGAGGAAGGTTCCCCAGCTGGGGACAGGGTCCCCCTGAGTGCCACCAACAGCCAGGGCACCCATTCCCCATCCCACACCCCCCAAGCTGCCCCACGGCCGTCCCTGCACAGGCAGGACATGGATCCAGCGGCTCTGGCGCTGCCCAGCCCCATGCAGAGTCAGGAAGGGGAAGGCCCCTCCCCTGGGGACAGGGGGACTGTCCCCAAAGCCAGTCCCCACCACGCTCACACGCCATTTCCCAACAGTCCTGGGGCTTGGGGACGAAGGTCAGTGTCACCACCAGTCACTGTCACTCTTGGGTGTCCTCGGAGCAGCCTCTGAGCAGCTCCAGGTGGCTCCAAGCTCTCCCCTTTCCCACGGTGGTGACAGTGGCCGGGTTCGACGGTGCCATGGGGCCGCTGTGGCTCTGCCTCCTCATCCTCACTGCGCTCTTTGGTCCCACAGCCCAGCAAGGTAATGGCACAGGGACACCCTGAGGGGCATGGGGACATGCAGGGGGGGTTATGGGGTCACTGGGGCACCCTGAGTGCTCCCGAGGGGTGGGGGCAAAGGGGGCATGGGGGAACCCACAAGGGGCACCCCGAGCTCTGCAAGGGGGGGCCATGCAGGGCACAGGGGTCTTGGCAAGGGTGGCAGGAGGGGGCACGATGGCAAAGGGGCACCCTGAGGACTGAAATGGGGGTGGGGGGGACAGTGGGGGGTGGCAGGGACTCGACATTCAACACCCTGTGCCACAGCTGGTGGTGTGGCACCCACCCTGGGTGCTGGGTGCCACCTCTGTGGCAGGAACAGCCACCTGTGAGTCACCTCCTGCAGACCTGGGCAGCTCGGTGTTCGTGTTCCCCCGAGAGTCCCAAAGCGCCCACGTGCTGGTGACAGCAAAGCTGGAGAAGCCCCTGAACAACTTCACCGTGTGCCTCAAGTCCTACACCGACCTCACCCGGCCCTACAGCCTCTTCTCCTACGCCACCAGAAAACAGAGCAACGAGATCCTGCTCTTCAAGCCCAAACCTGGCCAGTATGACTTCAACGTGGGCAACCAGTTCTTGTCCTTCACGGTGCCTGAAACTCTCGGAGGGGTCGAGCACGTCTGCGTCAGCTGGGAATCCTCCACGGGCATCGTGAGCTTCTGGTTCAATGGGAAGCCCTGGCCCAGGAAGGGGCTGCAGAAGGGCTACACGGTGGGAGTGCCAGCATCCATCCTGCTGGGGCAGGACCAGGACAGCTTTGGGGGTGGTTTTGATGCCAAGCAGTCCTTTGTGGGGGAGATTTCATCCGTGTACATGTGGGACATGGGGATCTCCAGCATGGAGGTCGTGTCAGCCATGTATGACACACCTGGCCAAACCCCCATTTTTGGCTGGAACAATTTCCCCTACAAGATCGTGGGTGAGGTGTACCTGAAGCCCTGAGGTTGTGGGGGGTGTCCCCAATCCCTGCTGTGTAACCCCTTCCCCTAAAGCCACCCAACATTGTATAAATGGAGAAATGTGCTTTTAGGGTTCTGGTGGTCTTTAGGGGCGGGGGAGTGGATTGAGGCCCACCAAGGCACGGCAGGCCTCAGGTGATGGATCCAGGCTCAGAAGCTCCCTAGGGTGAGGATGGAATGGGGGAAGGAACTCCCAGCTCAGGGCCTTGCTCTGGTTTGGAGACATGGGGCTGAGCTGGGGACAGGACAGTCCTGGGGGTATGTGCACCCCTGGCAGCCCCCAGGCATGGTGGGGCTGGGCTGGGGGCAGAACCCAGGGACCCAGGACTGTTGGGGGGCAGCCCTGGGACATCCCAGTGTCCCCAAGCTTGGGGAGGTTCAGTCCCACGACCCAGAGCCCTGGGGGTGCAGTCCTGGAGCTCTTGGGGGGTTCAGTCCCATGTCCCTGGGGGTTTAGCCCCATGTCCAGGTAGGGCATAGTCCCACATTCTGGTGGGGGACAGTCCCATGCCCAGGTGGGGCATAGTCCCATGTCCTGCGGGATTCAGACCCAGAGCCCTGGGGGTGCAGTTCTGGAGCCCTCGGTGGGGTTCAGCCCTGGAGCTCCAGGGTTCCATCTCTGTATCCTGGGGATTCAGCCCTACAGCCCCGTGTGCCACACAGATCCGGAGGGTCCAGCCTTGAGTCCCACTGGTGCAGTCCTGGAGTCCCGAGATGTTCAGTCCTGGATCCCCTGAGGGTCAGTCCCAGAGCCCCGAGCGGCAATCCCGTGTCCCGGGGGCCTCAGTCCCAGAGCCCTGGAGGGCTCAGTCCCCTGTCCTGGGGGATTCAGCCTCCTGTCCTAGGGGATTCAGCCTCCTGTCCTGGGGGATTCAGCCCCCACTCCTGCAGCCCCCTGTCCCGGGGGTTCCAGCTCGCTGTCCCGGAGGTTCAGCCCCGTGTCCCAAAGCCCCGCGTCCCGGCGCGGCCTCGCAGCCGCGGGTTCCCTCCTCGTCCCCCCGACACCCATCCGACCTCCCCCGTGTCCCCATTGTCCCCTGTGTCACCGCTGCGCCACCGTCGCTCGCTGCGGCCTCTCCCGGCCCAGCCCCGCCTCAGCTCGGATCCCGCTCCGGCCCAGCTCCGCCTGAGCTCGGACCCAACTCCGCCTCAGCTCCGCCTCAGCTCCGCCTCAGCTCGGGCCCCGCTCCGCCTCAGCTCGGACCCAACTCCGCCTCAGCTCCGCCTCAGCTCGGGCCCAGCTCCGCCTCAGCTCGGGCCCCGCTCCGCCTCAGCTCCGCCTCAGCTCGGACCCCGCTCCGCCTCAGCTCCGCCTCAGCCCGGGCCCCGCTCCGCCTCAGCTCTGCCTCAGCTCGGGCCCGGCCCCTTCTCGCTCCGCCCCGCGCGGCCTCCCCGGTACGGCGGGGCCGGGGGGACAGCGGGGCGGAGGGAACGGAGCGAGGCCGGGGCCCAGCGGGGCCCAGCGGGGCCCGGAGCTGCGGCCTGTGGGGACAGGGGGGGCCCGAGCTGGGCCCGGGGCGCTGAACGGGGGTCCCGGGGGGCTGATGGGGTGGGGGGCTCTGAATTGGGGCACCCGGTTAAACTCTGCTGAGGGGGTGGGTGTGAGGGTCCTGACATGAGGGGTGTCGATTGAAGGGTCTGAAATTGGGGTTTGGGGTGCAGGGGATTTTGGGGCATCCTGGTCATGTTCTCTAGGGTGTGGTTTTGGGGGACCCGGGGGTCCTGACATGGGGGTGTCAATTGAGGGGAGTGAATTTGGGGTTTATTTGAGAGTCCTGGCCAGGGGGTGCAGGGGACTTTGGGGTACTCTGGCCATGTTCTCCAGGGTGTGGTTTTGAGGGTCCTGACATAGGGGGTCTGAATTGGGGAGTATGGGGGTCTTGACCTGGGGGTCCTGGGGATCTGGCCGGGTTCTCCACGGGGTTGGTTTTGGGGTACCAGGGGTCCTGATGGGCAGGATCTGAGCTGGAGGTCTGGGGGCTTTATTTAGGGCTCCCAAGGGTCTTGGCCAGAGAGTTTTGGGGATGGTGCTGGGGCTTCTGGAGGTGTGGAGGGTTTTCCAGGGGGATGGTGTTGGGGGGCATTAATTTGGAGTCTCAGGGGTCCTGGCTGGAGGCCCTGGGGAAGTGGTAATGGGGTCTGGGGCCCTGAGATGGGGGTCCCAGGGAGTCTGACTTTGTGGGTCTGTCAGGAGGTCCCAGGGGACTGAATTGGGGGTCCCAGGGGGCCTGGCCATGTTCCTGGGGGGAGAGGGAGTTGTATTGGGGTTCCTGAGATCCTGGAGGCTTGGCCACGTTTAATGGGGGGGGGGGGGGGGGGTTCCTGGGGGTCTCTGGGGACCTGATTTGGGGGCCTGGCCACGTTCTCCTGAGGGTGATTTTGGGGGTCCTGGAGGTGCTGTCCTGGGGGTCCTGGCCAGGGGATCCCAGGGGATCTTTCCTGGGGTCACAGCATCTGAAATGGAGGTTCCAAGGGTCCTGACTTGGGGCTCCTGTGGGATCTCACCTGAGGGATCCGTGGGGTCCCCAGAGCAGCAGTGTCCCCTGTCCCCCCACAGGCGATGGGTGCATTGGAGCCCCCCAATTTCTCATGGGTGGTCGAGGGGCGGCTGGCGGGGCTGGCGATGCCGCGGGAACCGGGGCACTACCGGTACCTGCGGGAGCGCGGCGTGCGACACCTGGTGTCCCTGACCGAGCGGGCCCCGCCCCACCACGGCTGCTGTCCCCAAATCCAGCTGCACCGGCTCCGCATCGCCGACTTCACCCCCCCGAGCCCCGAGCAGATCCAGAGCTTCCTGCAGATCGTGGAGGAGGCCAATGGCCGCGGGGAGGTATGGCCGGGGACACCTGGGGGAGAGGACAGCGAGGGGACTCCTGGGGGACAGCTGGGGGATGATACCTGAGGGATACCTGGGGGACAACTGTGGGAAGACACTGGGGGGGGCAGCTGGAGGAGACTAGAGGGGACAATTGAGGTGGTGACACTGGAGGTGGGGAGATCTAGGGGGATACCTGGGGGAGGACACCAGGAGAGGCACCAGGGGAGGGGACACTAGAGAAGACATCTGGGGGAACAATTCAGGGACACCTCGAGGGTTGGGGGGAGACCTCAGCAGGGTGACACCTCAGGGGGGTGATGCCTCAGGGGGGAGGAACACCTTGAGGTGGAATTTTTGGAAAGATGGCACCTTGGTGGTGGGGGACACTTTGGAGGGGGTGACATCTTGACAAGATGACACCTTGGGAGTGGGGGGAGATGACATCTCAGGGGAATGGCACCTTAGTGGGGGATGGAGTCCCCTTGAGGAATGACACCTTGGGAGGGTTACACCTGGAGGGGAACACACACCTGAGGTAGGGTTGTGACACCTGCTGGCTGTGAAATCTCAGGGAGTTGTCACTTCAAGAAGGGACACCTAGGAAGATGAGGGGAGGGGGTGACAGAAGGTGACACCAGGCAGAAATCCCATGAAGGCAGCACCAAAATGGGCATCACCTGTCACTCAGAGGGGCACGTGGGCATCCAGCAGTGCCACCCACTGCTGTGTCCCTGTGCCAGGCCGTGGCAGTGCACTGCATGCTGGGCCATGGCCGGACTGGCACGCTGCTGGCCTGTTACCTGTGCAAGGAGCAGCACCTGGCAGCTGGTGACGCCATCCGCGAGATCCGACGCCTCCGGCCCGGCTCCATCGAGACTGCAGAGCAGGAACAGGCCGTGCTCCGCTTCTGCCAGTGCCTGAGGTAGGTGCCACCGTCCCCAGGGTGTCACCACGGGGGTCCCCTCCCCATCTGTGGCTCCTAAATGTCCCCAGTCCTCGCTCACTGGTGGCTTTTTCCCCTCCACAGAGCTGGCAAGGAGAGCTGAGGACGTGGATGGCATCCGTGGAATTGGGCACCCTGAAGTGCCAGGCATGCCCAGCCCTGTCTCTCCACTCCTGCATTAAAGGACTGGCCTGTGGCTTCTCTCCAGGTCTGGTTTTGGGGTACACATTGGGGGGATGCCTGGTCATGGCTCTGCTGGGCACCCCCAGACCCGGCTTCGTTGGCAGCTGCATCTTGGGATTTGGGGTCCAGGCTCTGGGGTCTTGGGTTTGGGGTTCCTCAGGGTTCTGGTTCTGGATCCTGGCTTTGAGCTCCCTCAGGGCCCTGAATTTGGGGTCAGTCAGGGTCCCAATTCTGGGGTTTGGGATCCTGGCTCTGGGGTCCCTTGGGCTGATGGCCCTGGGGTCTTGGGTTTGGGGTTCCTCAGGGTTCTGGTTCTGGATCCTGGCTTTGAGCTCCCTCAGGGCCCTGAATTTGGGGTCAGTCAGGGTCCCAATTCTGGGGTTGTTTGGGATCCTGGATCTGGGGTCCCTTGGGTTCCCAGCTCTTGGCTCCTGGCTTTGGATCCTGGCTTTGGGATCCCAGCCCTGCGTCCTGACTCAGGGGTTCCTCAGAGTCCTGGTTCCAGGATCATGGGTCTGGGGTCTCTCAGCGTTGTGGTTCTGGGATCCCTTGGTGTCCCAGCTCTGGGGTCTCTCTGGGTTCTGGCTTTGGGGTCCCAAGTCTGGGTTCTGGCTCTGGGATCCTTTATGATTCTCATTCTGGGCACTCTCAGGGTCCTGGTTCTGGGGTCATCTGGGGTCCCAGCTCTGGGTCCTGGCTCTGGGTTCTGGCTTTGGGGTTCTGCTTTGGAGTCCTGGCTTTGGGACCTTGGCTTTGGGGTCCCAGCTCTGGGTCCTGGCTCTGGGTTCTCGCTTTGGGACCTTGGCTTTGGGGTCCCAAATCTGGGTCCTGGCTCTGGGGGCCCTCAGGGTGCTGTTTGTGGGGTCCCATGGGATCCCAGCTCTGGGGTGGTTCTGTCTCTGGGGTCCTTCAGGGACCATGGGCAGCCCTCCCAGAGCTGTCACCTGCCAGTGCCCTGATGCCACGTGGAGGGTGACAACCGTGTCAGCGCCCGGGGGCCGACCCGGGACGTTGGTGCTTAAAGTGTAGCTTAGCCGGAATTGAGGCATCTCCATCCAAAAATCCAATCCTGGAAATCTCTTCTCAGCTGCTCCTAACCTTGGTGGCATTTAAATCCTGGTTGGAAGCAGTGTCACCGTCCCCGTTTCCGGGCGGGTGGCACATGGCTGGGAGCGCCCCGAGCACAGCTGGGGCCAGCGCCTCAGCCAGCAGCTCCACAGTCCCTAAAAGTTCCTTTGGAATGCCACAATGTCACCATCCTCCTTTGGGGACAAGGTGCCAGGGTGGTGACACCGGGGTGGTGACATTGGCATGGTGACACTGGTCACTGCTGGCAATCCAGCTGTGCCCTGCCCAGATGTGACCACTATTGGGAAGGGGGCTCACCACAGGGTATGAGGTCACTCCAAAACTCCAGGGCCACCCAGCTGGCCCTGGTGGCCCATGGTGGGGTTTTGGGGACACCAATGTCCCCCAGATGATGCCACAGCAAGGCCACACCAGCGCACGGAGCCGTGCGGGGGGCACATACCCAGGGCACAGCCAGTTTGGGGTGCCCAGCCCTGTGTGGGGGCCAGCTCGGGGACAATGGGGACACAGTGGGGACGATGTGGCCGCGGTGGGGACGCCGTGGCCGCGGTGGCAGTGCCGGACAGCGATGTCCAGCCTAAGCTCACATGGGCCGGAGCGGCCCAAAGCTGCTTACGGCAGAATTATTGCCCTTAACCCCGCTGACTCCACACTGTCCTCAGAGTCCCCTGGGCTCAGGGGGCCAGGCCGGGCCGGGGGGGCTCCATGGACCCCCCACCCCCTCCAAGGAGGGCTGGGCTGGGGGGGCATCGCCCCAGAGCCGCTCCCGGGGCTCCCGTGTGGCTGGGCTGGTGTCACACGTGCGGGGTTTGCTCGTCCCTCGATCCTGGCTCTGAGCCGGGGACACATCCTGGATGTCCCCTCTGTGTCCCCTCCTGTCCCCCCAGGCTGGCGAGTGGCCCAGCTCCGGCTCAGCCTGCGGGATGGGGACATGGCACTGGTGGCTGTCCCCGTGTGGGGACACATTTAGGGTGGGATTAGAGAGCGGGAGCTGGGATGGGGAAGGGCGAGCGGGGAGCGCTGGCTCAGGCGGACACACAGAGGGGACAGAGGGGACACAGGGCTGAACTGCACCCAGTGCCACCCACCTGTCCCTGTGTCCCACCCAAACCCCACCCACGTGTCCTGTCCATGTCCCATCCATGTGTCCCATCCATGTCCCACCTGTGTGTCCCCTCTTTGACCCACCACAGTCCCACCCTTGTGTCCCATCTGTGTCCCCTGGATCCCTCTCTGTCCCAGAAATGTTTTCCCTGCGTGTCCTGCCCATGTGTCCCACTCGTATCCCATCTGTGTCCCCTCCATGGTCCCACCTGTGTGTCCCACTCGTGTGTCCCACTCATGTGTCCCACTTGTGTGTCCCACCCGTGTGTCCCACTCGTGTCCTCCCTCTATGTGCCCCTCCTGTAGCCCTCCGTGCTTTTCCCGGTCCCACCCGTGATCCCCCATGTGTCCCCCCGTGTCTCCCTCGCTTTCCCCCCCAGATCCCCCTCCATGTCACCCACACGCCCCCCGGACCCCTGCCCCCCCTCCGGGTACTACATTTCCCAGCATCCCTCGCTCCCCGCTGCCTCGCTCCGCCATTGGCCGCCTCCAGAAGCGCTCAGCGGCGTCTCCTGATTGGCTGTCGCCGCGGCAACGGGCGGCGGGGGGCGTGGCCGGGGCGGCCCCTCCCGCCGTCGCGGGTTTGTTTGCGGCCGCCCGGCGGCGGCGGCCGGAGCCGAGCGGACCCGGACGGACCCGAACCGAGCCGGAAAAGGCCGAAAGCAGGCGGAAAGAGCCGAGCGCAACCGAGCGCGGCCGGCCGGGCATGAGGAGCGGCGGGACGCGGAGCCTCCCGCGCCCCCCGCCCGGGGCCGGTGCCCCCGGGGCTGCCCGGCCGAGCCCGCCGGTCCGCGGGCCCCGGTGACGCCGCGGGAGCCGCCGCAGGGGGGACCTGGGCTATGCGGTGGTGGCTGCGCGCCGCCGTCCTCAGCCTGCTCGCCGGAGCCGGGGGTGAGGGGCCGCCCCGGGGAGCTGGGGGGGTGGCGGCGGGGCCGGTCTGGCCGGTGCCGGGCGGCGGGGCTCGGGGGCGGGAAAAGGGTCCCGGTGTGTTCCGGTATGTCCCGGTGTGTCCCGGCGGGACCGGTCCGTCTAGTGCCGGGTGCCGGCAAAGCGGGAGGAGGCGGGGGACAGCTGGGGACAGCGGGGGCGGGAGGAAGGTCCCGGTGTGTCCCGGTGGGATTGGTTTGGCCAGCACCGGGTCCCGGAGAGACGGGGGCGGGAGGTTCCGTGGGCAGGGGAAGGGTCCCGATGTGTCCCGGTGTGTCCCGTGCCGTCCCGCCCCCATCCCGGTTCATCCCGGTTCGTTCCGTCTCACCCGTGTCCCGGTGCCGGTCCCGCAGGCAGCGGCCGGAGCGAGCCCCGGGCCGTGGTGGGGCGCGTCGGGGGCAGCGCGGTGCTGTCCTGCGGGCTCCTGGGCGCACACGAGGCGCGCCCACCGCTCTACGTGATCGAGTGGGTCCGGTTCGGCTTCGTCCTCCCCATCTTCATCAAGTTCGGGCTCTACTCGCCGCGCGTGGACCCCGAGTACGCGGGTGAGTGGCGGGGAAGGGGCGGGCGGGGGTTCCCGGGACTCCCGTGGGCTGTCCCGTGTCTCCACTCGCTGTGGTTGGGTCGAACCGGGTGCTGCTGCTGTTGGACCACCTTAATCCCACTCCCGGGGAAGTGGGGGGCTCTTGCGGGGGTCTCGGGGGGCCAGGGAGGTCCCTGCATCAGGTGAGTGCCAATCTCCGTCCCCAGGGATAGCAGGAGGGATTGGGGTGCCCAGCCTGGCAGCGGGAGGGATCCCCACAGGGTGAGATCGGGGAGAAACCCCCCAAACCCACCCCCGTGGCTGCTGGGGCATCTCCTGCAGGGTGGCACGGCCGAGCCCCACCGGTGCCACCGGGGTGCCCCGGGGGCTGCGGGCGCTGCCTCGGCCCGTGCGGGTCGCCTGAAGGTTGAGGCTGGGGAGGGGATTTCGGGGGAGCTGCTAATTGGAGCAAAGCTGGGCCGGGGACGGGCTGGGCGTGGGAGGGGGATATTCGCTGCTTTAGCGGGTATTTAAAGTGAGCGGTGGCAGGGCCAGAGGAATCCCAGCGAGAGGATCCCTGAGAGCACGAGGGGAAAGCCACAAGAGTGTCCCCTGGGCATGGGAAGAGCTGGCAGCCCGTGGGTGATTTGGGCTGAGCCCAACCCCGACGTTCTGTGCCAGAATCCGTGCTCCGACCCTTCCTCGGGGGGCCAGATCATGCTCAGATCACAACCCAAACCCTGCTGCCAAAATTGTCCCTTGCCTAAAAATCCCCTCGGTTGGGACACCCCACTCTCCTGCTGCCCTTTCCCACGAGGGTGCAGATTTTGGGGGATGCTTTCAGCAGCTCCGCCTTGGCTCTGAGGGACCAGCGGTGACAACGAACGCCCCGGGCAGGACAAGGCACCTGCTCTGCCGGGAGGCCGGGCTGAGCTCCTGTTACCTGAGCGCCGAGGGGCCCCGGGGCTGCCGCGGCTCCGGTTACCCAGGAAGGGGCTGGCAGTGCCCTCCCCCGTGTCCCCTCGCCGCCGAGGGCTGCGGGAGCAGATTGGGATCAGCGCTGGGGGAAGGGGCTGCTGGCTGGAATGAGGGCGAGCTTGGTGGGTGGGCAGGGGGGGCTGGCGGCCGTCGCCATGGCAGCGGGGCGGCTCGGTCTTGTTTTCCATCGGCCGGGAAGGGCAGGGGAGGTGGGTGCAGGGCGATGCCAGCCCCTCTCTCCGCCGCTTCCCAGGTGGATCAGATCAGGTGTCACCGCTGCTGTCACCAGTGTCACTCCTGGGGAGATCGGGGGGGGGGTCCTGGGGACAGGGTGGGCTGCAGCTCCTTCTGTGACAGCACGTGGTGGGAGGGGGTCGGCTCTCCCCTGGGTGCCACCGCCACCCACGGTGACACGAACCACTGTCCCCTGCCCTAGAAGAGGGTCGGTGGTCTCCGGGCTGGCTCAGGCCCCCCCTCCCTGGCTCCGGCCGCGTGGCGGGGGCTGCAGCCCCCTTTGTGTCCCCTCCCCTCCTTTGTGTCCCGCTGAATGTCGGTTGCCAGGCGCGGGGGGATGCTGGGCCACAGGGTTTTGTTTTTGCAGGGCGGTGGAGGAGGAGGAGGGAGCTGGGGCCGGCACAGGGGGATTAGGGGGAGGCTGAGGGGCGTCCCCAGACCGCTCTGATCCCTTCCAAAGGGACCTTTGTTCAGGAGCCGGCTGCTCCCGCCGTGCCTGGGGCTGGGGGCTGGCAGCTGCTGGGGCTTCCCAGAGCTTCCCAAAGCTTCCCAGAGCTGTCCCAATTCCCAGGGCTCGGCGTGGGAGCCAGATCTGGGGTGAAGGCTGGCGGACCCCTCATCCCACAGCTGTGGAGTGAAGGCAGAGGGGTGGGAGACAGCTCTGGGCGCTGCGGGAAAGGTTTGCACGTGTTTGTGTGCGGGGTTCGCACGGCTCAGGGCGAATCTCGGTGCCCAAACCCGCCTGCCCGGCTCCTGCCACTCCTCCTCCTCCTCATCATCCTTGCCAGGCTCGTCTGGCGGGACACGGAATCCCAATCCCGCTGCCAGCCGGGGCTCCGGTGCCTCGGGCACTGCGTGGGGACCGTCTGTGACACCGGCTGGGGCTGGCAGCGGGGTTCCCCAAAACTTCCCGTGTCGGGAACCCCTCGGGAAGCTGCAGGTCCTGGGATGCTGATGGAGCATCATGGGCTGCTCCGGTGCTGCCCGTGCCGTGTCCCTGCCGCGGTGTCTCGGGAGCAGGGTCACCTGGAATGGCCCGGGGGTGCCCGGGGTGGCAGTGCCGGGCAGGGGGTGCCGGGGTGGCAGGGAAAGATGGATGCCCACGGAAGGGAGTGCTCCGGACAGTGGGTGCCCAGGGAAGGGGATGCTCAGGACGGTGGGTGCCCCAGACAGAGGGTGCCCAGGATGGTGGGTGCCCCAGACAGGGGGTGCCCAGGACAGGGGGTGCCGGTGCGTTCCTTGGGGGCCGCTGGCCGCGCACCCCAGCCTGGGCTGAGCCAATTGCCCACTGCACCCTGAGCCGATTATGGCTCTGATAATAGCCCGGGGGATTAGCGGGCTGCGGTCGCTCTCGCTGCGGCCCTTATCCCTCTCCTCATCAAAGAGGCCGCGGGGCGTGGGGCTGGCGCGGGGCGAGGACCCCACGGCCTGGGCGAGCCCCGGTCACCGTGTCCCCCCGGGAAGCTGCAGCGAGGCGGGCGAGGGTTCACCGTGACCGGGGCTTTGCAGGGCTCCCAAGGGTGAGAGCGCCGGGGGAGCTCCCAGGGGGAGGGAGAGTCCTCGGGAAGGGGGAAAAGGGGCCGGGGGAGGGGTGCTGGGACCAGCGATGCTCCAAGTGCGTGGACCCGCCGTGCTGGGGGACCCCGCCAAGGCCACTCTGCGCGAGGGCGGGTGACACAGCCACTGTCGCCTCCTCTGCGTTGTCACCCATGTGTGTAGAGTGCTGAACGTCGCTGGGACCAACCTCTGGCACCGCCATTCCCAGCCCCCCGCGGGGCCAGCGTGGGCGGGCGCCCTGGGGAGGGGGTGGCCCCAGGGAGGGGGTGACCCGGGGATAGGGTGGCCCCAGAGAGGGGGTGACCCGAGAGAGGGGTGGCCCCAGAGGGGGTGACCCGAGAGAGGGGTGGCCCCAGAGGGGGTGAGCCGGGAGAGGGGTGGCCCCAGGGAAGGTGTGAGCTGGGAGAGGGGTGGCCCCAGAGAGGGTGACCCGAGAGAGGGGTGACCCCAGAGGGCGTGACCCGGCAGAGGGGGTGGCCCCAGGGAAGGTGTGAGCTGGGAGAGGGGTGGCCCCAGAGGGGGTGGCCCCAGAGGGGGTGGCCCGAGGAGGGCGTGACCCGGGGATAGGGTGGCCCCAGGGAGGGGATGGCCCAGGGACGTGGCTGTCCCTGAGCCGCTGCCGGTGGCACACACAGGTCGTGTGCGGCTGGAGGAAGGTGCCTCGCTGCGCCTGGACCTGCTGCGTGCCGAGGACCAGGGCTGGTACGAGTGCCGGGTGCTCTTCCTCGACCGGCACAGCACCGACGCCGACTTCCAGAACGGCACCTGGATCCACCTCACCGTCAACGGTACCGGCCCGTCCCACCCTCAGCTGCTCTGCCCGCATCTCCCAGGGCTGGCACTGGAAACGCTGGGCTTCCACACTGAGTTGAGCCAGATCTAAGGGTGAGGGTTTGGATCGGGATTTGCCTTTCAGCACCTCCCACCTTCCTGGAGACCCCCCCTGCGTTCGTGGAGGTGCGGGACCAGGCTGCACTGAGCCTCACCTGCAGGGCTGTCGGCAACCCCCAGCCTGTTGTCACCTGGAAGAGGAGTGACCTGCCTGTGCAGAGCGGGGACACGGTGCAGGTGAGGGTGACAACCCGCCAGTCACCCCTCTGTGGGGTGTGGCCAGGCTCTGCTGCCCATCCCCAGTGTGGTGGCACCTCCCTGCTGCCACCACCCGGTTCACGGGGCACGTTGCCGTCCCTCGGTGGCCGTGCCACAGCTGGTGCCATTGCAGGTGAGCAACGGGACGCTGAGCATTGCCACCGTGGAGCGTGCCAGCGCGGGCACCTACACGTGCCACGCCTCCAGCAAGGAGGGTACCGTCACCCACACCACCCGTGTGCTCGTGCAGGGTAAGGACAGGTGTGGGCACACACCCGGAGCCATGGCATGGTCGGTTTTGGGAGCAGCTGGGGCTGTCCCCTGTGCCCAGCCCTCAGTGCCACTCTGCCCCGCACCCCAGGGCCACCCATCATCGTGGTGCCACCCCAGAACGTCACTGTCAACATCTCCCAAGATGCCTTTTTGGCGTGCCAGGCTGAGGCATACCCAGGAAACCTCACCTACACCTGGTTCCAGGGCAGCAGCAACGTCTTCCACCTCAGGTATGGGCTGGCACCGGGGCTGCTGTGCCCCCAAACCTGCCCCCGCGTGCCAGGGACATGCTGGGGGCAAATCCATCACCCCAGGGCAGCAGGAACAGTCCCAGCTGTGCCACTCCCTGCTGTGCCATCCCTTCCCAGCCACCTCCAGGCTCGGGTCCGTGTCCTGGTGGACGGGAGCCTCCTGCTGCAGCGAACGACCCCGGACGACGCTGGGAAATACACGTGCACCCCCAGCAACGGGCTCTGGAAGCCACCTTCCGCCTCAGCCTTCGTCACAGTGCTCTGTAAGACCCCCTCCTGCACCCCCAGGCCGTAGGGAGCCCTGCTGTGGGGGCTGTGGTGGGAACAGGGGTGCCCCATGGGGACCCCAGCGCCGTGTGTCCCCGCAGACCCGGCGCAGGTGACCACCATGCTCCCGGAGACTCACCTGCCCAAGGGCATGAGGGGCGTGATCCGCTGCCCCTCCAGGGCCAACCCCCCCCTGCTCTCTGTCACATGGACGAGGGACGGGCGCCCGCTGGAGC
This sequence comes from Agelaius tricolor, assembly GCF_023055355.1. Taxonomy (NCBI): domain Eukaryota; kingdom Metazoa; phylum Chordata; class Aves; order Passeriformes; family Icteridae; genus Agelaius; species Agelaius tricolor. Next base: position 1,619,195 of record NW_027269326.1, read on the forward strand.
TGGACAAGGTAGGGCCACTCCCACCACCCTTCCCAAATCCCTCCTGCTCACCCATTCCCCTCTCCCAGCTCTTTCCTAAACCCCTCCTCCTCACCTATTCCTCACTCCCAGCTCCTTCCCACCTCCCCAAATCCCTCCTGCTCACCCATTCCGCTCTCCCAGCTCCTTCCTGCTCACCCATTCCCTTCTCTCAGCTCCTTCCCACCTCCCCAAATCCCTCCTACGGCCACTCCCACTCCCACCACCCTTCCCACCTTCCCAAATCCCTCCTCCTTTCCCAGCTCCCCGGCTGGTCCGTTAGTCCGGACGGCTCCATCGTCATCGCCACGGGCAACGACGACGCGCTGGGGCTGTACCGCTGCACGCCCTACAACAGCTACGGCACCGCCGGCGAGTCCCGGCCCACGCGGGTCCTGCTGAAGGTGAGGAGCCCCTCGGGGTCCCCTCCTGGCTCTGCACCCCCTGCCAAGCTCCCCCAAACTGCCCCTCTGCCTTGCAGGACCCTCCTGCCTTCACGGTGCGGCCCAAGGAGGAATATTTCCAGGAGGTGGGCCGGGAGCTGGTGATCCCCTGCGTGGCTCAAGGGGATCCCCCACCCACCATCACCTGGGTGAAGGTAGGGGCTGCTGCTTTGGGGGGTCAGCTGAGACCCCTACCCGGGGCAGAGATTGTTTTTGGCCTCCAGGGTATCATTTCTGGGGCAGTGTCCTTGTCCCCACATCACTCCTGGGGCTGTGTCCCTGTCCCCACTGGGTTCCGTCCCATCACATGATTCCTGGAGGGCCTCAGGTCACTTTGCTTGGCTGTTCTCTAAAACACTGACAAAACCCTGCCCCTTGGTGTCCAAACCAGCCCCAGGGTGGTGGGCCATGTCCCCCTTTTCAAGTCCCCTTGTCCCCCGTGTGGCAGTGTCACAGTCCCAGCCCTGCAGGGGCCAGGTTGGTGGGTACCAACCATTAGCATGTCCATGCCCCACAGGTGGGTAGCATGGGGAAGAGCAGTGCCCAGGTGGATGGGAACAGCAGCCTTGTCCTCCACCCCCTCATCAAGGAGCAGCACGGAGTCTGGGAATGCACGGCCACCAACCAGGTGGCCAGTGTCACCACTGCCACCTCTGTCCACGTACTGGGTGAGCTGCCTGTCACTGGGACGGTCCTGGGGTGGGCAATGTGCTGGCAAGGGTGGTCCAAGCCCCCCAGCGTGACACTGCTGCCCACCAGGTACCAGTCCCCACGCTGTCACCAACGTCTCTGTGCTCCCACTGCTGCTGGCAGCCAACATCTCCTGGGAGCCAGGCTTTGATGGAGGCTACTTCCAGAGGTTCAGCGTCTGGTACACCCCTCTGTGAGTGCCCACCCCTGCTGTGTCCCCCCCCAGGTGCCTCAGCTCCCTCTCATGGGTCCCTCCTGTCCCCAGGGTGAGGTACCCACCGCGGGCACACCATGACTGGGTGTCCCTGTCGGTGCCAGCGGGGGCTCAGCACCTTCTGGTGGAGAACCTGCAGCCAGACACCAGTTACCAGTTCAGCGTCCTGGCCCAGAACAAGCTGGGCAGTGGCCCCTTCAGCCAGATTGTCACCTCCGTGCCCAGGGGTAAGGGCAGCTCCCCAGAACACGCCCGGTGCCCCCGTGCCCACCTCGTGCCAACCTCTGCTTTCTCCCCAAGGCTTCCCAGTGACCACAGTGCCTCCGGAGCCACCGGCCATGACCGTGCACGTCTTCCTGTCCCCACCCCGGGCTCTGACTGCCAACGAGACCGTGAGGGGGGTCCTGCTGCGCTGGGACCCCCCTGCCCGTGCCTCGGTGGCCCTGAGCGGGTATGCGCTGGAGCTGCGGCAGGACAAGGGCGGCTGGGAGGTGCTGGAGCGCTCCATCCCCGGCACTGACACCCAGGTGCTGGTGCCAGGGCTCATCAAGGTGAGGTCTGGCTGGGTTAGGGCTCGGTGGTTGCTGTGGCAGCGTGGCTCATGGCTCTGTGTCCTCCCCAGGACGCCTTCTATGAGTTCCGACTGGTGGCCTTTGCTGGCAGCTACATCAGCGACCCCAGCAACACGGTGAACGTGTCCACTGCAGGTGAGGCTGGGCTGCCACGTGGGGACAGAAACCAGAGGTGGGAAACATCCAGATTCCCAAAGGAGAATCCCCTTCATGCTGCTCCCACCACCCTGTCCCTACTGCTAAACTGGGGGCACGGACAGAGCAGGACCCCCAAGGCTAAACCTGGGGCAACAGCCAGAGTGGCTTCAGCCTCAGGAACCAGAGCATCTCCTCTCCTGGTGCCCATGGCAGTGGGCAGAGCAGCCCTGGTGGGGCAAGAGCGGAGCCCTTGCTGTGTCCCCGTGATGTGGTGACACCAGGGGAGGGCTGTGCCTGCCTGATGGGGTACCTTGTGTGTGGCAGGGGGCACAGTTCCCACCAAGGGCAGAGCAGCCCTGGTGGGTCAGGAGCTGAGCCCCCCATGATCCTGGTGACACCAGGAGGTTGTGCCTGCCTGATGGGGTGCCCTGTGTGTGGCAGGGATGGAGGTGTACCCGTCCCGCACGCAGCTGCCGGAGCTGCTGCCACAGCCGGTGCTGGCAGGGGTCATTGGTGGGATCTGCTTCCTCAGCGTGGCCGTCATCTTCAGCACCATGGCCGCCTGCATCATGAACCGGCGCCGCGCTGCGCGCGTCCGCAAGCGCCGCCAAGGTACCCGGGGACAGGGGACAGGGGACAGGCCAGCCTGGGTGGGGACCGAGTGGGTGCCGCCGTCTCCTCCTCCTCATCACGTTTTGAGTTGCTCGCCGTGTGATCCCCCTGTGTTCTCATGGCCTTCCAGATCCACCACTCGTCTTCTCCCCCAGCAAGAAGCTTCCACCTCCACAGTAAGTCACATCATTGCCACGCTCCCTGCTTGTCCTGCTGTGTCATTGCCGTGGTCCCTCCATCCCACTCCCTTCCTGTCCTGCTCCCTCCATCCCACCCCTTTGCTGTCCTGCTCCCACCATGCCACACTCCCTCCCTACTCCCACTATGCCACATTCCTGCCATGCCATGCCATGCCATGCCATGCCACACTCCCTCCCTGTCCCTCTCTTGCCATGCCACGTTCCTCTACATCCCATTCCCCCGCTATCCCACTCCTGCCATGTCACACCTCTGGCTTCCACTCCCCCAAATCCTGCTGCCTCTCATCCCACTCCTGGCCATGCCACACTCCCCTCCCTCTCCCACTCTCTCCATGTCATGCTCCCCTCCATCCCTCTCCCTCCTTGTCCCACTCCTGGCCATGCCATGTTCCCATCCCTGTCCCTCTCCCTGTCCCATCCCACGGCGCTCTTCACCATCCCTCTGCCACCATCTGGGAGCACAGGGACAGGCTGGGGACAGCCACGCCCTGCTGCCACTGCCCAGGGGCATTAGGAGCGGGGTGCTTGCACCGGGGCTCTCCCCTAGTGCTCCCTCCGGGCAGTTTTGGCTGGAGAAAGCTCAGGAAATGCAGGAGCAGCACGGCTGGGGGTGCTGCAGCTGCTGCCTCTCCCCTGCAGCAATGCTCGTGGCCCTGGTAGCCCTGCCAGCACGGTGAAGCTGAAGCTGCAGCCGTCGCCGTGCCGGAGCCTGCACCGGAGCCTGCTGTGGGGTGAAAAGGCCGGCACCAGCCTGGGGCTGAGCATCGCTGGCTCCTGCTACCCTGCCTACGAGAGCCACGGCCGGGAGCACCGGGAGCACCGGGAGCACGTCCCGCTGGAGCGCATCTGCCGCGGCCCCGACGGCCGCTTCGTGCTGGAGGCCGAGCCAGAACTGGAGCCGGAGCCTGTGCGGGACCCGCTGCAGCCCTACCGCCAGCTGCCCACCGAGGAGGAGGAGGAGGAGGAGGAGGAGGAAGAAGAGGAAGACGACGAGCCCGTGTGGCACAGGGGGGTCTCGCTGCGCCCCCAGCCCGCGGGGCAGCCCCGCCGGGGCGCCCGGGCCTCCGGGCACCGCCACGGCCGCTACTTCGGCTACGGCAGCAGCAGCCCCGTGGACGAGGCCGTGGCGTTGAGCATCACCGACGTCAGCCCCGTGGCCTCTGCCGCCGCCACCCTGCCTTACAGCGCCGTCCAGGAGCCCCCCCGGCCCCGCCACGGCCCCCCCCGGGACTCCCCGCCCCGCCAGGGCTCCCCCCGGCCGGCCAGCAGCCCCCCGGTGACCCCCGGCCCCCCGGCCATCAGCGGCATCCTGCAGTACCTCAGCCTGCCCTTCTTCAAGGAGATGTGTGTGGACGGCGACTGGCCCCCCCCGGAGGAGCCGGGGGAGCCCCCCAGTGCCGGCGCCCGGCCGGAGCCCCCCGCCAGCCCCCCGCGCCCGGGGCGGACGCTGTGCCCGGACTGCATCGACACAAGTGCCAACGCCACCTCCCCCCCCGCCACCGCCGCGTTCCTTGAGCCCCCCCGGCTGCCCGTGGGCCCCGCCAAGGCCTCGCTGCCCGGCTCCCCCTCCTGGCCCCGCTCCCCCAGCCCCGGGCCGCCCCCCCAGCCGGCCCCACATCTCCGGACTGAGGCCCCGGGGTGGCCGCCGGACGCTGCAGCCCCGGAGAAGCTCCCTCGGGGCAGCCTGACCAGCCAGAGCAGCGGCCGGGGCAGCGGCTCCTTCCTGCGGCCCCCCTCGCTGGCACCGTCCCTGGGGGGCACCTTCCTGGGTACCCCGGTCGGGGACGGGGGCAGCTGGCACAGCGGGGGCTCGGCAACCGAGGAGGGACGGGGCAGGATGGATGCTGGTGCCGGGAAGAGGTGAGCCATGGGCAGGGCACTGGGATGAGCTCCTGCAGCGTGCTGGGGCAGCTCCGGGCCTGTCCCACCCAGCTGGCATGGGGTGGCCTGGCACGGAGCCACCTGGCTGCCTCCCGGCCCTGCCGTGCCCTGGGGACAGCCCCCTGTGTCCCTGTTCCGAGAGACCCCTCCAGTTCTCCCCAAGCATCCCTGCCGTGTCCCCACATCCCTCGGGCTGGTGCCCCTGATGCTCATCCCTGGGATCTGAACTTGGCATCTGCCCCTGACACCCATCCCGGGGCACCTGTGGTTTGGGGGTCTCTCCTGGCATTTATCTTGGGGTCTCATGCCCATCCCGGGCATCTGATCCTTCATCCTTTGCCCTGACCTCCATCACTGTGCTGTCATCCATCCCCAGGCTTTCACAGCCATCCCCTGGGGTTTCAGTTTTTGGGGTCTCCCCTGGCATTTATCTTGGGGTCTCATGCCCATGCCTGGCATCTGACACCTCATGCTCTGCCCTGGCCTCCATCCCTGGCCTCTCCTACCCATCCCCCGGGGTTTCACTTTTGGGGTGTCCCCTGGAGCCCACCCGGGGGTCTCACACCCTCGGGCCGTGCCCCTCGCCCCCTCCCCGCAGGAGAAACACCTCGGTGGACGAGAACTACGAGTGGGACGCGGAGTTCGCGCTGGAATCGGAGCTCCTGGAGGCGCTGCAGCTTTACCGGGGCGCGGCCCCGGCCCGGCCCGGCTCCTCCATCGCGCTGCGGGACCTGCAGCGGCACCGTGAGTGCGGCCCCCCCGCGCCCCCCACCCCCGTGCCCAGGGCCCCGTGGCCGCCCCGCCGGGTGCCGCGGCGGGGCCGGACGCTGCTTATCTCCCCGCAGAGCCCGGCTCGGCCCCGGTGAGCTCGGTGTCGGCGGAGGCGTTGGGGACGGGGGGTCCCCCGGAGCGCGGCCAGACCCCCCGGCCCGAGGGGTTGGGGGCGCGGCGCCGCAGGGAGGGGGCCCAGCAGCGGCGGCAGCGGGTGGGAGCCCGCGGGTGCTGCTCCGAGCGCTTCGAGGTGGCCACGCTGCTCTAGGGACCCCCTGGGACCCCTGGGTGAAAGGATGGGCGGGGGGGGAATAAAGAGGCGTGAGAGCAGCTCTGGCTCCTGTTGGCGGGGGATCCCCAAGGCATCCCGGGTTCTGCCACGTCCGCCCTCCTTCTAAACCCCCTCTGTCCCATGTCTTCCACTCCATCCTACCCCCCCTCCATCTTCTCGGTGTCCCCCTCCCACCTCGTCCCACTCTCCGTGCCTTGTGCAGGCTCGCCCATTCTCCTGTGGCCCCATCTTCCTCATCCTCTGGCCACAGTTTCCCTTTTCCCATTCGCACCTTCCCGGCCCCTCCCTATCAATCCCACCCCCCCCATCTTCCTGGTACCCCCCCCCCCCATCTTCTCGTGTCCCCCCACAAATTGCTCTGTCCTCCCGTTTTCCTCATAGTCCCTCCTCAAGTCTCTGCTCATCTTCCTCCCTTGGGGTGTCCCCCCATCTTCTCGCTGTCCCTCCCCATTTTCTCCGTGTCCCTCCCCCCCCCCAATGGGATTTTCCCGCCATCTCAGCGCTGTCCTCCCCATCCTATCCGGGTACCCGCCATTCCTGTCCCCTCTCCAATGTCCCTGTCCCCTCCCGCTTTCCTCAGCCCCCCCTCCCCTCCCCCTCCCGTTCCGGTGTCCCTCCCTCGGTTCTCCCCATCCCTGGAGAGGGGGCGGGGCCTGGCGGCGGCCCCGAGCGCGCGGGAGGGGCGTGGCCTGCACGCTCATGCCCTTATATGGCCACGGCGCGGGAGCGCGTCACCGAGGGGGCGGGGACAAAGGGATGACATCACCGGGGGGTCGCGCGTGGGCTCCGGCGCGGGTCGCGTCGGGTCACGGACGTTGGTCACCCCCCCATCCCGTCCCCCCATCGGGTCCCCCTTTGTCCCCCTGCCACACCCACCCCATGTCCCCTCATGTCCCCTTGTGTCCCCCTGCCACACCCACCCCATGTCCCCTCATGTCTCCTTGTGTCCCCCTGCCACACCCACCCCATGCCCCCCATTAGTTCCTCCTGTGTCCCCTTGCCCCGCCCACTTCATGTCCCCCCGTACTGCCATCGTGTCCCCCTGTCACATCCGCCCCTGTCCCTTGGTGTCCCCTCCATCATGTCTCCTTGCCATGTCCACCCCATGTCCCCCTGCCTGCTGCCCATTGTCCCCTGGCCCTGCCCCCTGCTCTGCCCGTGTGTGCCCCTCATCCTGTCCTCTGTCCCTGAGTTTGTCCCCAAGGTCCCCTCCCCGCTGTGTCTGCTGTATCGACCCCCACTGTGCCCTCTGGGGCTCCTGTCCCCAAATCACCCCCTCTGTCCCCTGGCTGAGCCCTTCCAGGATCCTGTCCCAGTGTCACTGTTCCTGTCACCCTTGGGACCTTCCTGCTGCTGCTCTGTGTCACCCTGGGCCACCCCCCTGTGGGTCCTGCCCCTGTGTCACCCCTAAATCTCGTGTTTTGTCACCCCTGGGTCCTGTCCCCGTGTCACCCCTAACCCCACCCCTGTTCCTGCACCTCTGTGTCACCCCCTGACCTTGTTCCCCCCCATGTCACCCCAGTCCCATGGGTCACCCATGTGTCACTCCCTGCCCTGCTCCCCTCCTCCACATGTCCCCCACCCATGTCCCCAAAGCCACAGGAAACACCACCCAAAATCCCCAGGGGACACCCACAACCCTTAGAGGGGTAAAGCCACCCCACCCTGTGGCACCCAAGGGTGCAGGAGGGACCCAGGGAGGGCAGGGGGACACTTCTGGGCTGGTCCACAGAGTGACAGTGCCATCCCAGCCGAGCTCTGGTGGCAGAACAGAGTGACAGTGCCATTCCAGCTGAGCTCTGGTGACACCAGAGAGTGACAGTGCCATCCCAGCTGAGCTCTGGTGGCACCACAGTGTGACAGTGCCATCACAGCTGAGCTCTGGTGACACCAGAGGGTGACAGTGCCATGCCTGCCGAGCTGTGGTGGCACCAGAGGGTGACAGTGCCATCCCAGCTGAGCTGTGGTGACACCAGAGGGTGACAGTGCCATCACAGCTGAGCTCTGGTGGCACCAGAGTGTGACAGTGCCATCCCAGCCGAGCTCTGGTGGCACCACAGTGTGACAGTGCCATGCCAGCACAGCCGGTGGCGTTGGCACCAGAGAGTGACAGTGCCATCCCAGCTGAGCTCTGGTGACACCAGAGGGTGACAGTGCCATCCCAGCCGAGCTCTGGTGGCACCACGGTGTGACAGTGCCATGCCTGCTGAGCTGTGGTGGCACCAGAGGGTGACAGTGCCATCCCAGCTGAGCTCTGGTGACACCAGAGGGTGACAGTGCCATCCCAGTGGTGGCACCCCAGCCAAGCTGGGCACAGTGGGTGCTGAGCTGGGTGCTGAGGGGGGTGGGGTGACGGGGACACTGCAGCAGTGGCCCTGTCACCGGTTCTGGAGGCGGCCGGTGGCCTCGAGCCCGGGCTTTGTTTGTTGTTTTGGTGGCGCTTGCCATGGAGACGGGAGCGGTGCCAACGCCACCGGCTGTGCTGGCGCCACCAGGGACACTGCGGGTGCTGCGGAGGCCACGTCCTCCCCCCGAGCCTCAGCTGTCCCCCTGCCACCAGAGCCAGGCCCTGCTTGTCCCCATCATCGTCACAGCAGGGTCCTGGCACCCACAAGTGCCACTGTGGGGATTGTCCCCATCACAGCCTCGTTCCTTACTGCCACCATGGGAGGTTTTGTCACCACAGCACAGCCCCCACCAAAATTTTCAGGGGGGTTATGCCCAGCCTGTCCCCATCATGGGCACTGTCCCTGCTACTGCAGCCACACTGTCCCCACTGTCCCTGTGTCCCCTGTGTCCCCCCTGTCCCCACTGCAGCCATTCAGGCCCCACCCCATCCTCATGTCAGCCACCACAGCCACACTGTCCCCACACAGCCCTGTGTCTGCCTGTCACTACTGTGTCACTACAACAGCCACCACATTGTCACCTCAGCCACCAGTCACCCTGTGTGGCACTGTCACCACAGTCACGTTGTCCTCACCTCAGCCACCACAGCCACTGCCGTGTGTGACACTGATCACTGCAGTTACCCCCATCCTGACCTCTGCCACCACAGCCACTCTGTCCTTGTCACAATCCCTGCCACCATGGTCACCCTGTCCCCAGCACAGCCACTGTCCCCACCACAGCCGCCCTGTCCCTCCCACAATGCCTGTATCCCCTCTGTGGCTACCCTGTCCCCAGCATGGCCACCACAGCCACTCTGTCCCCACACAGCTACTGTATCCCCCTGCCAGCAAGGCCACCCTGTCCCCTAGTGGGCTAGGGCCACTCTGTCCCCACTAGGGCCACTCTGTCTCCTCCCCACCATGACCACCCCATCTTCACCTCGGCCACCACAGCCACACTGTCCCCACACAACCCCTCTGTCCACTTGCCACCACGGCCACCCTGTCCTCATCTTGGCCACCACGGCCACCCTGTCCCCACCATGACCACTCTGTCCCCACCATGACCACTCTGTCCCCACCACGGCCACCCTGTCCCCACCATGACCACTCTGTCCCCACCACGGCCACCCTGTCCCCGTGCCCCCCCGTGTCCCTATTGCGGGGCGGGGCTGCCCCGGGGCGCGGTGCGGGCTCGGTCCCAGCCCTGGCCGCGGATCCCGCCCCGGGGGCGGGCGGTGCCGGGCGGTGCCGGTGACATCAGCCGTGAAAAGGGCGCGGGCGGCGGCATCCGGCACTGCCGCCCCGGGAACGCGGGACCGGCGCCGCAGGTAGGGAGGGGCTGGCACCGGGCACCGGGCGCAGGTGGGCACGTGATGGATGGGGATGGCACCGGGAGCGGCGCGGGCACCGGGAAGGAGATGCGGACCGGGACAGCGACGGGGCGGAGATGGGGACCGGCTCGGGACCGGTCGCCAGTCCCCGGGGCGCGCCCGGTTTTCCCCCGGGGTGTCCCCCCGCCCGCCCCGGTAGCGGTTGCGGCCGGACCGCGCCCGCGGAGCCGCCGGGACACGCGGCCGCGCCCGGGAAACGGGACCGGGGTGCGGCTTCCGGCCCCGCCGTGCGGGGAGCCCCGGGGCGCGCCCGCGGGGCTGGCTCCGGTCCCCTCCCCGCCGCCGCCGGGGTGGCCGTGTCCCCCCGCTGTCCCCTCCCCGCTGCTCCCGGGGGGCTCTGGGCACCCCAGGGTGGTCGAGCCCTGGGTACAGCCTGTCCCTGCTGTCCCCGGAGTGTGTCGGGGTCCCCAGGGTGGCCTCGTGCGGGTTGGGGTCCCCTCCCTGTTGGCACTGCAGGGTCTCGGGGGTCCCCAGGGTGGCTCGGTCCCAGCGGGGCTGGGTACAGCGCTTTCCCTGCCAGACCTTGGGGAGAGCTCGGGGTGCCCAGGCTGTCCCCAGAGACCCCCGGGTGGCTGCCCCATTACTGGGACCTTCGCTGCCCCCACGATGGCCGGAGGGTCCCCAGCCCAGCCGGGCTGGGCGCAGCCCCCCCCTCGCGGAGTCCGGAGGTCGCCGGGGCAGCGGGGCTGGGTCCGGGTGTGTCCCCATCCCGCCTGGGCAAGCTCCGGCTGGGTCGGGAAATGATCCCAGTTCCAGCTCCTCTTTGTTTCCCAACGCCTTGGCCCCCGGCCGGCCGCTCCCCACGCCACTCCCCGCGGGGTCCCCATGCCCCAGGCCTGGCCCTGGAGACCCCCGCGGTGGCCCAAGGCTTTGGCTCTGGGGGCACACCCGGCTGGGCTCGGTTTTCCTCCTGTCCTTGAGGGCAGCGCGTCCTGGGGCTGCTCCTGGTGACGGGACCCCCGAGCTGGGTGTGTGACAGGGGTGAGCTCAGCCTGGCACCCCCGGGTCCCCGGGTGTGGGCGGGGCACCCCCTGGGCAGCAACTGCCACATGTGCCCAGATGGGACGGGGACACCGGGGCACGCAGGGCTGCCTGCACGTGTTCTGGCTTCTCGGTGCCCCCAAATGCCAGCGGGGAAGGACAGGGCATGGGGGCAATGAACGGGGGGGCAGCCTCATGTGCCCACCACGGCACTGGTGGGCAGAGGGCACAGAGAGAGCCCAGGGGCTCAGGACACCCTGGCTGTACGGGCAGGGCCACTCTGCTCACATCCCCTGTGGGCATTATCTCCAGCAAGGGTGGCACTGCTCCAGTGGCACCTTGGCACAGCACCTGGCCAGGGGTGGGGTCTGGCTGCCCCGCCGGGGTGGGGACACCGCCGCCATCAGCCCTGGCCCCACGCTCCTGTGCCAGTCCCGGATCTGGCTCTGGGCCCGAGCAAACGGGCGAGATCTGCAAACAAGCTCCGACCGGCCCCCGGTGGCTGCCAAGCCCGTGCGGGGCCGGGCCACAGGATGGGGATGCTCAGGGTGGCACAGAGGATGCTGCCCACCCTGCTGCCCCTTGGGTGGGCACAGAGCCAGCGCCTGCTCCCGGCCAGCTGGGCAGGAAGAGGGCAGAGCCTGGGCAGTGCCTGGCATGGGTGATAAGGCTCCACGCCGGACGTCCAGGCAGGATGGGGCTCATGGGGTGGGTGCCCCGGTGCCAGCAGAGCCAGTGACGGGTGCCATCCCCGCAGACCCCCCTGCCGTCAGCATGGCAAACCGGGGCCCCTCGTACGGGCTGAGCCGGGAGGTGCAGCAGAAGATCGACCGGCAGTACGACCCCGAACTGGAGCAGGTGCTGGTGCGCTGGATCCTGGCGCAGTGCGGCGGTGACGGCGGCAGCGCGGTGGCACAGCCGGCACCCGGCAGGGATGGCTTCCAGCAGTGGCTGAAGGATGGCACAGTGAGTAGCCCCAGGGCCAGCGGGGCAGGGGGTGACCGTGCCACACACCTGAGCCTAACCCTGTCCTTGTCCCTGCCTGCAGGTGCTGTGCCGGCTCATCAACAGCCTCCACCCGCGGGGACAGGCGCCCGTGGCCAAAATCCAGGCGTCGGCCATGGCCTTCAAGCAGATGGAGCAGATCTCGCAGTTCCTGCAGGCGGCCGAGCGCTACGGCATCGCCGCCACCGACATCTTCCAGACCGTGGATCTCTGGGAGGGTGAGTGACCCAGAGGCCGTGGGGTGGGACGGGGATGGGGATGGAGATGGAGCTGAGCCTGCTGTGGGTTCTCCAGGGAAGAACATGGCATGTGTGCAGAGGACCCTGATGAACCTGGGCAGCCTGGCCGTAGCCAAGGGTGATGGGCTCTTCGTGGGAGACCCCAACTGGTTCCCCAAGTAGGTGCTGGGGTGCTGGAAGGGCAAGAGGCCGGGCTGTGGGGTCCCTTGGGGATGCTGACACCCGCTGTGCCCGCAGGAAGTCACAGGAGAACCGGCGTGTCTTCTCCGAGGACAAGCTGAAGGAGGGGCAGAGCGTCATCGGGCTGCAGATGGGCACCAACCGGGGCGCCTCGCAGGCTGGCATGACGGGCTACGGGATGCCCCGCCAGATCCTCTGAGCCCCTCCGGACCCCCCAGGCCTCTGCCTGCCAGGGGCCCCCCCAAACTGCCTTAACCCCCGCCGTGGACCAGCCGGGTGCCCCCCGGCCCCAGTTTTGTCAGGACCAAAGGAATTTTTTATTAATATTATTTGGCTGGGTGGGTGCGGTGCCGCTGCGCCCACCCCACCACCCCGCAGTGCCTTGGGGGCTGCTGGAGGCCCCCCCAGCGTGTTGGGGAGCAACCCCTGTGCCCCAATAAACGGATCCTCTTCTTTCCAGGCCTGGATGGTCGTGATTTGGGGCTGGGGGAGGGCAGGGGGGTCCTGCTGGGTTACAAGGGGGGGACCCCGGTCTGGGGGTAGAGGGACCCCATGGCTGCGTGGAGGGGCGGGGCCACGACCAAGGGGGCGGGTCAGGAGGAATGGGCGGGGCAAGAGCAAAGGGGGCGGGGCAACGAGGGGCGGGGCTGAGTTGTCGCTGCATCGCAGCGCCCCCTGCTGGCCGGCATTGATCCCCGCCGCGCCCCCTGCTGGCCGCGGTTATAACTGCACCAAATATGAAAAACCAGATTTTTTCCCCCTGGGCAGGTGGGAAAGTTCTGGTTTTGTGTTGTTTGTTCTGTTCCGTTTATTTTCTACTAAACAGCTGTTATTCCCTTTTCTACATTTTCCCTGAAAGCTTCGTATTTTTGAAGTTATAATAATTTGGAGGGAGGGGTTTTCTTTTCCATTTCTGCCCTCCTTGGCAGATATTTGTCTTTCAAACCAAGATGCACAGGAAGGAAAGAATTCCACCCAAGAATTCCCAGTTCTTGGAGCAGCTGAGACGTGGCCTCCGAGAATCCAAGGGTAGTCAAAGCCTTTTGGTCTGGGAGCAATCCTCGGATGTTTGTTATTGATAAAGAGGGACTGGGAAAATGAGCAACACTTGCCAGCTGTGGCTTTATTAAAATGACCTAAAGCCTTCAGAAAACTAAATCAATATAAAAGATGGAATATTCCTGGGTCTCACCTCCAGTGCCAGGACAAGGAATGGACAAAATCAGCACAGGAGGATTGTGCAGGAGATAAAACCTGAAAGTGTGAAGGTTCGGCCAAAGGATGAAACAGAGTTTGGGTGTTGACCTCAAACCAATAAAATGACAAATAAAGGGGTTCTCCTAACCAATTAAATCCCCTAAAATATGGGGAAAATAGGCATTTCCCTTAATTTAAATCTCTCAAATGATGGGGAAAGCGGGATTTTCTCAGTTTAAACCCTTAATAAGGGAAGGCAACAGGGTTTCCCCCTCACTTTAAACCTTAACATGATGAAAAGAGGGGTTACCCTAAATTCAACCCCAAAAAATGCCGTCGCCAAAGGATGTGATAATGACAATGATAGAACCGTATAAAATCGAGGTAAAACACCCAAAATAAGCACCGTAGTTCAGAATATCGAACAGCAGGTGGCAATCCTATCCACGGAAAATATAAAGGACCAAAAAATCCAAGAAATTCTGAGTGACTCTGAAAAACAGAGATCACTACTTAGAAGTATTAAAAGTTTAATAAGAGGAGAAAAAAAGGACAATATTTCCAGTGCTGGGGTGCTTTTAAGAAACAGTCAAAGAGCACCAAAAAGCTTAAATAATTTTCTCTATATAGAGTAATATTGCTGGGATTACATGCCATCTAGTGGATGGCCTTAGATGGTTTTTTTTTAGTTATACAAAAGTCTTTTAACATCTTATGTTTTTCTAAGGTCTATAGTAAAATATGTGCATCACAGGATTATTTCTATAAGTGATACATAGATATTATATTGATTGCACTACTGTTTCTACGAGCAAAAGAGTGCATACTTACAGCGATATATTAATAATATAATATAATAAATAAAATAAAATAGTATATAATATAATAAAACAGTATATAATAGTATATATTACATTGGCATATCATATCATATTATTTTATAATATAGCTAAAAAGAGTTATAACTTGTACGATATCTAAATACTTAGGATCAATAACAATAGGCAAAAGCAAATACATTAATGCAAAAGCCACAGGAGCCATGGGATGGGGACTCCCACTGTCCCCCAGTGTCACAGCACGTTCCCATGGATGTCACTGGTGTCCTGCAGTCACCCAAGTGGTCCTGGCAGCTCTGCCTGGGTCACCTGGGGGTCCTTGGGAGGGACAGTAAGGGACACCTGGCTGGGGGTGACACCCATGGGTGACATGTCCATGTCCCCACCCATCCCCCATACTCACCCCCTGCCCCCTCGGTGTCCAGCCCCTCCCCCTCCTCCAGGGGATAAGGGGGTTCTGGGGGGCCCTGTGGGGATAAGGGGGGGTCTGAGGGGTGTCTGGGGAGGGGGTCAAGGAGAGCCATGGCTGGAGCTCCCCACTCACCTGTCCTGGGATTTCCTGAGAGCTGCAAGAAAAAGAGGATGGGGTGATCATGGGGTGCCCTGGGCCCCAACCCCACCTGGGGCCTTTAAATGCCCACTGGACCCCTGAGCCCCCACCAGACACTGATTTCTACTGGACTCCCAGGCCCCTGCACCCCAAACCACCCCTGAGGAGCCCCAGAACACCTGAGACACCCAGGTACTCCAACCCCCTCCCCAGGACCCCTGAACTGCCTTGGGACCCTGATTCTTCACACAACCCCTGAGCACCCCTCAAGCCCCCAAAAACCCCAAGAATGGGATGCAGAGAAGCCTCCAAACAGCTCCAGGATCCCTGGAGAGCTCTCAACATCCCTGCACAACTCTCCAACACCTCCCTAAAAGCCCCCAGGCGATCCCAGAGTCACCCCAATATTCCTCAAGGCCCTTCCTGGGACAGCCCAGGACCCTCCAAAATGTCCCCAAACCTGTGAGCACCCCAAGCAAAGGTCAAGGGGGGCTCAGCTTCCTCCAGGTCAGGGGCTTTGGGTGATTCCCCAAGTCCCCCCCGAGAGTGTGGGGCTTCCCCCCAGTTCCTGTAGGACCTCGGGCCCCCCCATTGTCACCCACCCCGGCGGTGCCACCAGTGACAGCCCCCGATGACAGCCAGGAGCAGGAGCAGGAACAGGAGGGTCCTGCCGACATTCACAGCCACTGCTGGGGACAGAGGGGACACATTGGGGTCACCTGGAACCCTGGAGGTCCTGAACACCCCAGTGACCCCGTGTGACCCCACCTGTGACCCAGGGTGAGCCAGGTGTCACCTCCAGGGCCAGCTCAGGGCTGAGTGCCCGGAACACGCGGTGCCCGTCCTGTCCCAGCTGGTTGGTGGCCACGCACTGGTAGGTGCCCACATGTCCCACATTGATGTCCCCGAGCTCCAGGAGGGGACCCTGGGCCACCTCCTGCCCATTGTGCAGCCAGGTGAAGGTGACAGGGGCTGAGCCCACCTGCACTGAGCAGTGCAGGGTCACGTTGTCACTTGCACGCACCTGGTGTGACAGGGGACCAGGGGTGATGGTGGCATTGGCCACGGGCACTGTGGGGACACAGACAGGGCTGGCACCGGGCGAGGTGGGATGGGGGTGCCATGGGGGGGTCACCCCCAGCCCGAGGGTCCCGCTCACCCAGGACGGTGACATTCATGGGGTCACTCTCGGCCACGCTGTCCCCGTCACTGACCCGGCACCGGTACTGGCCGCTGTCATTGTCCCCAGCCTGGCTCAGCTCCAGGCAGGGGCCGGTGCCCAGCGGTGCCCCCGAGCCCTCCCGGTGCCAGGAGAAGGACAGGGCACCTGTCCCCATGGTCACTGAGCAGTTCAGCTCCAGGCTGTCCCCAAGTGCCACCTGTCCCCCGGGGGCTGTGCTGACAGGGACACCCCTGAGAGCGGGACCCCTATGGGGGGACACAGGAGGGTTTGGGGACCCAGGGGAGGTGAGGGACACAGGAGGGGAAAGAAGGGGATTGGAGGGGAGCAGAGAGGATCCCAGTGAGCAGAAGGGGACCCTGGGAGGCACGTTGGGAACTGGGGACAATGGCGAGACCCCATGGAAAGGGAGAGACCCAGGCAGGGATGGGGAATGAGACGAGAGACTGAGGAGCCTCAGGAAATGATTTGGGGTTTAGAGATGGGTGGGTGGACCCAGGGAAGGCACAGAGACCAGAGGGTGGAGCAGGGACCTTGGAAGGGGTGGGGAATCCAGGGAGGGCTGGGGAGGACAAAGAGAGGGATGAGGGATCTGCAGAGGGAACTGGGCAGTCATGGGGGAAACCAAGAGGGACTTGGGAAATTTGGGGTGACCCAGAGAGGAGTAAAGGGAGGGATGAAGGATTCAGACAGTGGTGGGGAAACCCTCAGAGGATGTCGGGCTTCCCTGTCCCCATCCCTGCACTCACTGTGCACTGTCACTGTCACCCAGTTCGACATGCTCCACAGTGACACCACCCGGCCCGCGCAGTGGTAGAGGCCAGTGTGGTGCAGCTGCAGAGGGGACAGGGACAACTCGGTCCTATCATGGAGCCCCTCCAGTTTCCTCCCCTCGTGGTAGAAGGACACCAAGGTGACCGTGCTGTTCCACCAGCCCCGGCAGCGCAGTGTCACCGTGTCCCCCTCCAGCAGCAGCCACGCAGGCACCTGCAGCACCAGCCAGTCCGAGGGACAGAGGGGTCCTGTCACACCCGATGGCACCATGACTCCCCATTCGGTGACACCCAGCACACCAGGGGTCCTCATTTCCCACATGGGTTTCCCCACTCTGGGATGCTCTGGGATGTCCCCAGAGCAGGGCACAGGCTCTGGTTACACAGCAGGTGACCCATGGAGCGGAGACCACCCAGAGCCCTCGAGGTCTCTGCAGGTGCCAGGCTGGGGACACCCAGACACCCCTCACCATTTAAGACGGTTACGGGGGGGCTGAGCCCGGTGCCAGGTCTGCCACACTCATAGGTGCCACTCTCAGTGACACTGAAGTTGTCACGTTTCTCCTGCCCCCAGTGCTCCCAGTCCTTGTACCAGGTGGTGGCACCGGCGGTCCCCAAGCCCTGGCAGGTCAGGGTCACCCGGTCCCACAGCACCGCCGGCCTCCAGAGGGGCTCCACCAGGAGCTGGGTGGTCTGGGCACCTGTGGGTGACAGGGGACACCAGCCTGCCAGGGCCAGCGTGGGGCTGGGGACAGCGGGGTGGGGCCATGGCATCCCCCGAGGACTCACCAGCGAGGCCGAGGGACTGGGCTGGAAGGGAGAAGGGACAGGGCTGGGTGGGGGTGGCACCGTGGGGACAGCAGCATGAGGACATGGGGTTTAGGGGCTGTTCCCAAAAAGTCTCAGTGGGGGCACTGGTGTGGCACAGAGGTCTCGAGGACAGGGACACAGCAGCCAACCCTCTCCTAGCACAGGTCACCCCTGCCAGCCCCACAGACACATCCCCATGGCCCTGTGCCCATGGTCCCATTCCAGTGGCACCTGTCCCCATGGCTCAAACACATGGTGCTTGTCCCCTTGTCCCTGTCCCTGCAGCCCTTTGTCCCTGTCCCCACAGCTGCCCCAGCCCCAAGGTTCCTTCTGCCACATCCTTGTCCCCGCATCTTCATCCCCCTGTCCCTGTCCCCACATTCCTGTCTCCTGTTTCTGTCCCCAAAGCTACCCCACAGCTCTGGTCACACTGCCTCCATATCCTGCTGGCATTGGGGACATCAGGGGACCCCGCAGCCCCCCTGTGCCCCCTCCCCTCCCCATCCCTGGGCTGTCAGGCCCGTGCCCGGGGCACTCACCCCACAGGAGCAGCGCCACCTTCCCGGCCATCCCGGTGTCCCCAGCCATGTGCACTGGCTGTCACTCGCTGCCAGGGGTGGCTGTCCCCTGGGTGGTGGCTCTTTGGCCAAAGGGGAAGGAAGCGAGGTCAGGTCTCATCCCCATGTATAGGTGGCACCTGGTGGGGCAGGGTGGCCACAAGCTGGGGACAGGCTGTGGGCAGGGTGGGGACAGGATGGGGATAAGGCTGGGTGGGACACAGTGGGATATGGGGCTCCCAGGAGTGTGGGGGGCTCAGGGGGTTTGGGGATGTGGGGATGGGTGTCCAGGGGAATGGGAGGTCTCAGGGATGGGGTCCCTGGGAATGGGGGTGCTGAGGAGGGGGAGTCACTGGGAATGGGGGTCCCCAGGGCTGAGGGGACTCAGGGATGGGAGTGCAAGAGGAATGTGGGCTCCAGGGATTTGGGGTCATGGGATGGGGATGCTGGGGGAAAGGGGGATCCCGTGGCAATGGGGGCTCCTGGGAGAATCAAGGTGCCAGGGGAAGGAGGATTTCAGGGGATGGAATGAACAGGAGAGGGTTCCTTGGGAATGGGGGGTCCTGGGCCATGGAGATCCTGGGGAATGTGAGTACTGGGATACGGGTTCCAGAGACGGGGGGACATAAGAAATGGGGTACCCATGATTTGATTTCCAGGGGAATGGAGGTCCCAGGGATGGGCAATTGCTGGATGGGCCCATAGGTCTCAGCTCCTTCCCTGGGATCCTCAGATTTTGGGTCACCCAGAGCCCAGCAAAGCCCCCACACGGGGCCGGCCGCCTGGGGGTCACCCAAAACAGATTCCGAGAGGCTCTGGGTCTGTGGAGCTGCTGCAGAGGTGAGAATTATGCTGGTAGAAAAAGGCCTGCCTGTGGTTTGCTCAGCCCTGCAAGGAGCACAAAGCCCAAAGGGAGCCCAAGCAGTGGCTCTGGGAGGGGCTTTGATGGTTTTCAGAGCAGGGCTGGCTGGAAACTGCCCCTGCAGGGGCGGGCACCTGTGAGGGAACCAGTCCGGAAATGCAGCAATTGTTCATTTGTTCCTCTTTATAAGGGACAGAGAGAACCACAAAACTACTGCACAACCCACAACATTCTGCTCAACAACCTGACCCGGACCACCCTTCTTGAACAAAACCTGCAGCCTTTTGGAACCTCCTGGAAAGAATGGGTTTGGGTTTGGAATGTGTCCACAAGATAAGAGGGAAAGCTGTGGGAATACCGAACAGGGGCTCTGCCCGCCGCCATGGTGGGGCCGTGGGGAGTGACCCTGTCTGGATTCCAGGTGTCCCCAAAGCTGCTCCATCCCTGCCCTCCTCACCTGAGTGAAAGGCTGAGGGTTTGCAGGAATTGTGGTGTAAAGCCACCAGAGGTGCTGCTGTAGACCCGAGACCTGCCTGGGGTGAGGCGCTGCCTTCCTTCCATTCGGGATCATGGAGAGCGGTCACGGATGTTGTGCAGGGCGTGTGCCTGGCCCCGGGACACTGCTACGCTGCCACTGGGCACTGGGATCCAACCTGCTGCCTTGGCGGCTTCTGCCCGCTGCCGGTGGTGGTGCCGGGACCGATTGGTGGCCGTGAGTTTGCAAAAGGAGCGATTTCCCCTCCTGCCTCCCGCCCGAGGCCGCCATGGCCCCTGAGGGGATGGAGCTGGAGCGGGGCGCCCCCTGCTGGCCGGGAGTGCTCCCTGCAGCGGCCCCTGCTGGCCGCGGTTATAACTGCCACAAAAACCAACAGCGCTGAGCGGGAGGGAAAGTTCTGGGTTTGTGTTGTTGGTTCTGTTCTGCTTTATTAATTTCCTAGGAAACAGCTGTTATTCCCTTTCCTACACAATTGCCTTGAAGCCCCATCATTTTTGAAATTAAAAAGATTTTTAGACATGTGTCTTCCTTCCATTCCAGGAACATTCTCACTTTCTTTGGTAGATATTTCTCATTTAAATGAGTTGCCAACTCCTGGGTTCCAGTGTGGATGGGACAGACACCCCAAGAGAAGACACGGTCAGGGACTTGGCCACCTCATGCTTTGTCCTTTAAGCCAGCTGGGCCACCAAGGGCCCTCTCCATAGCTGGCACTTCTGATCATGCGGCCACTCAGGAGCTGGCTTTGGCAGAGCATCACACTGTCCCCAGTGTGCCATGGCTGACAGACTGATGGAAAGGCGGGGCCCTGTCTCACCAAAAGGAAGGCCTGACCAGCCCGGGCCACACGCAGCTGTTCCAAAATGTCTCCAGATATCAAACTTTTCCTGTCTCTGACACCCCACCTTTTGCCATGGCCTGATCCTGACTGCCCTGGAAAAGGGGGAGGCTCCAGAACCCCCACGGGGCCTTGGTGACATCCTCGTGTGGGGAACAGGGCAGAGGAGGTGTTTGGGACAGGGGAGAAGAGGATCCAGAGCCTCCTAAAGGCTGTGTTGGCCATCAGAGCAAGGAAGGTCCAGGGCCCTGCCAGGTTCCTGTGGTGGAGGAAACCTGCTGGGGACAGCGTCTGGGGTTTGTTCCTTATTGGGGGCTTTCCCTGGAAATCGTTTCTTGTCTGACTGTTTGGAGGCTGAACCTTGTTGCTGTTTCTGTTGGTTTTGTTCTCTTGTTGCTGATTCAGGAAATTCTTCTTCTCTCAGCCCTTTGGGATCTTTGTGCCTCCACTGGGAGGGTGAGGGGCATCAGCCCCTGGGTTTCATTGGCAGCCCAGAACTGGAGAATCCCATTCCCAAAGCCCAACAAAGCTGAACAAACACCATCTCTGCCAGTTTAACCAAAAAGCTGCATTTCGGACCAAATAAGAAGGAAATGGCTCCTGTGCCCCCTGGCACTGGGAGGAGCCTGCGGAGCCATGGGTGGACTGGGAGCACTGGGAGGGGGAAGGGGAGCACTGGGGGCCCTGTGCAGCCCCCCCGACTCGTGGTCATCACCCCAGGCAGGATGGGCCACAACGGGAGCCATGGGATGGGGACTGCCAGTGTCCCCCAGTGTCACAGCACGTTCCCACGGATGTCACTGGTGTCCTGCAGTCACCCAAGTGGTCCTGGCAGCTCTGCCTGGGTCACCTGGGGGTCCTTGGGGGGAACAGTAAGGGACACCTGGCTGGGGGTGACACCCATGGGTGACATGTCTGTGTCCCCACCCATCCCCCATACTCACCCCCTGCCCCCTCGGTGTCCAGCCCCTCCCCCTCCTCCAGGGGATAAGGGGTTTCTGGGGGGCGCTGTGGGGATAAGGGGGGGTCTGAGGGGTGTCTGGGGAGGGGGTCAAGGAGAGCCATGGCTGGAGCTCCCCACCGACCTGTCCTGGGATTTCCTGGCAGCTGCAAGAAAAAGAGGACGGGGTGATCATGGGGTGCCCTGGGCCCCAACCCCACCTGGGGCCTTTAAATGCCCACTGGACCCCTGAGCCCCCACCAGACACTGATTTCTACTGGACTCCCAGGCCCCTGCACCCCAAACCACCCCTGAGGAGCCCCAGAACACCTGAGACACCCAGGTACTCCAACCCCCTCCCCAGGACCCCTGAACTGCCTTGGGACCCTGATTCTTCACACAACCCCTAAGCACCCCTCAAGCCCCCAAAAACCCCAAGAATGGGATGCAGAGAAGCCTCCAAACAGCTCCAGGATCCCTGGAGAGCTCTCAACATCCCTGCACAACTCTCCAACACCTCCCTAAAAGCCCCCAGGCGATCCCAGAGTCACCCCAATATTCCTCAAGGCCCTTCCTGGGACAGCCCAGGACCCTCCAAAATGTCCCCAAACCTGTGAGCACCCCAAGCAAAGGTCAAGGGGGGCTCAGCTTCCTCCAGGTCAGGGGCTTTGGGTGATGCCTCAAGTGCCCCCCCAGTGTGTGGGGCTTCCCCCCAGTTCCTGTAGGACCTCGGGCCCCCCCATTGTCACCCACCCCGGCGGTGCCACCAGTGACAGCCCCCGATGACAGCCAGGAGCAGGAGCAGGAACAGGAGGGTCCTGCCGACATTCACAGCCACTGCTGGGGACAGAGGGGACACATTGGGGTCACCTGGAACCCTGGAGGTCCTGAACACCCCAGTGACCCCGTGTGACCCCACCTGTGACCCAGGGTGAGCCAGGTGTCACCTCCAGGGCCAGCTCAGGGCTGAGTGCCCGGAACACGCGGTGCCCGTCCTGTCCCAGCTGGTTGGTGGCCACGCACTGGTAGGTGCCCACATGTCCCACATCGATGTCCCCGAGCTCCAGGAGGGGACCCTGGGCCACCTCCTGCCCATTGTGCAGCCAGGTGAAGGTGACAGGGGCTGAGCCCACCTGCACTGAGCAGTGCAGGGTCACGTTGTCACCTGCACGCACCTGGTGTGACAGGGGACCAGGGGTGATGGTGGCATTGGCCACGGGCACTGTGGGGACACAGACAGGGCTGGCACCAGGCGAGGTGGGATGGGGGTGCCATGGGGGGTCACCCCCAGCCCGAGGGTCCCGCTCACCCAGGACAGTGACATTCATGGGGTCACTCTCAGCCACGCTGTCCCTGTCACTGACCCTGCACCGGTACTGGCCGCTGTAATTGTCCCCAGCCTGGCTCAGCTCCAGGCAGGGGCCAGTGCCCAGCGGTGCCCCCGAGCCCTCCCGGTGCCAGGAGAAGGACAGGGCACCTGTCCCCACGGCCACCGTGCAGCTCAGCACCAGGCTGTCCCCAAGTGCCACCTGTCCCCCGGGGGCTGTGCTGACAGGGACACCCCCGAGAGCGGGACCCCTATGGGGGGACACAGGAGGGTTTGGGGACCCAGGGGAGGTGAGGGACACAGGAGGGGAAAGAAGGGGATTGGAGGGGAGCAGAGAGGATCCCAGTGAGCAGAAGGGGACCCTGGGAGGCACGTTGGGAACTGGGGACAATGGCGAGACCCCATGGAAAGGGGGAGAGACCCAGGCAGGGATGGGGAACCAGACAAGAGACTGAGGAACCTCAGGGAATGATTTGGGGTTTAGAGATGGGTGGGTGGACCCAGGGAAGGCAGAGAGACCAGAGGGTGGAGCAGGGACCTTGGAAGGGGTGGGGAATCCTGGGGAGGACAAAGAGAGGAATGAGGGATCTGCAGAGGGAACTGGGCAGTCATGGGGGAAACCAAGAGGGACTTGGGAAATTTGGGGTGACCCAGAGAGGAGTAAAGGGAGGGATGAAGGATTCAGACAGTGGTGGGGAAACCCTCAGAGGATGTCGGGCTTCCCTGTCCCCATCCTTGCACTCACTGTGCACTGTCACTGTCACCCAGTTCGACATGCTCCACAGTGACAGCACCCGGCCCGCGCAGTGGTAGAGGCCACTGTGGTGCAGCCGCAGGGGGGACAGGGGCAACTCGGTCCTATCATGGAGCCCCTCCAGTTTCCTCCCCTCGTGGTAGAAGGACACCAAGGTGACCGTGCTGTTCCACCAGCCCCGGCAGCGCAGTGTCACCGTGTCCCCCTCCAGCAGCAGCCACGCAGGCACCTGCAGCACCAGCCAGTCGGGGGACAGAGGGGTCCTGTCACACCCGATGGCACCAAGACTCCCCATTCGGTGACACCCAGCACAGCAGGGGTCCTCATTTCCCACATGGGTTTCCCCACTCTGGGATGCTCTGGGATGTCCCCAGAGCAGGGCACAGGCTCTGGTTACACAGCAGGTGACCCATGGAGCGGAGACCACCCAGAGCCCTCGAGGTCCCTGCAGGTGCCAGGCTGGGGACACCCAGACACCCCTCACCATTTAAGACGGTTACGGGGGGGCTGAGCCCGGTGCCAGGTCTGCCACACTCATAGGTGCCACTCTCAGTGACACTGAACTTGTCGCGTTTCTCCTGCCCCCAGCGCTGCCCGTCCTTGTACCAGGTGGTGGCACCGGCGGTCCCCGAGCCCTGGCAGGTCAGTGTCACCCGGTCCCACAGCACCGCCGGCCTCCAGAGAGGCTCCACCAGGAGCTGGGTGGTCTGGGCACCTGTGGGTGACAGGGGACACCAGCCTGCCAGGGCCAGCGTGGGGCTGGGGACAGCGGGGTGGGGCCATGGCATCCCCTGAGGACTCACCAGCGAGGCCGAGGGACTGGGCAGGAAGGGAGAAGTGACAGGGCTGGGTAGGGGTGGCACCGTGGGGACAGCAGCATGAGGACATGGGGTTTAGGGGCTGTTCCTAAAAAGTCTCAGTGGGGGCACTGGTGTGGCACAGAGGTCTCGAGGACAGGGACACAGCAGCCAACCCTCTCCTAGCACAGGTCACCCCTGCCAGCCCCACAGACACATCCCCATGGCCCTGTGCCCATGGTCCCATTCCAGTGGCACCTGTCCCTATGGCCCAAACACATGGTGCTTGTCCCCTTGTCCCTGTCCCTGCAGCCCTTTGTCCCTGTCCCCACAGCTGCCCCAGCCCCAAGGTTCCTTCTGCCACATCCTTGTCCCCGCATCTTCATCCCCCTGTCCCTGTCCCCACATTCCTGTCTCCTGTTTCTGTCCCCAAAGCTACCCCACAGCTCTGGTCACACTGCCTCCATACCCTGCTGGCATTGGGGACCTCTGGGGACCCCGCAGCCCCCCTGTGCCCCCTCCCCTCCCCATCCCTGGGCTGTCAGGCCCGTGCCCGGGGCACTCACCCCACAGGAGCAGCGCCACCTTCCCGGCCATCCTGGTGTCCCCAGCCATGTGCACTGGCTGTCACTCGCTGCCAGGGGTGGCTGTCCCCTGGGTGGTGGCTCTTTGGCCAAAGGGGAAGGAAGCGAGGTCAGGTCTCATCCCCATGTGTAGGTGGCACCTGGTGGGGCTGGGTGGCCACAAGCTGGGGACAGGCTGTGGGCAGGGTGGGGACAGGATGGGGACAAGGCTGGGTGGGACACAGTGGGACATGGGGCTCCCAGGAGTGTGGGGGGCTCAGGGGGTTTGGGGATGTGGGGATGGGTGTCCAGGGGAATGGGAGGTCTCAGGGATGGGGTCCCTGGGAATGGGGGTGCTGAGGAGGGGGAGTCACTGGGAATGGGGGTCCCCAGGGCTGAGGGGATTCAGGGATGGGAGTGCCAGAGGAATGTGGGCTCCAGGGATTTGGGGTCATGGGATGGGGATGCTGGGGGAAAAGGGGATCCCGTGGCAATGGGGGTTCCTGGAAGAATCAAGGTGCCAGGGGAAGGAGGATTTCAGGGGATGGAATGAACAGGAGAGGGTTCCTTGGGAATGGGGGGTCCTGGGCCATGGAGATCCTGGGGAATGTGAGTACTGGGATACGGGTTCCAGAGACGGGGGGACATAAGAAATGGGGTACCCATGATTTGATTTCCAGGGGAATGGAGGTCCCAGGGATGGGCAATTGCTGGATGGGCCCATAGGTCTCAGCTCCTTCCCTGGGATCCTCAGATTTTGGGTCACCCAGAGCCCAGCAAAGCCCCCACAAGGGGCCGGCCGCCTGGGGGTCACCCAAAACAGATTCCGAGAGGCTCTGGGTCTGTGGAGCTGCTGCAGAGGTGAGAATTATGCTGGTAGAAAAAGGCCTGCCTGTGGTTTGCTCAGCCCTGCAAGGAGCACAAAGCCCAAAGGGAGCCCAAGCAGTGGCTCTGGGAGGGGCTTTGATGGTTTTCAGAGCAGGGCTGGCTGGAAAGTGCCCCTGCAGGGGCGGGCACCTGTGAGGGAACCAGTCCGGAAATGCAGCAATTGTTCATTTGTTCCTCTTTATAAGGGACAGAGAGAACCACAAAACTACTGCACAACCCACAACATTCTGCTCAACAACCTGACCCGGACCATCCTTCTTGAACAAAACCTGCAGCCTTTTGGAACCTCCTGGAAAGAATGGGTTTGGGTTTGGAATGTGTCCACCAGATAAGAGGGAAAGCTGTGGGAATACTGAGCAGGGGCTCTGCCTGCGGCCATGGTGGGGCCGTGGGGAGTGACCCTGTCTGGATTCCAGGTGTCCCCAAAGCTGCTCCATCCCTGCCCTCCTCACCTGAGTGAAAGGCTGAGGGTTTGCAGGAACTGTGGTGTAAAGCCACCAGAGGTGCCGCTGTGGACACGACACCTGCCTGGGGTCAGGCCCTGCCTTCCTTCCATTCGGGATCATGGAGAGCGGTCGCGGGTGTTGTGCAGGGCGTGTGCCTGGCCCCGGGACACTGCTACGCTGCCAGTGGGCACTGGGATCCAACCTGCTGCCTTGGCGGCTTCTGCCCGCTGCCGGTGGTGGTGCCGGGACCGATTGGTGGCCGTGAGTTTGCAAAAGGAGCGATTTCCCCTCCTCCCTCCCGGCCGAGGCCGCCATGGCCCCTGAGGGGATGGCGCTGGAGCGGGGCGCCCCCTGCTGGCCGGGAGTGCTCCCTGCAGCGCCCCCTGCTGGCCGCGGTTATAACTGCCACAAAAACCAACAGCGCTGAGCGGGAGGGAAAGTTCTGGGTTTGAGTTGTTTGTTCTCTTCTGCTTTATAAATTTCCTAGGAAACAGATGTTATTCCCTTTCCTACGCTTTTGCCTTGAAGCCCCATCATCAGTTTTGAAATTAAAAAGATTTTTAGACATGTGTCTTCTTTCCATTCCAGGAACGCTCCCATTTACCTTGGCAGATATTTCTCATTTAAACGAGTTGCCAACTCCTGGGTTCCAGCCTGGATGGGACAGACACGCCAAGAGAAGACACGGTCAGGGACTTGGCCATCTCATGCTTTGTCCTTTGAGCCAGTTGGGCCACCAAGGGCCCTCTCCCCAGCTGGCACTCCTGGTCACCCGGCCACTCAGGAGCTGGTTTTTCCAGAGCATCACACTGTCCCCAGTGTGCCATGGCTGACAGACTGATGGACAGACGGGGCCCTGTCTCACCATAAGCAAGGCCTGACCCACCCCTGCTACACACAGGTGTTCCAAAATATCTCCAGACATCAAACTTTTCCTGTCTCTGACACCCTGCCCTGTGCCATTGCCTGATCCCGACTGCCCTGGGAAAGGAGGCGGCTCCAGAATCCCCACAGGGCCTTTGTGACATCCTCGTGTGGGGAACAGGGCAGAGGAGGGTTTGGGACAGGGGAGAAGAGAATCCAGAGCCTCCTGAAGGCCACTTTGGCCATCAGAGCAAGGAAGGTACAGAGCCCTCCCAGGTTCTTCTGGTGGAGGAAACCTGCTGGGGGAAATGTCTGGGGTTTGTTCCTTTTTGGGGGCTTTCCCTGGAAATTGTTCCTTGTGTGACAATTTGGACTCTGAACCTTGTTGCTGTTGCTGTTGGTTTTATTCTCTCTCATTGCTGTTTCAGGAAATTGTTCTTCTCTCAGCCCTTTGGCATCTTTGTGCCCCCACGGGGAGGGATTGGGGCAGTTTTTAGTGGCAGCACACCTACGAGTGGGTGCCCATGGGTGGGGACCCCCAGTGCCCCCAGTTCCCCCCAGTGTCACAGCACATTCCTGTGGATGTCACCGGGTTCCCGCGGTCGCCCCTGGGGTCCCCGCAGCTCCGCGTTGGTCACCTGGGGATCCTGGAGGGTGGTGGCACGGGGGGACGCTGTGAGAGACACGAGCTGTGGGATCTGGGTGGGGTGACACTGGTGGGTGACGTGTCCCTCTGCGTGTGTCCCCCCCGTACTCACCCCCTGCCCTCTTGGTGACCACGACGTGGGTGTACAGCACCTCCCCCTCCTCTGGGGGGGCCGGGGGAGCCGGGGGGGCCCTGAGGGAACAAAGGGGATGTGGGGGAGGGAATGGGAGAACTTGGGGGGTTGTGGTAAAAGGGGAGAGTGTGGTTTGAGCCCCCCACTCACCTTTCCTGGTGCTTCCTGGCAGCTGCAGAGGAAAGAGGGGAGGGGTGACTGTGGGGTCCCCAGGGCCCTGACTGCTCTCAGGATTCCTGAACTCCCATGGGACCCTCAGTCTTCAACAGGACCCCCATGCATCTCTGGAGCCCCCCAGAATTCATGAACATCCTCAGTGCCCCGAATCAACTCAGCCTTAAGTACCCAAAGCCCAGGAGGGACAGAGACCCCCCAAACACACCCAGGGCCGCTGCAATTACCCCCAGCATCCCTGAACAACCCTCCTGCACCTCCCCAAGCTCTACAGCACCCCCAGCCAATGTCACAACTCGGGGATTGTGAATGCCACAATCTCGTTCCCCAATTATGGGGGCCTCTACAGTCGCCTGGGACCCCTGTCCCCCCATTGTCACCCACCCACACGGTGCCACCAGTTCCAGGCCACAATGACACCCACGAGCAGGAGCAGGAACAAAAGGGCCCCACCGACCCCTGCGGCCACTGCAAGAAACAGAGGGGACCCATGAGGGTCACCCATGACCCCAGGGGTCCTGCACTCCCTGATGACCCTGTGGGACCCCACCTGTGTCCCTGTGTGTCCCTGTGTCCTGCGGTGTCACGTCCAGGGCACCGGGGGTGATGGTGGCATTGGCCACGGGCACTGCGGGGACAGAGACAGGGCTGAGGGTACAGGGAGGGGCTGGCAGCCGGTGTGGGGGGACAGGGATGGGGGATGGGTGTGATGGGGGATGTCAGGAATGGGGTCATAACACAGAAGGGTGTGGGCACAAGGGGAGTAATGGAAGGACCAAGGAAATTTTTGTTGGGGACTTGGAGATGCCCAAACAGGGGACCCGAGATGTCTGTGGGGGCTCCCTGTGCCCATCCCGCACTCCCTGTGCACCATGACATGGAGCCAGGTGCTGCTTTTCCCCACCACCCCCCCCTCAGGGTGCAGCTGGCAGCTGTAATTCCCCGAGTGGGAGACCCCCAGGGCGGGCACCAGCAGCTGTGGGGACCCCTGCGGGTCTCCCACCATCTTCCCGTCCCAGTAGAACACGTGCAGGAGGGGGATCGGGGCTGCAGGGGGCTGGGGGTGCTGAGGCAGCTGAAAGTCAGGGGGGACCCCTGGGTGGGCTTGGGGGGACCCTGCAGCACCGGCACCGAGAAGAACTCAGGGAAGGAGAGGGGAGCGGGAATTTTGTCCCCGAGTCCCTGGGGAGGGGCTGTGGGGGTGTCGGGGTGGGGACTTTGTGGTGCTCACCGTGCACTGTCACTGTCACTGGTGGTGACTCCCTCCACCCCCAGGATCCCACCTTGCCCCTGCAGCTGTAGTGGCCACTGTGGCTCAGCTGCAGAGGGGACAGGGACAGCTCAGTGACATTGGGGAACACCCCCAGTTCCTTCCCCTCGTGGTAGAAGGACACCGAGGTGACCGTGCTCTTCCAATAGCCCCGGCAGCGCAGTGTCACCGTGTCCCCCTCCAGCAGCTCCCGCGCTGGCACCTGCAGCACCAGATCATCTGGGGGACAGAGGGGATTCATCACATCACAGGGATCTCAAGGGTCCCGCTGACATCGGGACCCTCACTGAGTCACACCCAGTGCACCAGAGGTCATCAATTCCACAAACAGGGTCCTCTTGCTCTGGGATGCTCTGGGATGTCCCCAGAGCAGGGGATGGGCTCTGGTCACACAGGAGGTGACCCATGGAGCGGAGGCCACCCAGACCCCTTGGGGTCCTCGTGGGTGCCAGGCTGGGGACAGCCAAACCTCCCTCACCTTCTGAGACAATCACAGGGGGGCTGAGCCCAGTGTCGGGTCTGTCACACTGGTAAATGCCTTTCATGGTGACACTGAGGCGTTCAGGTCCCTCCTGCTCCCAGCGCTGCCCGTCCTTGTACCAGGTGGTGGCACCCGAGCCCTGGCAGGTCAGGGTCACCCAGTCCCACAGCACCGCCGGCCTCCATGGGGGCTCCACCAGGAGCTGGGTGGTCTGGGCACCTGTGGGTGACAGGGGACACCAGCCTGCCAGGGCCAGTGTGGGGCTGGAGACAGTGGGGTGGGGCCATGGCATCCCCTGAGGACTCACCAGCGAGGCCAAGGGTCTGGGCTGGAAGGGAAAAGGGACAGGGCTGGGTGGGGGTGGCACCATGGGGACAGAGGCACGGGGACAGGGGGAGTGGGGGCTGTCCCTGAAAAATGTCTCAGTGGTTGCATTGGTGTGGCACAGATGTCTCGAGGACAGGGACCCCACAGCCCCCCTGTGCCCCCTCCCCTCCCCTTCCCCAGTGTGTCAGGCCCGTGCCCGGGGCACTCACCCCACAGGAGCAGCGCCACCTTCCCGGCCATCCCGGTGTCCCCAGCCATGTGCACTGGCTGTCACTCGCTGCTGTGGCCACCGCTCCCCTGGCTGGCGGCTCTCTGGATGAAGGGGAAGGAAGCGAGGTCACGTCCGTCCCCATGTGTAGGTGGCCCTTGGTGGGGGCAGGGTGGCCACAAGCTGGGCACAGGCTGTGGGTAGGGTGGGGACAGCCTGGGGACATGGTGGGGGATGCTGTTGCCAGGAGTGGGGGGCTCAGGGGATTTGGGGAACCAAGGATGGGTGTCCAGGAGAATGGGAGTCCACTGGAATTGGGGTTTCCATGTCTGGGGGGGATTCAGGGATGGGGGGGCTGTGGGAACATGGTCCCCAGGGATTTGGGGTCATGGCAAGTGGGTGCCAGGGCTGGGGGTGCAGGGGGAAAAAGGGGACCCTCGGGAATAGGGGTTCTGGGGGAAGAAGCAGCCCATGGGATGGGATCAAGTCAATGGTGGGCCTGGGCAATGTCAGTCCTGGGATGGGGGTCCCCAGGGAGGAGAGTCCAAGGCAATGGGGGTCCCATGGTTGGGTTCCCAGGGGAATGGGGGTGCCAGGGATGGGCAGTGGCTGCGTGGCCACGGGGGGCACAGCTCCTTCATGGGGTGCCTCAGATTTTAGGGGTGACTCAGAGCCCAGCACAGTCCCCACCCTTGGGCACCCCATGGCTCTCCTGGGAGGTTCTGTGTCTCTGCCCCACTCACCCCTGGGCTTTTTCCTGTCTCCCCGCATTTCCTGGCTGAACCATCCCAGGGAACAGCTGGGAGAATCCCAGGAAGGGAAAAAAGGGGTTGGGGGGTGCAGGCAGTGGTTTCAGGGCTGTGGGGGATGGGGCTCCCTGTCTGTGACCCCCCAACTCTTTCTCTTTCCTGCAGCGGTTTGTGCTGAGGCAAGGACATGAATTCTGTCAGGGGGCCACATCCAGAGGGGTCCAGCCTTTAGGGAAAAGGGCAGCTCTGCTGTGCTGACACCTGGCTCTTGTCCCAGCCTCTTGTCCCTGGGAGCTCCTCCTCGTTCTGGGGGTGCCACATCCTTGGGGATTCCTTTCCCAGAGGTGGCACATCCTGGGGTCCTCTGTCCTGGGTGGGCCTTGAGCATTCCTGCTGTCCCCAGTGGGTTCCTGTGACATCTGGGGTGCCCAAACTTACGGAGGCATCTTTTATGACCTTGCCCTGATGATGGTAAATCCCAGGATCAAGCTGGTTGAATTCCCTGATGCCCAATTGCTTTGGACAATTTTGGGGTCATATTTTGGTCTCAGATTTTGAGATGACTCAGAGCCCAGCACAGAGCCCACCCTGGGGCACCCCAGGCTTGTCCTGGGAGGCTCTGGGTCTCTGCCCCACAAATCCCTGGGCTTTTTCCTGTCACCCAAATTTCCTGTCTTAGCAATCTCAGGAAACACTTGATGCCCAATTGACTGTGACAAAATTATACAGCCATAGAAAAAAGGCATAAATCTTTCCCTATACCATTATTTTCCCAATAAAAAACAAACTCCTCAAAAATCAAACTGACAAGGTATAAAATGCTCTGGTTTATAGAATCCTTTTAAACATTGCTTTCCCAACAAGAGGAAATTAAAACACAATAAAAACACAAATAAGTGGATATAAAAACCACAATAAAACCACAAACAAATCACAGTGAAATGAGACTTTTTGGTTCCCTTTAGCAGCCCCCTGCTGCATCCCACAGCAGCATTTGCTTGTGGATAACACAGAGGGTGGAATCTCCCTGAGTGTCCAACAGCTCCATGGGATTGTTCCCTGCCTGCTGGGCAGCAACCCAGCCCCTAAGGAAGCCTTTTCCGGGGCCATATAAAGGAACTGTTCCCATTTTGCTCGTTCCCACCCTGAAACTTGATTGACTTCCCATGGAGGAAGGGGAGAAGCTCTGTCCATGCTTGGGACAGTGCACAGGAATCTGTGGAAATGCCCCTGTGTGCGTCAGGGTCTGATTCCCTGGTAAATCCACTCCAGCCTGCCCTGAATTCCCCTGCCTGGGCACTCCCTGCTCCTGCTGTGACACCCCTGTTCCCCAGCCCCTCGTGTGCAGCCCCTGCTCAATATTTCCACACTTTCCCCTCTCTTCTGGTGTGCACATCCAGAACGCAAACATTCTTTCCATGAGGTTCCAAAGGGCAGGAGGTTTTGCTCAAGAAGGAGGGCGCAGGTCAGGTTGTTGAGAAAATCGGTGTGGGATTTGCAGCAGTTCTGGGGCTCTCTCAGTCCCTTGCTGAGAGGGACAAAATGATCAATTGCTGCATTTCCGGACTGGTTCCCTCACAGCTGAACCTGCAGGGGCAGTTTCCAGCCAGCCCTGCTCTGAAAACCATCAAAGGCCCTCCCAGAGCCACTGCTT
Organism: Agelaius tricolor; assembly: GCF_023055355.1. Classification (NCBI taxonomy): domain Eukaryota; kingdom Metazoa; phylum Chordata; class Aves; order Passeriformes; family Icteridae; genus Agelaius; species Agelaius tricolor. Next base: position 1,651,538 of record NW_027269326.1, read on the forward strand.
GGGCTCCCTTTGGGTTTGTGCTTCTTGCAGGGCTGAGCAAATCACAGGCAGGGCCTTTTTCACCCACAGAATTCTCACCTCTGCAGCAGCTCTAAAGCTGCCAGAATCAAAGCCAAGGGGGCAGGGGGGACCCTCAGGTGCTGGCTGCCACCTGGGGCTGGGCAGAGCAGGGCTGGGCAATGGCCATCCCTGTGCAGTGGGGCTGGGCCATGGCTGGGCCCCACCCTTGCATTGACAGGGGTCCCCAGGATGTGCCACCCCTGGGACAGGCACCCGGCCAGGAATGTGCAGGGACATTTCTGGAACTGCCACACCTGGGACAGGAGCCCCCATGCCAGGATGTGTCACCCCCTGGGACAGGATCCCCCAGGACAGGAGCCTCTGGATGTGCCCCCCCAGGACAGAACCCCCCCTTTCCCATCTGACTCTCAGCACAAACGGCCTCTTCCTTCTTGCCCAGGAAAAAGAAAGTGAAAGTGTTGAGGGGGCACAGCCCAACACCTCCATCCCCCACAGCCTCCCCACCCTTCCCTGCACCTCCTTCTCCCCATTTTCCCACTACCCTGGCTCCCCCCAACCCATTCCCTGCTCAGGTGCTCCCTGGGATTGCTGAGCCAGGAACGGGGGCAGAGGGGACGTGGCACAAAAGTGAGGAAAATAAGGAAAAAAAAGCAATAAAAACACAAAAAACTCAAGGACAGTGGTGGGCACAGAGGCTGAGCTACCCAGGACCCCCATGCAATGTCTGGCCAGGAAATGAGCACCCCAGGGGTGATTTTGCAGGGCCCTGGGTCACTCCAAAATCTGAGGCATCCAGGCAAGGAGCTGTGACCCCCAGGCCCCCCCAGCCACCGCCCATCCCTGGCACCCCCATTCCCCTGGGACCCCAACCTTGGGACCCAATTTCCTTCTGTCCTCCCTTCCCTGAGACCCCCATCCCTGGACTGCAATTCCCCAGGATCGCCAACTCCAAGGAACCCCATCCCAGTAATTCCAGTCCCTGGGACACCCCTTCCCTTGGGGACCTTGATTTCCCCAGGGCCCCCATTCTCACAGGGACCCCCGTTCCCCTGGCACCCCCATGCCATGGCTCCCATCCCATGATCACAAATCCCTGGAGGCCACGTTGTTCTGGGACCCTCATTCCCAAGCCTGAGTCCACCCAACCCTTGGGACCCCCATTTCCCTGGGACCCCATCCCTGGGCACCCCATTCCCCTGGACACCCATCCCTGGCTCCCTACACAGCCTTAGACTCCAGATTCTGGCAACACCATGTCCCCACCATGTCCCACCCTGCCTCCCATGTCCCACAGCGTCCCCACCCTGCCCCCACCAAGGGCCACCTACACATGGGGACGGACGTGACCTCGCTTCCTTCCCCTTCATCCAGAGAGCCGCCAGCCAGGGGAGCGGTGGCCACAGCAGCGAGTGACAGCCAGTGCACATGGCTGGGGACACCGGGATGGCCGGGAAGGTGGCGCTGCTCCTGTGGGGTGAGTGCCCCGGGCACGGGCCTGACACCCTGGGGAAGGGGAGGGGAGGGGGCACAGGGGGGCTGCGGAGTCCCCTGAGGTCCCCAATGCCAGCAGTGCCAGTCCATGGTACCCACAGTGGACCTTGGTGTGACCGGAGAGGTAGGGTGGCTTTGGGGACAGGAATAGGGGGCAGGAATTTGGGGATGGGGATGTGGGGACAGGAATGTGGGGACTGGCACCTTTGGGCTCAGGTAGCTCTGGGGATAAGGACAAGGGAACTGGGATGCAGGGACAGATAGCAACAAGAACCATGAGGATGTGGCCATGGGGATGGGATCATGGGGTTGGGATCATGAGCTGGTGGGGGTGACCTGGGCCAGCATGGGCTGTGTCTGTGGTGTCCTCATGCCAGGGGTGTCCACAGTGTCCCCATGTTCTGCCTCAGCCCAGGGTGGCCTCAATGTCCCTGTTCCCAAGGTGTCTGTGCCACAGGGATTTGGTGCACAGGTGGCTGTGACACAGACATGTCCCCCTGCCTCTCCAAATCTTTTTGAGACCACCCACACACACTTTCCCACAAAAAATGCTGTCCCCACAGGGACAGTTTTTGGGGACAGCCACCACACCCTGTACCCTGGTGCCTCCTTCCCTGCAGTGCCACCCCCACCCAGCCCTGTCCCTTCTCCCTTCCAGCCCAGACCCTCGGCCTCACTGGTGAGTCCTCAGGGGATGTCATGGCCCCACCCCACTGTCCCCAGCCCCACGCTGGCCCTGGCAGGCTGGTGTCCCCTGTCACCCACAGGTGCCCAGACCACCCAGCTCCTGTTGGAGCCCCCCTGGAGGCCGGCGGTGCTGTGGGACCGGGTGACACTGACCTGCCAGGGCTCGGGGACCGCCGGTGCCACCACCTGGTACAAGGATGGGCAGCTCTGGGGGCAGCAGGGATGTGACCGCCTCAGTGTCACCAGGAGTGGCACCTACACATGTGACAGACCTGGCACCAGGCGCAGCCACCCCGTGACAGTCTTAGATGGTTGTCGCAGGCATCTTTCATGAAAAATCCTTTCTTAGGATTTTTCCTTGTGAGAAGCTGCAGTTTCAGTTTCATGGAGTCAATATTCTCATCTCTTCTTCATCCTGAAAACCCTTGTGAAAGCAGTCACAGATGGTGAGGGTGGATCTTTAATGATCAGGGTGGCCCCTGAGAGGTCAGGGTGGGCTCCACTCCATGGGTGGCCTCACACCCCTCATGTGGCGAGAGCCTGTGCCCTGCACACAGGGACATCCCAGTGCAGCCCAGTGCACTCCAGAGCACCCAGATGTCCCTGGCGCTATGGGCACCCACCTCAGAATGGCCTCATCAGTAAAATGTGACCTTCCTGTCCCACAGACCCACTGGTGCTGCAGGTGCCAGCGCGGGCACTGCTGGAGGGGGACACAGTGACAATGCGCTGCCGGGGCCGGCAGGAAAACCATCTCAGCAGGGTGCGATTTTACCGGGAGGAGAAGGATCTCAGGGGGTCCCTCAGGGGAACCGAGCTGTCCCTGTCCCCCCTGCAGCTGCACCACAGCGGCCACTACCGATGTGAGGGCTTGGTGGGGTCCTGGCAGCCACGGTCAGCACCAGTGACAGTGACAGTGCACGGTGAGCACCCCCATGGCTGGAACTCCAATATCTTGACAACCCCAAAAGCACAGCCCAGTGGATTCAGAGCCACATTCCTCACCTCCCCTCTCCTTCCCAGAGCTCTTCTCGATGCCGGTGCTGGAGGGTCCCCCCACACCCACTGAGGGGTCCCCTCTGACTCTCAGCTGCCTCAGCACCCCCAGCCCCCTGCGGCCCCGAGCCCCCATCCTGCAAGAGTTCTACCAGGACGGGCAGGTGGTGGGGGGCCCACAGGGGTCCCCACAGCTGCTGGTGCCCGCCGTGGGGGTCTCCCACTCGGGGAATTATGGCTGTGAGGTGCACTCCCAGGGTGGGGCTGTGCGGAAGAGCAGCGCCCGGCTCCGTGTCACGGTGCGCAGTGAGTGCGGGGATGGGCACGGGGAGCCCCCACAGCCTTCTTGGGTCCCCCACAATGCCTGGCATCGCCCAGCCCTCCCTGATGCCTGCTCTGGGGTACCCAACCTTTCCTGGATCCCTCCCTGTCGTAGCACTCCCGTCCCACCTTGCCCGGTGCCAGCCCTGTCTCTGTCCCCACAGTGCCTGTGGCCAATGCCACCATCACACCCAGTCTCCTGTTACACCAGGTGCTTGCAGGTGACAACGTGACCCTGCACTGCTCAGTGCAGGTGGGCTCAGCCCCTGTCACCTTCACCTGGCTGCACAACAGGCAGGAGGTGGCCCAGGGTCCCCTCCTGCAGCTCAGGGACATCGAAGTGGGAGATTCAGGCACCTACCAGTGCATGGCCACCAACCAGCTGGGACAGGACGGGCACCGCGTGTTCCAGGCACTCAGCCCAGAGGTGGCCCTGGAGGTGACACCTGGCTCACCCTGGGTAACAGGTGGGGTCACATGGGGTCACCAGGGAGTGCAGGGGGGATGGGTGACCCTGATGTGTCCCCCTCTGTTTCTTGCAGTGGCTGCAGGGGTCGGTGGGGCCCTTTTGTTCCTGCTCCTGCTCGTGGGTGTCAGTGTGGCCTGGCACCGGTGGCACCGTGTGGGTGGGTGACAATGGGGGGGACGGGGGTCATGGAGAGAGGTGGGAAGGGCCCCACAGAAGGGGGGCCATAGGGGGGCACCCACAGCCCCTGACTTGGGAGGGGCTGAGCCCCCAGTGTCCATGGCTCAGAGCCCTGGGAGCTGTTGGAGGGTCCTGCAGGGATGTTGGGGGTTCTATCAGGGGTTCCCCTCCCTGCCAGGCTCGGGGTTCTGGGGGCTCAGGCTGTTGGTGCAAGTGGGGGGGCATCAGGGATACTGAGGGGGCCTGGGGAGGATTGTGTGTCTGGTGGTGGTTCAGCATTCTCAGGGGTGGATGGGGGCCCCTGGATCTCCAAAGTCACCCCTCCAGTTTTCCTTCGCAGATGCCAGGAAGCACCAGGAAAGGTGGGTGCAGGCTCCAGCCATGATATACCTTTTACCCAAACCCCCAGCACCTCCCATCCCCTTCCACACACCCCCTTATTCCCACAGGGCCCCCCAAGACCCCCTGGCACCCCCACTGGAGGATCCTCAGGCGATGTACATGGAGCTGCAAAGGCAACTGTGGGAGCCCAGTGACATCTATGACAATCTACACCAAAAGTTGTGATGCTCTGGGAAGCGGGAGGCACTGGGTGACACTGGGGGTGCTCCCTCCATGGCTCCTGTGGTTGCCCATCCTTCCAAGGGAGGTGGTCATGGGTCAGGGGGAGGCTACACAGGGCACCCTGTGCTCCCCATTTCCTCTCCCAGTACCCCCAAAGGGCTCCCCCATCCCTCTGCTCATACCTGCAGGGGCTCCCCAGCCCCATCCAAGTGCCCAAGTACCCTCAGGGACTGCCCCATTCTCTCCCCACAGTGCTTGCAGTACACCCAAGGCTTCCCCATTCCCCCTCCCACTACCCCTGTCCCATCCCACTGTAAAAGGGGGAGTCAGGGAGGATTCTTGCTGAAAGGTTTGTCAGATGAAAATGAAGCACAAACACGGCAATATTATATCTGAGAACTGTTTATTGATAAAGGAGGGGAAGGGTTCTTACTGAAGGGGGAGAGAAGGGAGTAGAAAGGGAAAAGGACAGAGAGAGAAACAGAAGACAGGGACAGCGTTAGCACAAGAAGCCCGGGCGCTCTGTGGGCATCAGCTCGGCAGATGGAGTGTGTGTGCTGCAAGCCAGGGCGAGCCCACATGGCTTTTGTGAGTGGCTGGGCGTGATTTCCAAGGACGGCACCTGCGTGTCTCTGGCATTGCGAGCGATGGCTGCAGGGGCTGCTGCGGGCTGGCTGCGGGCTGGTGCTGGGCACTGGTGGCTCTGGGCTGGCTGCCGCGGGCTGGGGCTGCCCTGGGCAGGTGCAGCAGGCTCGGGGCTGTGGGCAGCGTGGGAAACGCGGCAGAGGCGGCGGGTGGGTGCAGGCAGCATCCGCTCCATCGGGGAAGCAATGAAGGAACGTCCAGGAGGAGCAGGAATGAGCTGCCTCGGGGAAGCAGCGAAGCAGGGAAGAACGGGTGCGGACAGGGAAGAAGGACCACCGGGAGGAAAAGGTGAGGGGGGGGTGTATCGGGGATATTTTTGCCTGACGACTGGGAGGAATGATGCATCTGACTCCATCTTTTCAGAAGGCTAATTGTTTACTTTATTATGCTATATTATTCTATGCCATATTACATTACATCTAAACTGAATCTGCCAAGCACTCAACTGCCCTCCACTGCACACAATCTCATGACTGTCAGCCAACAATCCTGACATGCACACACCTGGATTCAATTGGTCAGTGAATCAAAACACTCACACCAGAATCCAGTTACCAATTCCCTTCAGGTACACAATCTTCCACAATGCATTCCACTTGTGAAAAACACAGGAGCAGTAACTCAGATAAGAACTCTTTGGATCATTCTTTGCTTCTCTCACTGCTTCTCCCAGGTTCAGAGAATGTGAATCCCACAGGGGAAGAGGGCCAAGCTGACCCTCCGAGCAAGCCCCTGATCCCTCCAAGAAACCCAAAGCAAAACGCTCCTGTTGTGTCACAGTTTGCTGCTTTGATTTGCAAAGGCTCCTCCCACAGCCGGATTTCCCGGGCTTTTTTCCCCAGACATTTTTCCCGGGCATCTGTCCCACCAGCCAGTGGGGGTCACTCACAGTTTGATCACTGAAGCTTTCTCTCCCCTGATTCTCTGTTGTGTGAAGCCTCGCCAGGGACAGGGTTCCCAGCACATGGACAACCACAGAGTAATTTTTCACCTCATGTGTAGCATATGTTAAGAAATAAATAAAATTCAGATTTGTTCTTCTTAACCCCAGTGTGCTTAGTGGCTCTGTAGTCCCCCCTCCCAGTGCTCCCACTAAGGTGGCTTACTGGTGGCCGTCCCAGTTCCAAAGGGGTACAGGACCTGGTTCCCTGCTCCTGGGACAAAAATGCAGCTCTTTGGTTAAACGGGCAGAAATGGTGTTTCTTTGTTCTGCTCTGTCAAGGCAGCTGAACAAGGTGGGAACCTCCATTGGAATGGAAAATACAACCCCCATCACTCTGAACTATTGTAACATTGAAATTACGAGGCTTTTAGGCAAAGATGTGAGAACAGGAATAAGAGCTCTTTACCAGTATGTATTATGAGAAACAAGTAAATGGAAGTTGACTTTTGCTGTATATTATATGAATTGATATTACATAATTGATGATATTGTTGATTAAATATTGTGATGTTGTTAGTGTTGGGACAGTGATGTGTATTGTGGAGTGGCTGATGTTGTTGGGGTGTCCATTTAAGACTCGGGCCCAGCCTGGGCCCAGCCATGGTCCAGCCCCACTGCACAGGGATGGCCATTGCCCAGCCCTGCTCTGCCCAGCCCCAGGTGGCAGCCAGCACCTGAGGGTCCCCCCTGCCCCCTTGGCTTTGATTCTGGCAGCTTTAGAGCTGCTGCAGAGGGGAGAATTCTGTGGGGGAAAAAGGCCTGGTTGTGGTTTGCTCAGCTCTGCAAGAAGCACAAAGCCCAAAGGGAGCCCAAGCAGTGGCTCTGGGAGGGCCTTTGATGGTTTTCAGAGCAGGGCTGGCTGGAAACTGCCCCTGCAGGGGCAGCTTTGGGGGAACCAGTCTGGAAATGCAGCAATTGATCATTTTGTCCCTCTCAGCAAGGGACTGAGAGAGCCCCAGAACTACTGCAAAGACAACAACAATCTACTCAACAAGCTGAAGTGGGCCTTGATTCTTGAACAAAACCTGCGGCCTTCTGAAACCTCATGGAAAGAATGTTTGGCCTCTGGCTGTGGTCATCAGATAAGAGAGAGAAATATCGAGCAGGAGCTCTGGCCATTGTGGGGAGTGACCCTGTCTGGATTCCAGGTGTCCCCAAAGCTGCTCCATCCCTGCCCTCCTCACCTGAGTGAAAGGCTGAGGGTTTGCAGGAATTATGGTGTAAAGCCACCAGAGGTGCTGCTGTGGACCCGAGACCTGCCTGGGGTCAGGCGCTGCCTTCCTTCCATTCGGGATCATGGAGAGCGGTCGCGGGTGTTGTGCAGGGCGTGTGCCTGGCCCTGGGACACTGCTACGCTGCCAGTGGGCACTGGATCTAACCTGCTGCCTTGGTGGCTTCTGCCCGCTGCCGGTGGTGGTGCCGGGACCGATTGGTGGCCGTGAGTTTGCAAAAGGAGCGATTTCTCCTCCTGCCTCCCGCCCGAGGCCGCCATGGCCCCTGAGGGGATGGAGCTGGAGCGGGGCGCCCCCTGCTGGCCGGGAGTGCTCCCTGCAGCGCCCCCTGCTGGCCGCGGTTATAACTGCCACAAAAACCAACAGCGCTGAGCGGGAGGGAAAGTTCTGGGTTTGAGTTGTTTGTTCTGTTCTGCTTTATAAATTTCCCAGTAAAGAGCTGCTATTCCCTTTCCTACGCTTTTGCTTTGAAGCCCCATCATCAGTTTTGAAATTAAAAAGATTTTTAGACGTCGGTCTTCCTTCCATTCCAGGAACATTCTCACTTTCTTTGGTAGATATTTCTCATTTAAATGAGTTGCCAGCTGCTGGCTTCCAGCGTGGATGGGGCAGACACCCCAAGAGAAGACACGGTCAGGGACTTGGCCATCTCATGCTTTGTTCTTTAAGCCAGTTGGGCCCTCTCCCCAGCTGGCACTCCTGGTCACCCGGCCACTCAGGAGCTGGCTTTGGCAGAGCATCACACTGTCCCCAGTGTGCCATGGCTGACAGACTGATGGACAAACGGGGCCCTGTCTCACCAAAAGCAAGGCCTGACCCACCCGTGCTACACACAGGTGTTCCAAAATCTCTCCAGACATCAAACTTTTCCTGTCTCTGACATCCCACCCTGTGCCATTGCCTGATCCCGACTGCCCTGGAAAAGGGGGGGGCTCCCGAATCCCCACAGGGCCTTTGTGGCATCCTGGTGTGGGGAACAGGGCAGAGGAGGGTTTGGGACAGGGGAGAAGAGAATCCAGAGCCTCCTGAAGGCCACTTTGGCCATCAGAGCAAGGAAGGTCCAGGGCCCTGCAAGATTCCTGTGGTGGAAGAAACCTGCTGGGGGAAATTTCTGGGGTTTGTTCCTTATTGGGGGCTTTCCCTGGAAATTGTTCCTTGTGTGACAATTTGGACTCTGAACCTTGTTGCTGTTGCTGTTGGTTTTATTCTCTCTCATTGCTGTTTCAGCAAATTGTTCATCTTTTGGCTCTTTTGGGATCTTTGTGCCCCCATGGGGAGGGATTGGGGCAGTTTTTAGTGGCAGCACAGACACGAGTGGGTGCCCATGGGTGGGGACCCCCAGTGCCCCCAGTTCCCCCCAGTGTCACAGCACATTCCCGTAGATGTCACCGGGTTCCCGCGGTCGCCCCTGGGGTCCCCGCAGCTCTGCATTGGTCACCTGGGGATCCTGGAGGGTGGTGGCACAGGGGGACGCTGCGAGAGACACGGGCTGTGGGATCTGGGTGGGGTGACACTGGTGGGTGACGTGTCCCTCTGCGTGTGTCCCCCCCGTACTCACCCCCTGCCCTCTTGGTGACCACGACGTGGGTGTACAGCACCTCCCCCTCCTCTGGGGGGGCTGGGGGATCCGGGGGGGCCCTGAGGCAATAAAGGGGATGTGGGGGAGAGAATGGAGAGCTGTGGGGCGGGGGTAAAAGGGGACTCATGTCGGGAGCCCTTCACCAACCTTTCCTGGTGCTTCCTGGCAGCTGCAGAGGAAAGAGGGGAGATGTGACTGTGGGATCGCAGGGTCATGAACCCTCCCAGGATTCCTGACCCTCCACGGGACCCTCAATTTACAACAGAACCCTCAAGCATCCCTGAAGCCTCCCAGAATTCGGGAACCTCCCCAGTGTCCCCAGCCAACTCAGCCTCACGAACCCAAAGCCCAGCAGGGACAGAGACCTCCTAACTGCCCCAAGGGCCTCTGAGAGAACCCCCAGCATCCCTGCAGGACCCTCCAGCACCTCCCCAAACCCTAAAGGACTCCCAGACAATGCCCCAGTTTTGGGGCTGTGGGTGCTGCCCAATTAATGTCCAACACTGGGGGCCTCTACAGCTCCCTGGGACGCCTGTGCCCCCATTGTCACCCACCCACATGGTGCCATCGGTGCCAGGCCACAATGACACCCACGAGCAGGAGCAGGAAGAAAAGGGCCCCACTGACCCCTGCGGCCACTGCAAGAAACAGAGGGGAACACATCAGGGTCACCCATCACCCCAGGGGTCCTGCACTCCCTGGTGACCCTGTGGGACCCCACCTTTGTTGCCGTGTCCCCGTGGTGTCACCTCCAGGGCCAGCTCAGGGCTGAGTGCCTGGAACACGTGGTGCCCGTCCTGTCCCAGCTGGTTGGTGGCCACGCACTGGTAGGTGCCCGAATGTCCCACATTGATGTCCCTGAGCTCCAGGAGGGGACCCTGAGGCACCTCCTGCCCGTTGTGCAGCCAGGTGAAGGTGACAGGGGCTGAGCCCACCTGCACTGAGCAGTGCAGGGTCACAGGGTCACCTGCAAGCACCCGGTGTGATTGGGGACTGGGTGTGATGGTGGCATTGGCCACGGGCACTGTGGCGACAAACACGGGGCTGGCACCTGGTGAAGTGGGATGGGAGTGCCATAGGTGGGCTCATCCCCAGCCTGAGGGTCCCGCTCACCCAGGACAGTGACATTCAGGGGGTCACTCTCGGCCACGCTGTCCCTGTCACTGACCTGGCACCGGTACTGGCCGCTGTCATTGTCCCCAACATGGTTCAGCTCCAGGCAGGGGCCGGTGCCCAGTGGTGCCCCCGAGCTCTCCCGGTGCCAGGAGAAGGACAGGGGACCTGTCCCCACGGCCACTGTGCAGCTCAGCACCAGGCTGTCCCTGAGTGCCACCTGTCCCCCGGGGGGCTGTGCTGACAGGGACACCCCAGAGGGCAGGAACCCTGCGGGAGGGGAGGATAGCAAGGGACAGTGAGGGACCCAGGGGGGTGGTAGAGGAAGGGCAGGGAGACCCCAGTGAGGGAGAGGGGGTGCAGAGATTGGTGGGGCTTGGAAAGGAACCCCTAGGGACACCTGGAGAGGGGGGAGGATGACACCAGGGTGGGTATGGGGAGCCAGGGAGGGAATGATGTGACCTGGGGAATGTGTGGTGACTTCAGAGAGGGATGGGGGGATGCAGGGAGGGGTGAGGGCACTCAGAGAGGGATGGGGAGACACAAGCCAGGAATGGGGGGACGTGGGGAGGGACCCAGGGCAGGGATGGCAGCACAGGGAAAATGTGTAGGGGTAGGATGGGGGTAGCCCTCTAGGGGTGGGGGACCCTGAGAGGGACATGAGAAGGGAGCAGGGGAGCAAGGTTAGGATCTGTGAAAGGTTGGGGCCACAGGGCAGGTGTCTGGAAGGACTGGGCATCCCCTGAAGGCCTGGGAGAGCTGAGGAGGCTGTGGGGGCTCCCCGTGCCCATCCCCGCACTCACTGTGCACCGTGACACGGAGCCGGGCGCTGCTCTTTTGCACAGCACCCCCCTCGGAGTGCAGCTGGCAGCTGTAATTCCCCGAGTGGGAGACCCCCAGGGCGGGCACCAGCAGCTGCAGTGACCCCTGCAGGCCCCCCACCACCTGCCTGTCCCAGTAGAACACGTGCAGGATGGGGGCTCGGGGCCGCAGGGGGCTGGGGGTGCTGAGGCCGCTGAGAGTCAGGGGGGACCCCTCAGAGTGCTCGGGGGGACCCTCCAGCACTGGCACTGAGAAGAGCTCTGGGAAGGAGAGGGGAGGGGGATTTGTGAGCCTGAGTCCCTGGGGAGGGGCTGTGGGGGTGTCAGGGTGGCAGCTGTGGGGTGCTCACCGTGCCCTGTCACTGTCACCAGTGCTGAATTTCATGACCTCCCTGACCACCAGGATTTCACCAGACCCTGCAGCTCTAGCGACTGCTGTGGTGCAGCTGCAGAGGGGACAGGGACAGCTCGGTGCCATCATGGAGCCCCCCCGGACCCTTCTCCTCACAGTAGAAGGACACCGAGGTGACCGTGCAGTTCCACCAGCCCTGGCAATGCAGTGTCACCGTGTCCCCCTCCAGCAGCGCCTGTGCCAGCACCTGCAGCACCAGCGGGCCTGGGGGACAGAGGGGTCCTGTTACACCTGATGGCATCGGGACCCCATCTGGGTTACACCAAGTGCACCGGGGTCCCCAATTCCCACATGGTTTCCCCGACACTAGGATACTCTGGGATGTCCCCATAGCAGGGCACAGGCTCTGGTTACACCAGGAGGTGAACCATGGAGTGGAGCCCACTGAGAGCCCTGGGGGTCCCCTGGGTGCCAGGCTGGGGACACCCAAACCCCCCTCCCTGTCTGAGACACTCACAGGGGGACTGAGACTGATGCCAGGTCTGTCACACGTGTAGGTGCCACTCTCGGTGACAGTGAGGTGTTCAGGTCCCTCCTGCCCCCAGTGCTGCCCGTCCTTGTACCAGGTGGTGGCACCGGCAGTCCCCGAGCCCTGGCAGGTCAGGGTCACCCGGTCCCACAGCACCGCCGGCCTCCAGGGGGCTCCACCAGGAGCTGGGCGGTCTGGGCACCTGTGGGTGACAGGGGACACCAGCCTGCTAGGGCCAGTGTGGACCTGGGGACAGCGGGGTGGGGCCATGGCATCCCCTGAGGACTCACCAGCGAGGCCGAGGGTCTGGGCTGGAAGGGAGAAGGGACAGGGCTGGGTGAGGGTCATGTGGACACTGTGGGCACCCCATGTTTGCACACGTCACCTCCACCAGCCCTACAGCACCTGTCCCCACAGCCATAAATCCATGGCCCTGTGCCCATCATCCCATTCCAATGGCACCTGTTCTCCCGGCCCATCCCCATGCAACATGGCTCTTGTCCCTGTCCCTGCATCCCTGTTCCCCTGTCCCTGTCCCCACAGCTACCCAAGCCCCAAGGCTCCTTCTGCCACATCCTTGTTCCCACAACTCCATTCCCCTGTTTCTGTCCCCACATCCCAGTTCCCCTGTTGCTGTCCCTAAAGCCACCCCAAACCACTGGTCACACTGGGCTCCATGCCCTGCTCTGGCTCTGCTGGCATTGGGGACCTCAGGGGACCCCACAGCCCCCTATGCCCCCTTCCCTCCCCATCCCCGGGGTGTCAGGCCCGTGCCCGGGGCACTCACCCCACAGGAGCAGCGCCACCTTCCCGGCCATCCCGGTGTCCCCAGCCATGTGCACTGGCTGTCACTCGCTGCTGTGGCCACCGCTCCCCTGGCTGGCGGCTCTTGGGATGAAGGGGAAGGAAGCGAGGTCAGGTCTCATCCCCATGCGTAGGTGGCCCTTGGTGGGGGCAGGGTGGGGACGCTGTGGGACATGGGAGGCAGGGTGGGACATGGTGGGGACATGGTGTTGCCAGAATCTGGGGTCTAAGGCTGTGTAGGGAGCCAGGGATGGGTGTCCAGGGGAATGGGGTGCCCAGGGATGGGGTCCCGGGGAAATGGGGGTCCCAAGGGTTGGGTGGACTCAGACTTGGGAATGTGGGTCCCAGAACAATGTGGCCTCCAGGGATTTGTGATCATGGGATGGGAGCCATGGCATGGGGGTGCCAGGGGAAAGGGGGTCCCTGTGAGAATGGGGGCCCTGGGGAAATCAAGGTCCCCAAGGGAAGGGGTGTCCCAGGGACTGGAATTACTGGGATGCGGTTCCTTGGGGTTGGCGATCCTGGGGAATTGCAGTCCAGGGATGGGGGTCTCAGGGAAGGGAGGACAGAAGGAAATTGGGTCCCAAGGTTGGGGTCCCAGGGGAATGGGGGTGCCAGACATGGGTGGTGGCTGGGGGGGCCTGGGGGTCACAGCTCCTTGCCTGGATGCCTCAGATTTTGGAGTGACCCAGGGCCCTGCAAAATCACCCCTGGGGTGCTCATTTCCTGGCCAGGCATTGCATAGGGGCCCTGGGTAGCTCAGCCTCTGTGCCCTCCCCTGCCCCTGACTTTTTCCTCTCTTTATTTCTCTTTTTTCCTTATTCTCCTTACTTTTTGCCATGTCCCCTCAGCCCCGGTTCCTGGCTCAGCAATCCCGGGGAGCACCTGAGCAGTGAACGGGTTGGGGGGACCCAGGGGAGGGGGAAAATGGGGAGAAGGAGGTGCAGGGAATGGTGGGGAGGCTGTGGGGGATGGAGGTGTTGGGCTGTGCCCCCTCAACACTTTCACTTTCCTTTTCCTGGACAAGAAGGAAGAGGCCGTTTGTGCTGAGAGCCAGATGGGAAAGGGGGGGTGGTTCTGTCCTGGGGGGGCACATCCAGAGGCTCCTGTCCAGGGGGATCCTGTCCCAGGGGGTGACACATCCTGGCATGGGAGTTCCTGTCCCAGGTGTGGCAGTTCTAGAAATGTCCCTGCACATTCCTGGCCGGGCGCCTGTCCCAGGGGTGGCACATCCTAGGGACCCCTGTCAATGCAAGGCTGGGGCCCAGCCATGGCCCAGCCCCACTGCACAGGGATGGCCATTGCCCAGCCCTGCTCTGCCCAGCCCCAGGGGGCAGCCAGGCCCTGAGGGTCCCCCCTGCCCCCTTGGCTTTGATTCTGGCAGCTTTAGAGCTGCTGCAGAGGTGAGAATTCTGTGGGTGGAAAAAGGCCCTGCCTGTGGTTTGCTCAGCCCTGCAAGAAGCACAAAACCCAAAGGGAGCCCAAGCAGTGGCTCTGGGAGGGGCTTTGATGGTTTTCAGAGCAGGGCTGGCTGGAAACTGCCCCTGCAGGTTCAGCTGTGAGGGAACCAGTCCGGAAATGCAGCAACTGATTATTTGTTCCTGTCCCCAAGGGACTGAGAAAACCACAAAACAACTGCAAATCCCACACCAAGCTGCTTAACAAGCTGACCTGCGCCCTCCTTCTTGAACAAAACCTGCAGCCCTTTGGAACTTCATGGAAAGAATGTTTGTCTCTGGATGTGCACACCAGAAGAGAGGGGAAAGTGTGAAAATATTGAGCAGGGGCTGCACACGAGGGGCTGGGGAACAGGGGTGTCACAGCAGGAGCAGGGAGTGCCCAGGCAGGGGAATTCAGGGCAGGCTGGAGTGGATTTACCAGGGAATCAGACCCTGAGGCACACAGGGGCATTTCCATAGATTCCTGTGCACTGTCCCAAGCATGGACAGAGCTTCTACCCTTGCTGTTGGGTCTGGCTGTCTGTCTCTGCCTCGACACGGGTAGAGTGGTTCTTGGGTGGCACGCGATGCAAAGGACGAGTCTGGACTCTTCAGCTTTTCGGTCTTCAGGTTGTTTATTATTTCTTATCTACAAAATTTTTCTGTCTGCTCAACAGAGGTCTGATCTGCAAGCAGTCACAGGCACTCTCTGACCACCCACGGGGCGGTCATGTCTTTTTATACTAAAATCTACGTACACAATATTTACTTTTATTTCTCAATGCTTTTCACTCATGTTAGCAAGTGCACCTTCACCATAAACCAATCCCCAAGCGCCAACATCATCACAGGAGATGGAGGACAAGAAGAAGAAAGAAGAAGGATGAGACACGCCTTGATCTCTCCATCTTGTCTCCATAACCCCCCTGTACTAAAAACCTTAAAGTCTGTATCTCATCCTCTAAATGTGTCTCTTTTACACCTTGTACTCTAAAGTGATTCTCTTGTCCTCAAACTCTTGTTACTTCTGTGGATGGATCAAAATCAAGCCACCAAACACTCTTGGCAACATTCTAGGATTTTCGAGACCCCCAAGGGTTCTCCTGGCATCTCTGGACATCGGGAACGATGTGCTGAGATCCCACACCTTGCTCCATGGGAAGTCAATCAATTTTCAGTGTGGGAATGTGAAAAATGGGGAGAGTTCCTAAATATAGGCCAAGAAAAGTCTTCCTTAGGGGCTGGGTTGCTGCCCAGCAGGCAGGGAACAATCCCATGGAACTGTTGGACACTCAGGGAGATTCCACACTCTCTGTTATCCACAAGCAAACGCTGCTGTGGGATGCACCAATGGGCTGCTAAAGGGAGCCAAAAAGTCTCATTTCACTGTGATTTGTTTGTGTTTTTATTGTGATGGACTTGTTGGGACAGAAAGCGTTATAAGGATTCTACAAACCAGAGCATTTTATACCTTGCCAGTTTGATTTTTGCTGAGTTTGTTCTTTATTGGGAAAATAATGGTGTGGGAAAGATTTTTGCTTTTATTCTATGGATGTGTAATTTTGTCTGAACCAATTGGGCATCAAGTGTTGTCTGGGATGGCTGAGACAGGAAATGGGGGGACCTGACCCAGGGGTGAGTGGGGCAGGGACACAGAGACTCCCAGGAGAGCCATGGGGTGCCCCAGGGTGGGGACTGTGCTGGGCTCTGAGTCACCCCAAAATCTGAGGCACCCCAGGAAGGAGCTGTGACCCCTGTGCCCACCCAGCCACTGCCCATCCCTGGCACACCCATTCCCCTGGGAACCCAACCATGGGACCCCCATTGCCTTGGTCTCTCCTCCCTGGGGACCCCATCCCAGGACTGACATTGCCCAGCCCCACCATTGCCTTGATCCCATCCCATGGGCTGCTTCTTCCCCAGAACCCCTATTCCCGAGGGTCCCCTTTTTCCCCTTGCACCCCCAGCCCTGGCACCCACACACCATGACCCCAAATCCCTGGGGACCATGTTCCCACAGCACCCCCATCCCTGAATGCCCCCAGCCATGGAGACTCCAATTCCCCTGGACCCCCATTCTCCTGGACACCCATCCTTGGTTCCCCACATCCCCTGAGCCCCCCAGTCCTGCCAAGACCATCCCCCACCATGTCCCCAGCCTGTGCCCACCATGTCCCCAGCCTGTGCCCATCTTGTGGCCACCCTGCCCCCACCAAGGGCCACCTCCATGTTGGGACAAGATGTGACCTCGCTTCCTTGCCCTTCATCCGAAGAGCCGCCAGCCAGGGGAGCGGTGGCCACAGCAGCGAGTGACAGCCAGTTGTCACAAGCCGTCCTCATGGATGGGTTTCGTGATGGTTCGTGATCTCAGAGTGCAAGAAGAACCAACACGGTCGAAGGGGGTTTGCAGTTATAATCAAAACAAATGCACCGTTATTGAAACAACCACAGTGAAAATGCCTTGGGGAGGAATTGGGGGAAAGGGAAAAATAAAAGGGAAAAGAGGGAGGAAAAAGAAAAAGGTATGTAGCTACCAAACGTAGTACTGCGAAGTCCTTCGGTGTCCAGCCGATGGAGTTCACCAGGTCACGTCCAGGGAGATCTCAGGGGTGCAGTCCATCTGCACTCTAATAATACCCTTTTCTGATGGGGGGAGGGGAATAGATCTTGAAACCGAATCAAAGGTAGTCTATTCTATCCTCGGGGAAAAGAATGGTATTTGGAAAGGGTACACACAGTCCATATTCTCTGCAGTGGGTGAGAGCCATTGTCTTTGTGGTCCAATGCTCCCACCTGCAACATCCATCCTGCTTTGGTCAGCTTGCCTCCCCCCGCACACCTCCCCGGGGTTGGGGGTTTCAGTCCCAGGCCTTGGAAAGTATGAGAGGGGGCCTTCTCACATAGGGGTTTCATGTCTGGGTTTTTCTCTGGTGAAGAGGCTTCTTACATCTCAGTTTGTCTGTCACTGTGATTGCAAACGAGCCAGAGGGGTCTTCTTAGGAGGACCAGCCAGAACTCAGGAGAAGTTCAGCCAGGCCAAGAGAAAAATCCCACAGCTATTGTTGCAAAAGGTCAGAATGTCCTTCTTTCTTCTTGTTGAGCTCAGTGTAGCATATAGTAGATACACCTGTGAAAACAAAACTTTAGCAATGCTCTCAAGTCTCGAGGCCTGGCTGGCATATGACTTTCTCCTACAGGGCTAGAGAGGGGGGTCTTTTCTTCAGTGGTCCCCCAATGATGATTGTGAGGCAGATGAGGGATATTTCGGACAGACTCGCACACCAGTCCACATGGCTGGCAACACTGGGATGGCCGGGAAGGTGGTGCTGCTCCTGTGGGATGAGTGCCCTGGGCATGGGCCTGAAAGCCTGGGGATGAGGATGGGAGGGAGCAAAGGGGGGCTGCAGGGTCCCCTGAGGTCCCAAGTGCCAGCAGTGCCAGTCCATGTTAGCCACAGTGGACATTGGTTGGACTGGGGATGTAGGGTGACTTTGGGGACAGGAACAGGGGCAGGAATTTGGGGATGGGGATGTGGGGACAGGAATGTGGGGACTGGCACCTTTGGGCTCCGGTAGCTGTGGGGATAGGGTGGGGGACAAGGGAACTGGGATGCAGGGACAGAAGGGGACACGTTCCTGTTCCCAAGGTATCTGTGCCACACAGATGTGGTGCACAGGTGGCTGTGACACAGAAATCTCCCCCTGCTTTGCCAAATCTTTTGGGGGCCACCCCCACGCACATTCTCACAAGAACTGCTGTCCACATGGGGACACTTCGGGGACAGCTCCCACACATTGTGCCACATGTGCCTCTGTCCCAGCAGTGCCACCCCCACCCAGCCCTGTCCCTTCTCCCTTCCAGCCCAGACCCTCGGCCTCGCTGGTGAATCCTTGGGGGATGCCATGGCCCCACCCCACTGTCCCCAGCCCCACACTGGCCCTGGCAGGCTGGTGTCCCCTGTCACCCACAGGTGCCCAGAACACCCAGCTCCTGGTGGAGCCCCCTTGGAGACCTGTGATGCTGTGGGACCGGGTGACACTGACCTGCCAGGGTTTGGGGACTGCTGGTGCCACCACCTGGTACAAGGACGGGCAGCACTGGGGGCAGCAGGGACCTGCCCATTCACTTTCACCGAGAGTGGCACCTGTGAGAGTGACAGACCCGGCACCAGGTTCAGCCCCCCTTTGGCTGTCTTATATGGTGAGGGAGGTTTGGGTGTCCCCAGCCTGGCACCCATGGGGACCCCAAGGGCTCTGGTTGGGCTCCACTCCATGGGTCACCTCCTGGTGTGACCAGAGCCCATCCCTTGCTCTGGGGACATCCCAGAGCATCCCAGACCGGGGGGATCCCAGTGTTGGCATCGGGAACCCCTGGTGCACTGGGTGTGACCCAGTGGGGAGGTCTTGGTGCCATGGGATGTGACAGGATCCCTCTTTGCCCCAGACAGGCTGGTGCTGCAGGTGCCTGCGCAGGCGCTGCTGGAGGGGGACACGGTGACCCTGCGCTGCTCGGTGCAGGTGGGCTCAGCCCCTCTCACCTTCACCTGGTTGCACAACGGGCAGGAGGTAGCCCGGGGTCCCATCCTGGAGCTCAGGGACATCGATGTGGGACATTCGGGCACCTACCGGTGTGTGGCCACCAACCAGCTGGACCTGCACTGCGTGTTCCAGGCACCCAGCACTGAGCTGCTCGTGGCTGTGACACTGCAACAAAGGTGGGGCCACACGGGGTCATCAGGGAGTGTAGGACACCCAGGGTTCAGGGTAACCCTGATGTGTCCCCTTCTGTTACTTGCAGTGGCCACAAGGGTCGGTGGGGCACTTTTGTTCCTGGTCCTGCTCGTGGGTGTCATTGTAGCCTGGCGCCCGTGGCACCACCTGGGTGGGTGACAATGGGGGGACAGGGGTCCCAGGGAGCTGTAGAGGCCCCCAGAGTTGGGGAGCAATAGGGCAGCACCCATAGCCCCAGAACTGTGGCCTTGGCTGGGGGTGCTGATGGGGTTTGGGGAGGTGCTGGAGGGTCCTGTGGGGATGTTGGGGGTTCTTTCAGGGGCCCTGGGGGTAATTGGGGGGGTCTCTCTCCCTGCCGGGCTTCGGATATTGAGGCTGAGTTGGTAGGGGGCACGGGGGAGGTTCATGGATTCTGGGAGCTCCAGAGATGTTTTGGGGTCCTGAGGGAAATTGGGGGTCCTGTGGGGGTTCACCAATCCTGAGAGGGGTCAGGGCCCTGGGGATCCCCCGAAGTCACTCCTCCCCTCTTTACTTTGAAGCTGCCAGGAAGCACCAGGAAAGGTGAGTGGGGGGCTCAAACCACACTCTCCCCTTTTACCACAACCCCCAAGACCTCCCATTCCCCCCCCTCCCCCACATCCCCTTTATTCCCTCGGGGCCCCCCGGATCCCCCAGCCCCCCCAGAGCAGGGGGAGGTGCTGTACACCCACGTCGTGGTCACCAAGAGGGCAGGGGGTGAGTACGGGGGGGACACACACAGAGGGACACGTCACCCACCAGTGTCACCCCACCCAGATCCCACAGCCCGTGTCTCTCGCAGCGTCCCCCTGTGCCACCACCCTCCAGCATCCGCAGGTGACCAACGCGGAGCTGCAGGGACCCCAGGGGCAAACATGAGAACTCGGTGACATCTACGGGAATGTGCTGTGACACTGGGGGGAACTGGGGGCACTGGGGGTCCCCACCCACGGGCACCCACTCGTGTCTGTGCTGCCACTAAAAACTGCCCCTCCTGCACCCCATGGAGGCACAAAGATGCCAAAGAGCTGAGAGAAGAACAATTTCCTGAGACAGTAATGAGAGAGAATAAAACCAACAGCAACAGCAACAAGGTTCAGAGTCCAAAGGATCCCAGAAGGAACGATTTCCAGGGAAAGCCCCCAAAAGGAAACAAACCTCAGACATTTCCCCCAGCATGTTTACTCCACCAGAGGAACCTGGCAGAGCTGTGGATCTTTGTTCCTCTGGGTGCCAAAGCGGCCTTCAGGAGGCTCTGGATTCTCATGTCCCTGTCCCAAACCCCTCCTCTGCCGTGTTCTCCTCACGATGATCTCACAAAGGCCCTGTGGGCGTTCTGGAGTCACCCCTTTTGCCACGGCAGTTGGGATCAGGCCATGGTACAGGGCAGGTTATCAGAGGCAGGAAAATTTGATGTCTGGAGACATTTTGGAACACCTGTGTGTGGCAGGGGTGGGTCAAGACTTTCATTTAAATGAGAAATCTCAGTAAAGGAAAGTGGGAATTTTCTCGGAATGGAAAGAAGACACATGTCTAAAATTTTTTAAATTTGAAAAATGATGAGGCTTGCAGGCCAAAATGTGGGAAAAGGAATAGCAGCTCTTTACCGGGAAATTTATAAAGCAGAACAGAAGAAACAACTCAAACCCAGAACTTTCCCTCCCGCTCAGCGCTGTTGGTTTTTGTGGCAGTTATAACCGCGGCCAGCAGGGGCCGCTGCAGGGAGCACTCCCGGCCAGCAGGGGGCGCCCCGCTCCAGCTCCATCCCCTCAGGGGCCATGGCGGCCTCGGGCGGGAGGGAGGAGGGGAAATCGCTCCTTTTGCAAACTCACGGCCACCAATCGGTCCCGGCACCACCACCGGCAGTGGGCAGAAGCCGCCAAGGCAGCAGGTTGGATCCCAGTGCCCACTGGCAGCGTAGCAGTGTCCCGGGGCCAGGCACACGCCCTGCACAACACCCGCGACCGCTCTCCATGATCCCGAATGGAAGGAAGGCAGCGCTTGACCCCAGGCAGTTTTCGGGTCCACAATAGCACCTCTGGTGGCTTTACACTACAATTCCTGCAAACCCTCAGCCTTTCACTTAGGTGAGAAATGTAGGCATGAAGTAGCTTTGGGGCCACCTGGAATCCAGACAGGGTCACTCCCCACAATGGCCAGAGTTCCTGCTCGATATTTCCACATTTTTCCCTCTTATCTGATGACCACAGCCAGAGGCCAAACATTCTTTCCATAAGGTTTCAGAAGGCCGCAGTTTTGTTCAAGAATGAAGACCTATTACAGCTTGTTGAGCAGAGTGTTCTTGTCTTTGCAGTAGTTCTGGGGCTCCCTCAGTCCCTTACCAAGAGGGACAAAATGATCAATTGCTGCATTTCCAGACTGGTTCCCCCAAACCTGCCCCTGCAGGGGCAGTTTCCAGCCAGCCCTGCTCTGAAAACCATCAAAGGCCCTCCCAGAGCCACTGCTTGGGCTCCCTTTGGGCTTTGTGCTTCTTGCAGGGCTGAGCAAACCACAGGCAGGGCCTTTTTCCCCCACAGAATTCTCACCTCTGCAGCAGCTCTAAAGCTGCCAGAATCAAAGCCAAGGGGGCAGGGGAGATCCTCAGGTGCTGGCTGCCACCTGGGGCTGGGCAGAGCAGGGCTGGGCAATGGCCATCCCTGTGCAGTGGGGCCGGACCATGGCTGGGCCCAGGCTGGGCCCCAGTATTAAATGGACACCCCAACAACATCAGCCACTCCACAATACACATCACTGTCCCAACACTAACAACATCACAATATTTAATCAACCATATCATCAATTATGTAATATCAATTCATATAATATACAGCAAAAGTCAACTTCCATTAACTTGTTTCTCACAGCACATACCGGTAAAGAACTCTTATTCCTGTTCTCACATCTTTGCCTAAAAGCCCCGTAATTTCAATGTTATAATAATTCAGAGTGATGGGGGTTGTATTTTCCATTCCAATGGAGGTTCCCACCTTGTTCAGCTGCCTTGACAGAGCAGAACAAAGAAACACCATTTCTGCCCGTTTAACCAAAGAGCTGCATTTTTGTCCCAGGAGCAGGGAACCAGGTCCTGTACCCCTTTGGAACTGGGACGGGCACTTTAGTGGGAGCACTGGGAGGGGGATTACAGAGCCACTAAGCACACTGGGGTTAAGAAGAACAAATCTGAATTTTATTTATTTCTTAACATATGCTACACATGAGGTGAAAAATTACTCTGTGGTTGTCCATGTGCTGGGAACCCTGTCCCTGGCGAGGCTTCACACAACAGAGAATCAGGGGAGAGAAAGCTTCAGTGATCAAACTGTGAGTGACCCCCACTGGCTGGTGGGACAGACGCCCAGGAAAACTCTCTGGGAAAAAATGCCCGGGAAATCCGGCTGTGGGAGGAGCCTTTGCAAATCAAAGCAGCAAACTGTGACACAACAGGAGCGTTTTGCTTTGGGTTTCTTGGAGGGATCAGGGGCTTGCTCGGAGGGTCAGCTTGGCCCTCTTCCCCTGTGGGATTCACATTCTCTGAACCTGGGAGAAGCAGTGAGAGAAGCAAAGAATGATCCAAAGAGTTCTTATCTGAGTTACTGCTCCTGTGTTTTTCACAAGTGGAATGCATTGTGGAACATTGTTTACCTGAAGGGAATTGGTAATTGGATTTTGGTGTGAGTGTTTTGATTCACTGACCAATTGAATCCAGATGTGTGTGTGTCAGGACTGTTGGCTGACAGTCATGAGATTGTGTGCAGTGGAGTGCAGTTGAGTGCTTGGCAGATTCAGTTAAAATGTAATGTAATATGGCATAGAATAATATAGCATAATAAAGTAAACAATTAGCCTTCTGATAAGATGGAGTCAGGTGCATCATTCCTCCCAGTCGTCAGGCAAAAATATCCCCGATACACCCCCCCCTCACCTTTTCCTCCCGGTGGTCCTTCTTCCCTGTCCGCACCCGTTCTTCCCTGCTTCGCTGCTTCCCCGAGGCAGCTCATTCCTGCTCCTCCTGGACGTTCCTTCATTGCTTCCCTGATGGAGCGGATGCTGCCTGCACCCACCCGCCGCCCCTGCCGCGTTTCCCACGCTGCCCACAGCCCCGAGCCTGCTGCACCTGCCCACGGCAGCCCCAGGCCGCGGCAGCCAGCCCAGAGCCACCAGTGCCCAGCACCAGCCCGCAGCCAGCCCGCAGCAGCCCCTGCAGCCATCGCTCGCAATGCCAGAGACACGCAGGTGCCGTCCTTGGAAATCACGCCCAGCCACTCACAAAAGCCATGTGGGCTCGCCCTGGCTTGCAGCACACACACTCCATCTGCCGAGCTGATGCCCACAGAGCGCCCGGGCTTCTTGTGCTAACGCTGTCCCTGTCTTCTGTTTCTCTCTCTGTCCTCTTCCCTTTCTATTGCCTTCTCTGCCCCTTTGGTAAGAACCCTTCCCCTCCTTTATCAATAAACAGTTCTCAGATATAATATTGCCGTGTTTGTGCTTCATTTTCATCTGACAAACCTTTCAGCAAGAATCCTCCCCGACTCCCCCTTTTACAGTGGGATGGGACAGGAGTAGTGGGAGGGGGAATGGGGAAGCCCTGGGTGTACTGCAAGCACTGTGGGGAGAGAATGGGGCAGTCCCTGAGGGTACTTGGGCACTTGGATGGGGCTGGGGAGCCCCTGCAGGTATGAGCAAAGGGATGGGGGAGCCCTTTGGGGGTACTGGGAGAGGAAATGGGGAGCACAGGGTGCCCTGTGTAGCCTCCCCCTGACCCATGACCACCTCCCTTGGAAGGATGGGCAACCACAGGAGCCATGGAGGGAGCACCCCCAGTGTCACCCAGTGCCTCCCGCTTCCCAGAGCATCACAACTTTTGGTGTAGATTGTCATAGATGTCACTGGGCTCCCACGGTTGCCTTTGCAGCTCCATGTACGTCGCCTGAGGATCCTCCAGCGGGGGTGCCAGGGGGTCTTGGAGGGCCCTGTGGGAATAAGGGGGTGTGTGGAAGGGGATGGGAGGTGCTGGGGGTTTGGGTAAAAGGTGTATCATGGCTGGAGGGGGCACCCACCTTTCCTGGTGCTTCCTGGCATCTGCGAAGGAAAACTGGAGGGGTGACTTTGGAGATCCAGGGGCCCCCATCCACCCCTGAGAATGCTGAACCACCACCAGACACACAATCCTCCCCAGGCCCCCCCCCAGTATCCCTGAACCACCCCACTTGCACCAACACCCTGAGCAGAGCCCCCAACATCCCTGCAGGACCCTCCAACAGCTCCCAGGGCTCTGAGCCATGGTCACTGGGGGCTCAGCCCCTCCCAAGTCAGGGGCTGTGGGTGCTGCCCTGTGGCCCTTCCTTCTCTGGGGCCCTTCCCACCTCTCTTGGTGACCCTTGTCCCCCCATTGTCACCCACCCACACAGTGCCACCAGTTCCAGGCCACAATGACACCCATGAGCAGGAGCAGGAACAAAAGGGCCCCACCGACCCCTGCGGCCACTGCAAGAAACAGAGGGGGACACATCAGGGTCACCCATGACCCCAGGGGTCCTGCACTCCCTGGTGACCCTGTGGGACCCCACCTGTGTCCCTGTGTGTCCCTGTGTCCTGCGGTGTCACGTCCAGGGCACCGGGGGGGATGGTGGCATTGGCCACGGGCACTGCGGGGACAGAGACAGGGCTGAGGGTACAGGGAGGGGCTGGCAGCCGGTGTGGGGGGACAGGGATGGGGGATGGGTGTGATGGGGGATGTCAGGGATGGGGTCATAACACAGAAGGGTGTGGGCACAAGGGGAGTAATAGAAGGACCAAGGAAATTTTTGTTGGGGACTTGGAGATGCCCAATCAGGGGACCCGAGGTGTCTGTGGGGGCTCCCTGTGCCCATCCCGCACTCCCTGTGCACCATGACATGGAGCCAGGTGCTGCTTTTCCCCACAACCCCCCCCTCAGGGTGCAGCTGGCAGCTGTAATTTCCCGAGTGGGAGACCCCCAGGGCGGGCACCAGCAGCTGTGGGGACCCCTGCGGGTCTCCCACCATCTTCCTGTCCCGGTAGAACACGTGCAGGAGGGGGATCGGGGCTGCAGGGGGCTGGGGGTGCTGAGGCAGCTGAGAGTCAGGGGGGACCCCTGGGTGGGCTCGGGGGGAGCCTCCAGTGCTGACACCAAGAAGAGCTCAGGGAAGGAGAGGGGAGCGGGAATTTTGTCCCCGAGTCCCTGGGGAGGGGCTGTGGGGGTGTCGGGGTGGGGACTTTGTGGTGCTCACCGTGCACTGTCACTGTCACTGGTGGTGACTCCCTCCACCCCCAGGGTCCCACCTTGCCCCTGCAGCTGTAGTGGCCACTGTGGCTCAGCTGCAGAGGGGACAGGGACAGCTCAGTGACATTGGGGAACACCCCCAGTTCCTTCCCCTCGTGGTAGAAGGACACCGAGGTGACCGTGCTCTTCCAATAGCTCCGGCAGCGCAGTGTCACCGTGTCCCCCTCCAGCAGCTCCCGCGCTGGCACCTGCAGCACCAGATCATCTGGGGGACAGAGGGGATTCATCACATCACAGGGATCTCAAGGGTCCCGCTGACATCGGGACCCTCACTGAGTCACACCCAGTGCACCAGAGGTCATCAATTCCACAAACAGGGTCCTCTCACTCAGGGATGCTCTGGGACGTCCCCAGAGCAGGGGATGGGCTCTGGTCACACAGGAGGTGACCCATGGAGCGGAGCCCAACCAGAGCCCTTGGGGTGCCTGTGGGTGCCAGGCTGGGGACAGCCAAACCCCCCTCACCTTCTGAGACAATCACAGGAGGGCTGAGCCCAGTGCCAGGTCTGTCACACTGGTAGGTGCCTTTCATGGTGACACTGAGGCGTTCAGGTCCCTGCTGCTCCCAGTGCTGCCCATCCTTGTACCAGGTGGTGGCACTGGAAGTCCCCAAGCCCTGGCAGGTCAGGGTCACCCAGTCCCACAGCACCGCCGGCCTCCAGGGGGGCTCCACCAGGAGCTGAGTGGTCTGGGCACCTGTGGGTGACAGGGGACACCAGCCTGCCAGGGCCAGTGTGGACCTGGGGACAGCGGGGTGGGGCCATGGCATCCCCTGAGGACTCACCAGCGAGGCCGAGGGTCTGGGCTGGAAGGGAGAAGGGACAGGGCTGGGTGGGGGTGGCACTGTGGGGACAGAGGCACGAGGGCAGGGGCGGTGGGTGCGTCCCTGAAAAAAGTCTCAGTGGGGGCATTGGTGTGGCACAGAGGTCTCGAGGACAGGGACACAGCAGCCAACCCATGCTCAGGCATGGGGACCCCTGTGCTGGCACAGGTCACCCCTGCCAGCCCTATAGCCACATTCCCATGACCCTGTGCCCATGGTCCCATTCCGGTGGCACCTGTCCCCAAGGCTCAAGCACATGGTGCTTGTCCCCTTGTTCCTGTCCCTGCATCCCTGTGTCCCTCTTCCCCTGTCTCTGTCCCCACAGCTGCCCAAGCCCCAAGTTTTCTTCTGTGTCAACCTTGTCCCCACAACTCCATCCTCCTGTCCCTGTCCCCACATCCCACCTGCCCTTTGTGTGTCCCGTGTTCCTGTCCCCATGGCCACCCCACAACTCTGGTCACACTGGGCTCTATGCCCTGCTGGCCTTGAGGACCCCAGGGGACCCCACAGCCCCCCTGTGCCCCCTCCCCTCCCTATCCCCAGGGTGTCAGGCGCGTGCCTGGGGCACTCACCCCACAGGAGCAGCGCCACCTTCCCGGCCATCCCGGTGTCCCCAGCCATGTGCACTGGATGTCACTCGCTGCTGTGGCCACCGCTCCCCTGGCTGGCGGCTCTTTGGATGAAGGGGAAGGAAGCGAGGTCACGTCCGTCCCCATGCGTAGGTGGCCCTTGGTGGGGGCAGGGTGGCCACAAGCTGGGCACAGGCTGTGGGCAGGGTGGGGACAGCCTGGGGACATGGTGGGGGATGCTGTTGTCAGGAGTGGGGGGCTCAGGGGATGTGGGGAACCAAGGATGGGTGTCCAGGAGAATGGGAGTCCACTGCAATTGGGGTCTCCATGCCTGGGTGCATTCAGGGATGGGGGTGAACATGGTCCCCCAGGGATTTGGGGTCATGGTGTGTGGGTGCCAGGGCTGGGGGTGCAGGGGGAAAAAGGGGACCCTCGGGAATAGGGGTTCTGGGGAAGAAGCAGCCCATGGGATGGGATCAAGGCAATGGTGGGGCTGGGCAATGTCAGTCCTGGGATGGGGGTCCCCAGGGAGGAGAGTCCAAGGCAATGGGGGTCCCATGGTTGGGTTCCCAGGGGAATGGGTGTGCCAGGGATGGGCAGTGGCTGGGTGGGCATGGGGGTCACAGCTCCTTCCTGGGGTGCCTCAGATTTTGGGGTGACTCAGAGCCCAGCACAGTCCCCACCCTGGGGCACCCCATGGCTCTCCTGGGAGGTTCTGTGTCTCTGCCCCACTCACCCCTGGGCTTTTTCCTGTCTCCCCGCATTTCCTGGCTGAACCATCCCAGGGAACAGCTGGGAGAATCCCAGGAAGGGAAAAAAGGGGTTGGGGGGTGCAGGCAGTGGTTTCAGGGCTGTGGGGGACGGGGCTCCCTGTCTGTGACCCCCCAACTCTTTCTCTTTCCTGCAGCGGTTTGTGCTGAGGCAAGGACATGAATTCTGTCCAGGGGGCACATCCAGAGGGGTCCAGCCTTTAGGGAAAAGGGCAGCTCTGCTGTGCTGACACCCGGCTCTTGTCCCAGCCTCTTGTCCCTGGGAGCTCCTCCTCGTTCTGGGGGTGCCACATCCTTGGGGATTCCTTTCCCAGAGGTGGCACATCCTGGGGTCCTCTGTCCTGGGTGGGCCTTGAGCATTCCCGCTGTCCCCAGTGGGTTCCTGTGACCTCTGGGGTGCCCAAACTTACGGAGGCATCTTTTATGACCTTGCCCTGATGATGGTAAATCCCAGGATCAAGCTGGTTGAATTCCCTGATGCCCAATTGCTTGGGACAATTTTGGGGTCATATTTTGGTCTCAGATTTTGAGATGACTCAGAGCCCAGCACAGAGCCCACCCTGGGGCACCCCAGGCATGTCCTGGGAGGCTCTGGGTCTCTGCCCCACCAATCCCTGGGCTTTTTCCTGTAACCCAAATTTCCTGTCTTAGCAATCTCAGGAAACACTTGATGCCCAATTGACTGTGACAAAATTATACAGCCATAGAAAAAAGACATAAATCTTTTCCTATACCATTATTTTCCCAATAAAAAACAAACTCCTCAAAAATCAAACTGACAAGGTATAAAATGCTCTGGTTTATAGAATCCTTTTAAACATTGCTTTCCCAACAAGAGGAAATCAAAACACAATAAAAACACAAATAAGTGGACATAAAAACCACAATAAAACCACAAACAAATCACAGTGAAATGAGACTTTTTGGTTCCCTTTAGCAGCCCCCTGCTGCATCCCACAGCAGCATTTGCTTGTGGATAACACAGAGGGTGGAATCTCCCTGAGTGTCCAACAGCTCCATGGGATTGTTCCCTGCCTGCTGGGCAGCAACCCAGCCCCTAAGGAAGCCTTTTCTTGGGCCATATTAAGGAACTTGTCCCATTTTTCTCATTCCCACCCTGAAACTTGTTTGACTTCCCATGGAGGAAGGGGAGAAGCTCTGTCCCTGCTTGGGACAGTGCACAGGAATCTATGGAAATGCCCCTGTGTGCCTCAGGGTCTGATTCCCTGGTAAATCCACTCCAGCCTGCCCTGAATTCCCCTGTCTGGGCACTCCCCGCTCCTGTTGTGACACCCCTGTTCCCCAGCCCCTGGTGTGCAGCCCCTGCTCAATATTTCCACACTTTTCCCTCTCTTCTGGTGTGCACATCCAGAACACAAACATTCTTTCCAGGAAGTTCCAAAGGGCTGAAGGTTTTGTTCAAGCAGGTCAGGTTGTTGAGAAAATCGGTGTGGGATTTGCAGCAGTTCTGGGGCTCTCTCAGTCCCTTGCTGAGAGGGACAAAATTATCAATTGCTGCATTTCCGGACTGGTTCCCCCACAGCTGAACCTGCAGGGGCAGTTTCCAGCCAGCCCTGCTCTGAAAACCATCAAAGGCCCTCCCAGAGCCACTGCTTGAGCTCCCTTTGAGTTTTGTGCTTCTTGCAGGGCTGAGCAAACCACAGGCAGGGCCTTTTTCCCCCACAGAATTCTCACCTCTGCAGCAGCTCTAAAGCTGCCAGAATCAAAGCCAAGGGGGCAGGGGGGACCCTCAGGGCCTGGCTGCCACCTGGGTCTGGGCAGAGCAGGGCTGGGCAATGGCCATCCCTGTGCAGTGGGGCTGGGCCATGGCTGGGCCCCAGCCTTGCATTGACAGGGGTCCCCAGGATGTGCCACCCCTGGGACAGGCACCCGGCCAGGAATGTGCAGGGACATTTCTGGAACTGCCACACCTGGGACAGGACCCCCCATGCCAGGATGTGTCACCCCCTGGGACAGGATCCCCCCAGGACAGGAGCCTCTGGATGTGCCCCCCCAGGACAGAACCCCCCTTTCCCATCTGACTCTCAGCACAAACGGCCTCTTCCTTCTTGCCCAGGAAAAAAGAAAGTGAAAGTGTTGAGGGGGCACAGCCCAACACCTCCATCCCCCACAGCCTCCCCACCCTTCCCTGCACCTCCTTCTCCCCATTTTCCCACTACCCTGGCTCCCCCCAACCCATTCCCTGCTCAGGTGCTCCCAGGGATTGCTGAGCCAGGAACGGGGGCAGAGGGGACGTGGCACAAAAGTGAGGAAAATAAGGAAAAAAAAGCAATAAAAACACAAAAAAGTCAAGGACAGTGGTGGGCACAGAGGCAGAGCTACCCAGGACCCCCATGTGATGCCTGCACAGGAAACAAGAATCCCAGGGGGGCTTTGCTTGCTCTCGGTCAACCCAAAATCAGAGGCACACAGGGAAGGAGCTGAGACTCCTGAGCCCATCCAGCAACTGCTCATCCCTGGCACCCCCATTCCTCCTGGAATCTAAACATGGGATTCCCATTCCTTATGTCCCCTCATCCCTGGGACCCCCATCCCAGTACTGACATTCCCCAGGATCTCCATGGCCCAGCACCCCATTCCCAAGGAACCCTCTCCTGCTCATTCAGTCCTCTGAAATCCCCCTAACTCCATGACCTTGATTTTCTCAGGAACGCCATTCCCATGGACAACCCCCATTCCCCCAGCATCCCCATCTCATGACCCCAAATCCTGGAGCCCACGCTCACCTGGGACTCCCATCCCTGAGTCCCCTCAGTCCTGGACACCCCCAGACCCATGACTCCCCCTCCTCAGGAACCACATTCCCCTGGACACCCATCCCTGGCTCCCCAAACCCACCGAGCCCCCCACTCCTGCAAACCACATCTCCCACCTTGTCCCACCCACCCTCATCCCCATCCTGTGCCCAGCTTGTGGCCACCCTGCCCCCACCAAGGGCCACCTACGCATGGGGACAGACGTGACCTCGCTTCCTTCCCCTTCATCCAAAGAGCCGCCAGCCAGGGGAGCGGTGGCCACAGCAGCGAGTGACATCCAGTGCACATGGCTGGGGACACCGGGATGGCCGGGAAGGTGGCGCTGCTCCTGTGGGGTGAGTGCCCCGGGCACGGGCCTGACACCCTGGGGATGGGGAGGGGAGGGGGCACAGGGGGACTGGGGGGTCCCCTGAGGTCCCCAATGGCAGCAGTGCCAGTCCATGTTACCCACAGTGGACCTTGGCGGGACTGGGGATGTAGGGTGGCTGTGGGGACAGGAATAGGGGGGCAGGAATTTGGGGATGGGGATGTGGGGACAGGAATGTGGGGACTGGCACCTTTGGGCTCATGTAACTCTGGGAATAAGGACAAGGGAACTGGGATGCAGGGACAGAAAGCGACAAGAACCGCAAGGATGTGGCCATGGGGATGGGATCATGGGGTTGGGATCATGAGCTGGTGGGGGTGACCTGAGCCAGCATGGGCTGTGTCTGTGGTGTCCTCGTGCCAGGGGTGTCCACAGTGTCCCCATGTTCTGCCTCAGCCCAGGGTGGCCTCAGTGTCCCTGTTCCCAAGGTGTCTGTGCCACAGGGATTTGGTGCACGCGTGGCTGTGACACGGACATGTCCCCCTGCCTCTCCAAATCTTTTTGAGACCACCCACACACACTTTCCCACAAGAAATGCTGTCCCCACAAGGACAGTTTTTGGGGACAGCCACCACACCCTGTACCCTGGTGCCTCCTTCCCTGCAGTGCCACCCCCACCCAGCCCTGTCCCTTCTCCCTTCCAGCCCAGACCCTCGGCCTCGCTGGTGAGTCCTCGGAGGATGCCATGGCCCCACCCCACTGTCCCCAGCCCCACGCTGGCCCTGGCAGGCTGGTGTCCCCTGTCACCCACAGGTGCCCAGACCACCCAGCTCCTGGTGGAGCCCCCCTGGAGGCCGGCAGTGCTGTGGGACCGGGTGACCCTGACCTGCCAGGGCTCGGGGAACGCCGGTGCCACCACCTGGTACAAGGATGGGCAGCGCTGCGGGCAGCAGGGACGTGACCGCCTCAGTGTCACCAGGAGTGGCATCTACAAGTGTGACAGACCCGGCACCAGGTGCAGCCACCCCGTGATAGTCTTAGATGGTGAGGGGGGATCTTTAATGATCAGGGTGGCCCCTGAGAGGTCAGGGTGGGCTCCACTCCATGGGTGGCCTCACACCCCTCATGTGGCGAGAGCCTGTGCCCTGCACACAGGGACATCCCAGTGCAGCCCAGTGCACTCCAGAGCACCCAGATGTCCCTGGTGCTATGGGCACCCACCTCAGAATGGCCTCATCAGTAAAATGTGACCTTCCTGTCCCACAGACCCACTGGTGCTGCAGGTGCCGGCGTGGGCACTGCTGGAGGGGGACACAGTGACAATGCGCTGCCGCTGCCGGTGCCAGCAGGAAAACCATCTCAGCAGGGTGCGATTTTACCGGGATGAGAAGGATCTCGGGGGGTCCCTCAGGGGAACCGAGCTGTCCCTGTCCCCCCTGCAGCTGCACCACAGCGGCCGCTACAGCTGTGCAGGATCGGTGGGGTCCTGGCAGCCACGGTCAGCACCAGTGACAGTGACAGTGCACGGTGAGCACCCCCATGGCTGGAACTCCAATATCTTGACAAACCCAAAGCCACTTCCCAGTGGATTCAGAGCCACAGTCCTCACCTCCCCTCTCCTTCCCAGAGCTCTTCTCGATGCCGGTGCTGGAGGGTCCCCCCACACCCACTGAGGGGTCCCCTCTGACTCTCAGCTGCCTCAGCACCCCCAGCCCCCTGCGGCCCCGAGCCCCCCTCCTGCACGTGTTCTACCGGGATGGGCAGGTGGTGGGGGGCCCGCAGGGGTCCCCGCAGCTGATGGTGCCCGCTGTGGGGGTCTCCCACTCGGGGAATTATGGCTGTGAGGTGCACTCCCAGGGTGGGGCTGTGCGGAAGAGCAGCGCCCGGCTCCGCGTCACGGTGCACAGTGAGTGCGGGGATGGGCACAGGGAGCCCCCACAGCCTCCTTGGGTCCCCCACAATGCCTGGCATCGCCCAGCCCTCCCTGATGCCTGCTCTGGGGTACCCAACCTTTCCCGGATCCCTCCCTGTCGTAGCACTCCCGTCCCACCTTGCCCGGTGCCAGCCCTGTCTCTGTCCCCACAGTGCCTGTGGCCAATGCCACCATCACACCCAGTCTCCTGTTACACCAGGTGCTTGCAGGTGACAACGTGACCCTGCACTGCTCAGTGCAGGTGGGCTCAGCCCCTGTCACCTTCACCTGGCTGCACAACAGGCAGGAGGTGGCCCAGCGTCCCCTCCTGGAGCTCAGTGACATCGAAGTGGGAGATTCAGGCACCTACCAGTGCATGGCCACCAACCAGCTGGGACAGGATGGGCACCGCGTGTTCCAGGCACTCAGCCCTGAGCTGGCCCTGGAGGTGACACCTGGCTCACCCTGGGTCACAGGTGGGGTCACACGGGGTCACCAGGGAGTGCAGGACCCCTGGGGTGATGGGTGACCCTGATGTGTCCCCCTCCATTTCTTGCAGTGGCTGCAGGGGTCGGTGGGGCCCTTTTGTTCCTGCTCCTGCTCATGGGTGTCATTGTGGCCTGGCACCGCTGGCACTGTGTAGGTGGGTGACAATGGGGGGACGGGGGTCATGGAGAGAGTTGGAAAGTGCCCAACAGAAGGGGGGCCATAGGGGGGCACCCACAGCCCCTGACTTGGGAGGGGCTGAGCCCCCAGTGTCCATGGCTCAGAGCCCTGGGAGCTGTTGGAGGGTCCTGCAGGGATGTTGGGGGTTCTATCAGGGGTTCCCCTCCCTGCCAGGCTCGGGGTTCTGGGGGCTCAGGCTGTTGATGCAAGTGGGGGGGTTCAGGGATACTGGGGGGGGGCCTGGGGAGGATTGTGTGTCTGGTGGTGGTTCAGCATTCCCAAGGGTGGATGGGGACCCCTGGGCCTCCAAAGTCACCCCTCCAGTTTTCCTTCGCAGCTGCCATGAAGCACCAGGAAAGGTGAATGCAGGCTCCAGCCATGATACACCTTTTACCCAAACCCCCAGCACCTCCCATCCCCTTCCACACATCCCCTTATTCCCACAGGGCCCCCCAAGACCCCCTGGCATCCCCGCTGGAGGATCCTCAGGCGACGTACATGGAGCTGCAAAGGCAACCATGGGAGCCCAGTGACATCTATGACAATCTACACCAAAAGTTGTGATGCTCTGGGAAGCGGGAGGCACTGGGTGACACTGGGGGTGCTCCCTCCATGGCTCCTGTGGTTGCCCATCCTTCCAAGGGAGGTGGTCATGGGTCAGGGGGAGGCTACACAGGGCACCCTGTGCTCCCATTTTCCTCTCCCACTACCCCCAAGGGCTCCCCCATCCCTTTGCTCGTACCTGCAGGGGCTCCCCAGCCCCATCCAAGTGCCCAAGTACCCTCAGGGACTGCCCCATTCTCTCCCCACAGTGCTTGCAGTACACCCAGGGCTGCCCCATTCCCCCTCCCACTACCCCTGTCCCATCCCACTGTAAAAGGGGGAGTTGGGGAGGATTCTTGCTGAAAGGTTTGTCAGATGAAAATGAAGCACAAACACGGCAATATTATATCTGAGAACTGTTTATTGATAAAGGAGGGGAAGGGTTCTTACCAAAGGGGCAGAGAAGGCAATAGAAAGGGAAGAGGACAGAGAGAGAAACAGAAGACAGGGACAGCGTTAGCACAAGAAGCCCGGGTGCTCTGTGGGCATCAGCTCGGCAGATGGAGTGTGTGTGCTGCAAGCCAGGGCGAGCCCACATGGCTTTTGTGAGTGGCTGGGCGTGATTTCCAAGGACGGCACCTGCGTGTCTCTGGCATTGCGAGCGATGGCTGCAGGGGCTGCTGCGGGCTGGCTGCGGGCTGGTGCTGGGCACTGGTGGCTCTGGGCTGGCTGCCGCGGCCTGGGGCTGCCGTGGGCAGGTGCAGCAGGCTCGGGGCTGTGGGCAGCGTGGGAAACGCGGCAGAGGCGGCGGGTGGGTGCAGGCAGCATCCGCTCCATCGGGGAAGCAATGAAGGAACGTCCAGGAGGAGCAGGAATGAGCTGCCTCGGGGAAGCAGCGAAGCAGGGAAGAACGGGTGCGGACAGGGAAGAAGGACCACCGGGAGAAAAAGGTGAGGGTGGGGAGTATCGGTGATATTTTTGCCTGACAACTGGGAGGAATGATGCATCTGACTCCATCTTTTCAGAAGGCTAATTGTTTACTTTAGTATACTATATTATTCTATGCCATATTACATTACATTTTAACTGAATCTGCCAAGCACTCAACTGCCCTCCACTGCACACAATCTCATGACTGTCAGCCAACAATCCTGACACGCACACACCTGGATTCATTTGGTCAGTGAATCAAAACACTCACACCAAAATCCAGTTACCAATTCCCTTCAGGTAAACAATCTTCCAAAATGCATTCCACTTGTGAAAAACACAGGAGCAGTAAATGAGATAAGAATTATTTGGATCATTCTTTGATTCTCTCACTGCTTCTCCCAGGTTCAGAGAATGTCAATCCCACAGGGGAGGAGGGCCAAGCTGACCCTCTGAGCAAGCCCCTGATCCCTCCAAGAAACCCAAAGCAAAACGCTCCTGTTGTGTCACAGTTTGCTGCTTTGATTTGCAAAGGCTCCTCCCACAGCCGGATTTCCCGGGCTTTTTTCCCCAGACATTTTTCCCGGGCATCTGTCCCACCAGCCAGTGGGGGTCACTCACAGCCCGATCACTGAGGCTTTCTCTCCCCTGATTCTCTGTTGTGTGAAGCCTCGCCAGGGACAGGGTTCCCAGCACATGGACAACCACAGAGTAATTTTTCACCTCATGTGTAGCATATGTTAAGACATAAATTCAGATTTGTTCCTCTTAACCCCCATGTGCTTAGTGGCTCTGCAATCCCCCTCCCAGTGCTCCCACTAAGGTGGCTTACTGGTGCCCGTCCCAGTTCCAAAGGGGTGCAGGACCTGGTTCCCTGCTCCTGGGACAAAAATGCAGCTCTTTGGTTAAACGGGCAGAAATGGTGTTTCTTTGTTCTGCTCTGTCAAGGCAGCTGAACAAGGTGGGAACCTCCATTGGAATGGAAAATACAACCCCCATCACTCTGAACTATTGTAACATTGAAATTACGGGGCTTTTAGGCAAAGATGTGAGAACAGGAATAAGAGCTCTTTACTGGTATGTATTATGAGAAACAAGTAAATGGAAGTTGACTTTTGCTGGATATTATATGAACTGATATTACATAATTGATGATATTGTTGATTAAATATTGTGATGTTGTTAGTGTTGGGACATGATGTGTATTGTGGAGTGGCTGATGTTGTTGGGGTGTCCATTTAATACTGGGGCCCAGCCTGGGCCCAGCCATGGTCCGGCCCCACTGCACAGGGATGGCCATTGCCCAGCCCTGCTCTGCCCAGCCCCAGGTGGCAGCCAGCACCTGAGGGTCCCCCCTGCCCCCTTGGCTTTGATTCTGGCAGCTTTAGAGCTGCTGCAGAGGTGAGAATTCTGTGGGGGAAAAAGGCCCTGCCTGTGGTTTGCTCAGCCCTGCAAGAAGCACAAAGCCCAAAGGGAGCCCAAGCAGTGGCTCTGGGAGGGCCTTTGATGGTTTTCAGAGCAGGGCTGGCTGGAAACTGCCCCTGCAGGGGCAGGTTTGGGGGAACGAGTCCGGAAATGCAGCAATTGATCATTTTGTCCCTCTTGGCAAGGGACTGAGGGAGCCCCAGAACTACTGCAAAGACAAGAACACTCTGCTCAACAAGCTGTAATAGGCCTTCATTCTTGAACAAAACCTGCGGCCTTCTGAAACCTCATGGAAAGAATGTTTGGCCTCAGGCTGTGGTGTGGAGAGCTTTGTGGATAATTGGCTAGCTGAGAAAGGGTAGAGTAGCTATAAGAATGTAAACATAGAAGCCAAATAATCATTAGAGCATAGAAGTAGGTGTGGTTGATCTAAGTGTGCTTTAACCAATAATGAGCTCAGCTTTTGCAATATGTATAAGCTTCATTAACACCAATATAAATATGTGTGAGCTATCAATAAACTTTGGGATTTGCTGTTCACGCATATTGTGTGAGGCAATTCCTCCGCCGATCACGACAAATGGTGACTCCGCGACGTGATAGCCGGTAGCCACGGTCGATCGGTGTAAGGAGTTCGGGTCCTACCACAGCCGAGGACAGCGAAAGCACTGCTGAAAAGGGGAAAGTGCCGCGCCCCGGGACCTCATCGGAGACCCCGGCCGATACGTGCTGCCGGAGCCTTGAAGGGCTGCAAGAAGCGCGCTGTTATCTTTAACATGGATAAAGAAAGGCAAGCAGCATATGATTTATTTACTAGCTTTTTACAAAAGCATAAGGTTAAGGGTATAGATTTGCAGAAAGAGCTTCCTGGGTTGTTAGCTCATGGGTGTGCACAGGGACTTTTTCGAAATCCTCACACAGTGCATGAGTTGTCCGAGTGGCGTATATTTGGGGATAAGTTGTGGCAAGCAGTCATAGATGATGATAAAACTGCAAGAAAGTTGGGAAAGTTGTGGCGAGTCGTGCATGATGAATTGTTGAAATATCAGGCGGAGGAAAGAGCTGCTCAGCAGGCTAGTGCAGCCCATGAAAAAAACAGGAATTACGGAGACTGGTTTGGTTCCCCATTACCCCCTGTTACGTCCACAGTCAATCTGCTGCCGGCATCGCCTTCTGCTTTAAACAGCAGTTCCCCACCGACACTGGCGCCTGCTTTAAGCCACGCTGCCCCGCCGACATCGGCGCCTGCTTTAAGCAACACAGCCCCGCCGACATCGGCGCCTGCTTTAAGTAGCACTTCCCCGCTGACTTCGGTTCCTGCTTTACACGGCAGTCCCCTGCCGGCACTGGCACCTACTTTAAGCGGCGGCTCCCCACCAACAGTAGCTCCTGCTCTAAACAGCAGCTCCCCGCCTCTATCAGCTCCTGCTTCAGGCAGCAGCTTCCCCCCCGCGTGTACTCCAGCAGTGC
Organism: Agelaius tricolor; assembly: GCF_023055355.1. NCBI lineage: Eukaryota > Metazoa > Chordata > Aves > Passeriformes > Icteridae > Agelaius > Agelaius tricolor. The sequence continues at coordinate 1,688,961 of NW_027269326.1, forward strand.
CGTCCGCACCGCCTGCCCCGGTGTCAAACCCTACACCTCCTCCGCCTAGTAATGCGCCCACCCCCGGGTCAGAGAGTGACCTAGCAAAGGCCATTGCACAGCAGCGAAGGGAGGCATGGGCGGCGGTAGCGAAAGAATTCATGGACACGGGGGATGATGGAGCGATATCAGCTGCTGTGGAAATTGCCTGTCCAGTGGTTTATTCTCCCCTGGCGGGGGGAGGGTTTAAAGCTACAATAACTGCTTTGGATTGGAAATTGTTATCACAGTTACGATCCACGGTTAGTCAATTTGGAGTAACCAGTGAACCCACAAAACAAATGCTGGATTACATCTGGGGCACTCAGGTTTTGCTGCCGGCAGATTGCAGGGTGTTAGTACGGCTCATCTTTACTCAGCATCAACAGCTTCTGTTCAATGCCCATTGGCACGCGATCTGTCAGCAATGTGTCGCAATAGTACGGCAGCCAGGCAACCCGTTATATGGGGTAACCCTGGAGGAATTAATGGGGTTCGGGCCTTTTCTTCGAACGGAAGCGCAGGCATTAATTGGTCCTGAAAAGTGCAGGGAGGCTATGCGGTTGGCACGTTTAGCTATTGACAGAATTAAGGATCCGGCAGGAATTCCTTCTTACATGGGAATAAAGCAAGATAGAGATGAGTCATTTGGAGCTTTTCTACATAGGGTAGCCAACGCTATTGAACGGGCAGGAGTCCCTGAATTCATGAAAGGGACCTTGCTAAAGCAGTGCGCCCTCCAAAACAGCAATCAGCCTACCAAGAATGTGTTAAATACCCTGGGAGCTAATTGGTCTATAGAGGAGGCTTTAGAACTGTTAGCAAATGTTCCAGTGGGATCACAAGCAATGCTAGTAAATGCTATTAAAGAGCTAGGAGTCGGGTTACAGAAACAGGCAGAGTCTTCGCAGAATCAGATGCTGGCAGCCCTCGCCCTGCTCCAGGCAGCAGCAATAAATGCTCCACGAGCTCCATCTACTGGCCGACTCAAATGCTACCGGTGTGGAGGTATGGGGCACACGCGACGGGCCTGTCCCGCAATCAGTGTTTGGTGTCATAATTGCCGCCTGGATACCCACAACACCAGAGCCTGCAGACGCTGCTCAGGAAACGGCAGAGCCAGCGCGTCCACCAGCCGCCACGCCCAGACACAAGTAGCAGCTGTCACCGCTTCAGCTCAACCTGCCTCCAGCCCGCCACCGCCGGGAGCCTCGGATTGGACCTGGCAGCCGCAGCCACAGTAACCCTGATGACCACCCACCCAGAAAAGGTTCCAACTGGAGTAAAGGGACCACTCATTATTGATGGATTACCTATGGGAGCTTTGCTTTTAGGTCGTTCCTCGGCTACAATGATGGGATTATTTGTTTTATCTGGAATAATAGATGCTGACTATACAGGGAAGATTTCTATTATGGTGCATACTCTTTTTCCACCTATGCGAATCGAAAAAGGACAAAGGATAGCTCAACTGATTCCTTTGCAACAGTTGGCTAAAACTGTACCCCCTCATCAAGCACAGTCGAGAGGAGAGCATGGATTTGGATCCACTGGGGGCCTTACTCTTTTAACAATGAACCTGAATGAACGACCAAAGCGCACTGTAATTTTGGATTATCGGGGTGAGAAGCAAACCTTGGTAGGATTATTAGATACTGGCGTGGACTCCAGCATTGTGAGTCCGGATTTTTGGCCCCACAACTGGCCATTGCAGTCAACCACAATGCCAGTAACCGGAGTTGGAGGCCTGACACTTGCAAGAAACACACCCATGCTATCTGTTACTATTGATGACAAAACTGTGTGGAGTGTTTTATCAGTTGTACCTTTGCCTCCTACTGTGCAGTGCCTTATTGGTCGGGACATTTTGGCTCAGATGGGTGTAGTACTGACAAATGAACACCTTTTGGGCTAAAGGCCATTGCATGGACTTTCCCAGTCCCATTAACCTGGACCACGGACGTTCTGGTATGGGTTAAGCAGTGGCCATTAAAAAGGGAGAGTCTCGAACAGGTTCATATACTGGTATATGAACAATATAAACAAGGACATTTACAGTTGTCAACAAGCCCATGGAATACCTCCATCTTTGTTATTAAGAAGAAGTCGGGAAAGTATTGCTTAATACATGATTTGTGGGCTGTAAATGAACAAATGGAGCCTATGGGAGCCTTACAACCAGGATTACCTAATCCGGCTATGTTGCCAAGGGACTGGCCGCTTTTGATTATTGATCTGAAGGACTGCTTCTTTACTATTGCTCTTCATCCTCGAGACACTCGGAGATTTGCGTTCACTCTGCCCGCTCTAAACAGGAGAGAGCCGGACAAGAGGTTTGAATGGGTATCTTCACCCCAGGGGATGCGGAACTGCGCCACCTTGTGTCAACTCTATGTCAACGCCGCTTTACAACCCTTACGGCATGCCTGGCCTGAAACAATCATTTACCATTACATGGATGATATTTTATTTGCGCAGCCAGAACCTTTTACAGGTCAACAAATTCAGGCACTATATGATGCTTTGAAGCTTTATGGACTGACTGTAGCTTCTGAGAAAATTCAATTATCTGCACCTTGGAAATATCTGGGGTGGATACTTACTGATCAAATTGTTACCCCTCAGAAATTGCAATTGAACATTAAATTACATACATTGCATGATGTTCAGAAATTGCTGGGTGACCTACAGTGGCTACGCCCCATTGTTGGTATCCCTAATGAACTGTTGGATGAACTTCGACCTTTGTTAATGGGAACTGATCCGGCACGGCCTGTTCGTATAACCCCTGAACAGGTTGAGACACTGCAGCAGATATTGGACTGTGTCACACAAGGCAGTGTTCAGAGACGTGATCTTGATCTTCCTATACAGCTGACAGTTTGGTGTGGACCAAAATTTTTACTGGGTGCACTTACTCAGCATAACAGAAAAACGGGGGAGATATGGGCCTTGGAATGGATATCTCCTCCACTTCAACAACATAAAACCCTTCTTCAAAAAATTGAAATTTTAGCTGATTTGCTCAAAAAGGGTCGTGAACGGGCGGTACAGATTACGGGAAAGGAACTGGATCAGATACAGATACCAATGAAGAAAGATACATTGACCTGGTACCTGACGAACAGTATGGAGTTACAAGAGGCCCTATTGGGAGCCGGTAGTGTGACTGCCACTGATGATATTCCCAATGTACCATTGATATGGATAGGACAGTGGGGTTCGATTCAATGCCCAAAAAGATCACTAAAGCCCTTGTCGGATGCTATAACTGCTTACACAGATGCAGGAAGAAAATCCAAAACTGCTGCAGTGACCTGGAAAGAAGAGGGACAATGGCATCATCATATACTCCAAGCTATTGAGTTGGACACTTTGCAAACAATGGAGCTATTGGCTGTTGTATGGGCCATGATGCATTTCTCTGGACCTCTTAACATTGTAACAGATTCTTTGTATGTTGCAGGAGTGTGTGAGCGAATAGAGGATGCCTCCATAAAAGAGGTTCAAAACAGGAGGTTACATGAGCTGTTTATGCAGCTGCAGAGAGCAATTAAGCTAAGAAAGCATTCTTTTTGTGTTATCCATATCAGAAGTCACAAATGGGATATTGGTCTGGGAGAGGGTAACATGCGAGCAGATAAATTAGTCTCAATCACACAAGCAACTCCAATTCCCAGGCAGACTATGGCCAGAGAGGCACATTGCATGTTCCACCAGAATGCAAAAGGCCTTCATAGAGAATTTCAGATATCTATGGAGGAGGCATGGGCAATAGTCAAAGCCTGTCCTATATGTAGTCATCATAATGGAGGCTGTGGCTTAGGTCTGGGAGTTAACCCAAGAGGGCTGAGCACAAATGAGACCTGGCAAATGGATGTCACACATGTTGCTGAGTTTGGGAGGTTGAAGTACGTGCATGTTACCATAGACACTTACACTCATTTTATATGGGCCACAGCACAGACTGGTGAGAAAGCAGGGCAGGTAGAGAGACATCTCAGTAGTTGTTTTGCAGTAATGGGAGTGCCACAGCGCATCAAAACAGATAATGGGCCTGCTTACTGTAGCAAAAGAATAAAACAATTCATGCAAATGTGGGGAATAGAACACATGACAGGCATCCCTAATTCTCCTACAGGGCAAGCGATTGTAGAGAGCAAATGGTACCTTGAAAAGGTATTTGAGTAAATATATGGATACCAGAGAGCCACAAGAAAGATTGTTAAAGTGTTTGTTTGTTTTGAACCACTTGTGTGTTTTTGGGGAAAATAAGGTTCCTGCTGTGATTCGTCACTATGTACAAGAAACAGATGGTGTAAAGAAAGATGTATGGATGAGATACAGAGATCCTAAAACAGGACAATGGCAAGGTCCTGCTAAGGTGTTATATTGGAGCCGCGGATATCTTTGTGTTATCGCTTTATTAGTTTTTGCTTCTTTTGTGGACAGTGTAGACCATCAGGCATGGGCCCCACCTCAGCCCAAGACTAACATATGGGTCACCCTGGCAAACTTGACTAAGCACGGTACTGTGACTGAGATGCCCCTGACACAGAGATCTGATCCCACAGAGCTGCTGCGAGGATATGGAGAAGCATTGGCTCGTCAGGAGTAACAGTGGAGAGAAAGTGCTGCCAACACTGCTCCGTGTAATGGAGGATTGGCCACTGCACAGCGCATGCGCCTCTGCTGGGGACGACAGGGACGTTTTTGCCCTGGCTGTGAGTTTCTGGGCCCATGCTCAGGGCCGCCAGGTGGCCTCTGCAGTAGCTCTCAGTGCTCTCAGTGCCGGAGTCACTGGGCTGAAAGCTGGGCTAGGGGCAGGCTCAGGGGACACCAGGCCCGCTGCTCCTCCTGCATCTGCCCTTGGGCCCTGCCCCATGGACACCTTGGCACTGAGCGCTGTCTCTGGCTGCTTCTTTTGCAGGCAGCTCTGGTGACTGTGCAGGTGCCCGGGTTGCTCAAGGCCATGATCCCTTATTCTGAGCAACTGTTTCTGGCACTGCTCTTCCATATTGTCATCACTACGCAGCAGCCGCCAGCAGAGGAAGTTGATAGCTTCTGGGGAGCGTGCCAGGAGGAGCAGCGCCTTCCCATCACGCTTAACAGGTGCCAGTCCTCCTGTCCTTGCCATGCCCTTGTGGCCAGCGCCAGCGCTCCTAGTGTGACCTGGGCTTTGCTCTGCACACAGGTTTGCAGTGCAGGCCATGAAGGTTCTGCTCTGCCGACTGCGGTGTGAGCACGTGGTGATGTCTATGGAGCGCAAGTGTGCCTGGGAGACGCTGCTGTGTGCTGACAGCCAGCACTATGCCATGGCTCTGCTGGCCAGGTGAGACCCCCTTGTCCCCGCTGTCCCCGGCATTTGTGCCCTGTGCTCCAGGCAGTCCCTGTGGTCATGGGCCACAGAGGCTCATCACTGAGGGACGGCCAAGGAGGCTGAAAAAGCCTGGGAGAGGAGAGTGCCCAGAAGGGGCCGCCTCCCAGAGCGGCCACATCCCCTGCAGGGATGCTGGGGAAAGACCAGGCCTCTGGGAGTCAGTTCTGGGAGAGGTTTGTCCCCCACCTCAGGCTCTCGGTGCCTTTGTTCCCCCTGCCAGGGAGATGCGTTATGACTTGAGCCCACTGTGTTCCCATGTGGCATATCGCCTTCTCCTGCTGCTCAGCAGTGAAAAGCCAAGCTGGGATCTGCCCTTGCTGGCATTCCTTGTGGAGGTGAGCCTGGTGGCCAGCAGTGCCTGGCTGAGCTGCCTCGCAGCTCTCTGGCCTCTCAGAGCCACAGCTGCCTGGGCCAGTGGCCACGCCCTGTGCTGCTGCCTGGGCCCGGCCCTGTGGGGTTCTGGGCTCCTGCTGGATGGTTCCCCTGTCACTGCCCCGTGCCTTTCAGGTCCTCGAGTGCCTGCACTTGAGGAAATGTGCTGGCACTGTTGTGAAGATGATGTCAAGTTGCCTGCAGATGGAGTGCAGGGAGCGGCGGCGCCTGGCGCTCAGAGGCCTGGTGGTGCTCAGCAGGGAGCCCTGGATGGTGAGAAGGGGGCTGCGGCTGAAGCTGCGCTGTGCAAAGCAGCCCCTTGGGCGTGCAGGGCTTCAGGAGCTGAGGCAGCTGCTCCCAGCTCTCCTGCCTCAGCTGCCCCAGTGCTTTGGCTCAGGCCTTTGGCCTGTGGGCCCTGCAGCAGCAGCAGCAGCAGCAGCAGCAGCAGGGTGGGCTTGCAGTGCCAGGGCGGTGTTGGCGGTGCAGCCGTCCATGGCTTTGCAGCGCAGCCTTGTGTTCCACGCAGGCCAGGAGAATGTGCAGCCTTTCTGAGAGCCTTCTGGAGCTGCTGGGTGAGGCCGATGGAAAGGTGGTCAGCATGTCCATGCATGTGTTGACAAATGTGCTCCAGGCAGACATGCTGGTATCCAGCACCACTGCCCCCAAGCTGGCTGAGGCACTGCTGCTGCTCTTTGACCACGTAAGGCTCTGTGTGCCCAGCTGGGGGCACTGGCTGCTGCCCAGAAACTTTGGCCAGGTGAGCGTGGAGTATTTGGTGTAAAGGCCTGATCCTCTTGCATTCCTCCAGGACAACAGCTATGTGCAAGTGCTCTCCCTTGAGCTCTTCTTCAGGGTGATGGAGTCGGTAGTGGAGGAGGGAAAAAAGCCCCTTGCGAAGGTTTTGAGCCAAAGCCTCCTTCCACTCTTCTTCCAGTGCCATGATGAGAAGCGGTGTGTGGCAAAGGTGAGGTTTTGTGTGATGCTGGTGGATCTTGGGGAGGGGGCTGGGCTGCCTCCTGCCCTGGCACCTCCAGGAGTGCAGCCTGGTGCAGGCCTTGGCACAGGGATGTGGGTCCTGTGCCTTGGCCCGTGGGGCCATCTGTGGGTGTCTGGTGCCCTGCAGGCCTCTCGGGAAACGCTGCTTGGTGTGGCCAAGTTCCTGAAGAGGAGGAAGCTGAAGCAGCTGGTGAAGAAGGGGCAGCTGTCAAAGTTCAGCGAGGTGCTGGTAAGGAGGGCCTGGAAGGCCCAGGCTGAGGCTGGAGAAGGCCCCTGAGGGCGGTGCTCAGGGTGCGGGGCTGGCAGCTGTGCCCCTGGCCGCTGCTGCAGGCAGAGGCCGCGCGGGCTCTTCTCCAGGCTCCCGTGGGCCCGAGGCGGGTGCCCATGGAGCCCCGGCCCGGCGGGGCTGCGGGGCGGCACGGCGGCTCCCCGGGCAGCAGCCGTCCCTCTGCCCCCTCCCCTCGGGAGCCCTTGGCCAGCGGCTGCTGTGGCCACGCCTCAGGGCGGTGCGGGCAGGGGAGGCCGGGGCTGGGCGCAGGCAGCGCCCGGCCCAGGGGCTGAGCCCGCGCCAACGCTTCCCTCCTGCCGCTCTCTGCAGCTGGCAGAGGACAGGAGCCGAGCGGCCGAGCACCTGCGCGGGGCCTTGCGCTACCTGCAGAGCCCACAGGAGCCCCTGCGAGAGGCGGCCGTCAGGATCATCGGTGAGTGCCGAGCCCGGGCTCCCTCCCCGGGCCGCCGCAGCTCGGCCCCGGCCCCGCCTGCTGCCCCGGCAGCGCCGGCCGGGCCCGGCGCCGTGGAGCCCCGGCCGGGCTGGGGGCTGCTGCCGCCCTCTGGCAGCCGCGCCCTGGGGCGGCAGCGTGCGGCAAGGGCCCCGGCTGAGCCCTGCCGGGCCAGCAGCCCGTGTGGCCGCGGCGCCGGCAGCGGCGCTGGCAGGGAGCTGCGCCGCTGGGGCCGTGACAGGCTCTGTTTTGGCAGGGATGGCCGGGATGGTCATGAGGGGCCGCAAGGAAGAGCTCCAGCTCCTCAATGAGGGTGAGTGCGGGCAGCGGGCTGACAGCGGGGGCTGCCGCTGGGGGAACTGCAAATCCTGGCCTGGCTGCGGCAGGCTTCGCTCCCTGTGTGGACAAGCACAGAGAGATCTCAGGGAGACGCGCAGGGGAGATTGGTGGCCAGCACCTTCTAACCCATCTCATTGTCTCCTGCTGCCTCCTGTCCATGGCCAGAGTTAGGAGCTATGGCCCTGGCAGGAAGGCCTCCTTGGCTACCTGCAGATCCAGGCTGTGACTGTGGCTCTGCTCATGTCTCTTGCAGCCCTTCAAGGCCTGAGAAGAGATGACAGCCCTTCCCAAAGGAACATAGCGCTTCAGCAGAGAATCATGGAGAGATCTGCAGAACTCCGTTTATCTGGCGGCTCAGAAGAACCATTGCTGCTAAAAGGCCTAAAGACACCATGGAAGAGGAGATCACCTGGAGAGACCAGAAGAGACCAGGAGAGACCAGCTGGAGCTTCAGGCATAGCTGATGATTGGCACAGCTGAGCCTGTGGGAAGTTGCCATAGCTCCTGCCTTCTCCCTGCCTGTTGACAACTGCGTGCCTCCCCAGCCCTCAGACCCTGCCCGTCCCCTTTCTTCCCTCACCACTCCTCCCTTTGCTTGGCCTTCCGTGAATAAACAGTTTGGCTTCTTCACTTTGCCCGCATGCCTGTGGAGGTGAAGCAAATCCGGGGCCCTGGGACACACAGGCCCCTGCTGCCGTTCTCTGCCACGCCGTGTTTTGTGCACAGAGCCAGAGGAACAAGGGCAGGCCAGGCTGGAAAGGTCCCTGTGCTGAAGGTGCAGTTGCAGAGCACTGTGCAGTTCCAGATCTTGCTGAGCACACTGGAGGCCAGCAGTGGCACAAGGAGCCTGTGTGTCAGGACCAAAGTGGTGTCAAAGGCCCTGCCATATTTGGACACACGCTGTTGTGCGTGTCAACAAGATAATGAAGAACAGACAATGAAGGAAACCTTATGGTTTAACTGGTGGGAATTTGACCCTTGAGGGAAACAATGGACTGGTCAATGGATGGGAAGCTGTGCCACAATGGAGCTGTGCTTGGCATGGAGGGAGTATCACAAGTCATTGCAGCCTCATCTCACGCACTGGCCAAGCGTGAGATGACGTTGTAACGGGAAAAGCTCCATTCCAGAGGAGGAGATGTCAGGCCTGGTTCTGGGCTGGAGGGATGAAAAGGACAAAATGCCCGTCCTTTTGACGCAGGGCATGGCCTGCATGTGGGTGGCCGGCCTGCCCCTCCCACTGGAGCAGCATGCTGCGATAGGCTGAGAGCAGCCCGGTGCTCCTTGCTCCTCTCTGCTGAGCCGGGAGCGTTTGTCTGCTTTCGGCATGGCCCTGGCTGTGTGTCAGGGCTGCTGCGTGGACACGAGACAGCCGGTCCTGTCCCGCTGGGTGCCAGCGGCGCCTGGCAGCAGCCCTGCATCCACATCAGGATGCTGGCCAAGAGAGGCCCTGGAAGCTGAGGCAGCTGATTTGAAGCTTTTGCGGATACGCACAGGGGATGGCCAGCAGCGTTCCCTCAGGATACAGCAGTGCTGAGGGGTCTCCCCAGAGCTGCCTGATGCCACCCAGTTCTTGTGGCAGCAGTGTCTTTCCTGTGGGATGTTCTAGCTCCCCCAAGAGTGAAGAAGGAGCTGGAGAAAGAGCTTGCCAGGCTGCTCTGGATCCTTTCCCAGCAGGCCTGCCAGAGTGGAGAAGTGCGAGCTGAGCGCAGATGTGCCCATGGAAGAGCCATGCACGGGAAGGCTGGCTGGCAAGGATGACCCAGGAACCATAGGCCTGGCAGGCTGGCTTTGCTCCAAGCCAGGGAAGGCCTTGGAGCAGATCCTCCTGAGTGCCATCCCACGGCAGGTGCAGGGAAGCAGGGGCCCTGCTGGAGGCTGGGAAAGCTCTGCGGAGGGACGGGCAGAGCTGGGGGTCCTGGCGGGGTGTTGAGGGCTTCTGTGGGGGTGTTTGGGGGGGTGGGTTTTGGGGAAGGAGTTTTCTGGAAGGTGAGAGGTCTGGGCTTGAATTTGAGTCCCTTTGAAGGCAGCATCTGTGCTTTGGCACAGCTTTGGTTCTGGAGGGCAGAAAAAAATCTCTGTGACTATTTCTTTTCCTGGTCCTGTTTCTCCTGCAGGGAACAAGAGGGGAGAGCTGTACTTTCTTGGCCACTTAGATATCTGTACTGGGGGAGGATTAGCCCTTTTGCCATCTACTCATTTGTTTGGGTTACTCTTGTAACGCTGAGTGGTCTTTCATTTCTTGAGAGCTTTTATTCCTTTAAGAGAATGAGGAGATGATCATCCCTTCTTGGAAAAGCACTTGCCAATCAAAGAATGGCCTTCTTTTTGGCTCTGTGTAGTGTTATGTTTGGTCAAGTGACTTGCAGTGGATGATGTTAAGGCAAAGGAGTTGCTGCTTTGAGAAGGGAAGAAACTTCCAAAGCATTCCCATTCTCGTGGCTATTCATTGGAGAAGTTTGCAACTTTTGCAAGTGCTTGAGTTGAGCAATGGGAAGTAAAGCTTTCCTGAAGTGAGGATTCTGAACTGGCCCGAGCCCACAGAGCAGGGCAGCATTTGCTGATGTTTGGAGCAGTTGCAAGAGATCCTGTGGGGCTGCCTGAGACACGTGGGCGCAGGGATTGCTTCCAGCCTGGGCCACTTTGGCCGGGCTGGGGGCGGCCCCGGGGCAGGCGGCAGTGTGTGCAAGGGCCCTGGCTGGCACGCTGCAGCAGGGTCGGCGTTGCATGGAATGGAAGCCGGTGACCAAGGGCCCTTTGTGACACGTGGGAAATAGAAGCTTGCCCGGGTGCTCGGAACAGGCGACGGGACAGAAGGGGACAGAGCGGTGCCGTGAGGAGCCCCCGCACAGCTCGCTCCTTCCCGTCTCAGCCGGAGCTTTTCCGCAGCGTCATTCCCGCACCTGAGCTCGAGGCCAGCCTGCGGGACTCTGTGACTCGGAGCTTTTCCGAGGCGTCTGCCATTCCTGCGGCCAGCGCCATCAAGTCCAGACGGTGGGATTTGGTCACCTGAATGGCTTAGGAGGAGTCTCCTGTCATTGTGGCAGGAGCCCTCAAGAGCAGAGTGCAGGACTTGCTGTCCTGCAGCCTTCCTGAGGCTTGTCTGTCACAGGTGCCTTGAAGGCACAAGCGCAGTTGTTGACTTGGTGATATCCTGAGGCATCTCTCTTGAAGGCACCCTCAAGAATAGACTCTGGCATGGCAGCCAGATTGCCCGGCTTGTTGAAAGTGTTCAGGGGGGAAAAAAAGAGAAGCCCTGGAGCCGCCCCAGCACAAGAGCCTGAAGACCCGGAGCAGATCCAGACGCTGCAGGATGGTGAGTAGCAGAGCTGGGCCATAGGGCTGATGGCTACAGCCAGCATGGCCCCATGCCATCCCATCCCATGCCCTGGGGACATGCCCATGGACAGGATGGACGAGGGGCAGAGCAGACAGCCCACAATGGCCGCGCTCCTTCGCCTGGGTCATGCCGGGGCTCTCCCTGCCTGGGGAGCGCCGGGCTGGGCTGTGTTCTCCGGCCTCTCCCGCAGCCCCTCAGCTCTGGCTGCGCTCGCTCTTTGCCAGGTGCAGCCCTGGAGAAGACACAAGAGCAGGAAGCCGGCCGCAGCCGCTTGCTCAAAACCCTGAAGGTACCTGCAGTTACCCCCGGCTGGGCTGGGCCTGCTGTCCCTGCTGAGCCCAGCAGCACGCTTGGAGCATGCCACGGAGCATGCCTGGCTTCCCTGCCCTTTATTCTCCTGCAGATGTTTGGGAAATTGCTGCGCATTCGACGACCTAGAAAGGTGGGCCCCACAGCAGCTGAGGGCACAGCCCAGCCTGCCTCGGGGCTGACCGAGCTCCAGGCAGAGCCTGATGTCAACCCAGATTGGGCTGAGCGCTCAGCAGACTCTGGGGCTGCAATGAACGAGGACAGGGCAAAGGCAGACGAGGCAGCAAGTGAGGATGTGGCCGTGACAAACAGCAACACCGCCGAGACTGAGGACATCTCAAATACTGGCAGCAGGCCCACTCTCACTGGGATTCATGCTGCCACGAAGGATCTTTTGGAGGACAGTGCTGCTCCTTCTCAGGAGCAGGTAAGCAGCCTGGGGCCGGGCCTGGAGGCCTGCCAGGATGGTGTGTCCCCTCAAGCCATGGTCCCTGGGCCCCTCAGCCTTTGAGGCCAGCAGAGTGTGGCGGGAAGGGAAGCACTTCTTGGGGGAAGCTGGGCAAGTTGCTCCCTTGGACAGCACTCCAAATCTCCCCCATGCCTCCTCCAGGTGCCGGCCATGGTAAGAAACATCCACCAGGCTCTACTGTCCCATGGCACTGTGGATGCCAGGCTGCACAGCCACATTGTGAGGCTGGCTGAAGAGCACCCTGCCGACGTGGTGCTGACCCTCCTGCGCTGTGCCCCAACATGTGACAGGTACGGGGCCCACGTGCCTGGAGAGCTCAGGGCTCAGCAGCCTTTAGGGCCCGTGGCCCTGCGCAGCCTGTGCTATGGGGTCTGCCGGACAGGCAGAGAGGTCCAGGAGCCTCGGGCCCCTCTGTTTCCCGAGCCTGCTGCCAATGCTCCCCCCTGCCCCCCAGGGCACCGGGGCTCTTTCACCTGCACTCGCACAGCTGCACAGGGCACGGTACTGTGACTGAGATGCCCCTGACACAGAGATCTGATCCCACAGAGCTGCTGCGAGGATATGGAGAAGCATTGGCTCGTCAGGAGTAACAATGCAGAAAGTGCTGCCAACACTGCTCCGTGTAATGGAGGATTGGCCACTGCACAGCGCATGCGCCTCTGCTGGGGACGACAGGGACGTTTTTGCCCTGGCTGTGAGTTTCTGGGCCCATGCTCAGGGCCGCCAGGTGGCCTCTGCAGTAGCTCTCAGTGCTCTCAGTGCCGGAGTCACTGGGCTGAAAGCTGGGCTAGGGGCAGGCTCAGGGGGCACCAGGCCCGCTGCTCCTCCTGCATCTGCCCTTGGGCCCTGCCCCATGGACACCTTGGCACTGAGCGCTGTCTCTGGCTGCTTCTTTTGCAGGCAGCTCTGGTGACTGTGCAGGTGCCCGGGTTGCTCAAGGCCATGATCCCTTATTCTGAGCAACTGTTTCTGGCACTGCTCTTCCATATTGTCATCACTACGCAGCAGCCGCCAGCAGAGGAAGTTGATAGCTTCTGGGGAGCGTGCCAGGAGGAGCAGCGCCTTCCCACCACGCTTAACAGGTGCCAGTCCTCCTGTCCTTGCCATGCCCTTGTGGCCAGCGCCAGCGCTCCTAGTGTGACCTGGGCTTTGCTCTGCACACAGGTTTGCAGTGCAGGCCATGAAGGTTCTGCTCTGCCGACTGCGGTGTGAGCACGTGGTGATGTCTATGGAGCGCAAGTGTGCCTGGGAGACGCTGCTGTGTGCTGACAGCCAGCACTATGCCATGGCTCTGCTGGCCAGGTGAGACCCCCTTGTCCCCGCTGTCCCCGGCATTTGTGCCCTGTGCTCCAGGCAGTCCCTGTGGTCATGGGCCACAGAGGCTCATCACTGAGGGACGGCCAAGGAGGCTGAAAAAGCCTGGGAGAGGAGAGTGCCCAGAAGGGGCCGCCTCCCAGAGCGGCCACATCCCCTGCAGGGATGCTGGGGAAAGACCAGGCCTCTGGGAGTCAGTTCTGGGAGAGGTTTGTCCCCCACCTCAGGCTCTCGGTGCCTTTGTTCCCCCTGCCAGGGAGATGCGTTATGACTTGAGCCCACTGTGTTCCCATGTGGCATATCGCCTTCTCCTGCTGCTCAGCAGTGAAAAGCCAAGCTGGGATCTGCCCTTGCTGGCATTCCTTGTGGAGGTGAGCCTGGTGGCCAGCAGTGCCTGGCTGAGCTGCCTCGCAGCTCTCTGGCCTCTCAGAGCCACAGCTGCCTGGGCCAGTGGCCACGCCCTGTGCTGCTGCCTGGGCCCGGCCCTGTGGGGTTCTGGGCTCCTGCTGGATGGTTCCCCTGTCACTGCCCCGTGCCTTTCAGGTCCTCGAGTGCCTGCACTTGAGGAAATGTGCTGGCACTGTTGTGAAGATGATGTCAAGTTGCCTGCAGATGGAGTGCAGGGAGCGGCGGCGCCTGGCGCTCAGAGGCCTGGTGGTGCTCAGCAGGGAGCCCTGGATGGTGAGAAGGGGGCTGCGGCTGAAGCTGCGCTGTGCAAAGCAGCCCCTTGGGCGTGCAGGGCTTCAGGAGCTGAGGCAGCTGCTCCCAGCTCTCCTGCCTCAGCTGCCCCAGTGCTTTGGCTCAGGCCTTTGGCCTGTGGGCCCTGCAGCAGCAGCAGCAGCAGCAGCAGCAGCAGGGTGGGCTTGCAGTGCCAGGGCGGTGTTGGCGGTGCAGCCGTCCATGGCTTTGCAGCGCAGCCTTGTGTTCCACGCAGGCCAGGAGAATGTGCAGCCTTTCTGAGAGCCTTCTGGAGCTGCTGGGTGAGGCCGATGGAAAGGTGGTCAGCATGTCCATGCATGTGTTGACAAATGTGCTCCAGGCAGACATGCTGGTATCCAGCACCACTGCCCCCAAGCTGGCTGAGGCACTGCTGCTGCTCTTTGACCACGTAAGGCTCTGTGTGCCCAGCTGGGGGCACTGGCTGCTGCCCAGAAACTTTGGCCAGGTGAGCGTGGAGTATTTGGTGTAAAGGCCTGATCCTCTTGCATTCCTCCAGGACAACAGCTATGTGCAAGTGCTCTCCCTTGAGCTCTTCTTCAGGGTGATGGAGTCGGTAGTGGAGGAGGGAAAAAAGCCCCTTGCGAAGGTTTTGAGCCAAAGCCTCCTTCCACTCTTCTTCCAGTGCCATGATGAGAAGCGGTGTGTGGCAAAGGTGAGGTTTTGTGTGATGCTGGTGGATCTTGGGGAGGGGGCTGGGCTGCCTCCTGCCCTGGCACCTCCAGGAGTGCAGCCTGGTGCAGGCCTTGGCACAGGGATGTGGGTCCTGTGCCTTGGCCCGTGGGGCCATCTGTGGGTGTCTGGTGCCCTGCAGGCCTCTCGGGAAACGCTGCTTGGTGTGGCCAAGTTCCTGAAGAGGAGGAAGCTGAAGCAGCTGGTGAAGAAGGGGCAGCTGTCAAAGTTCAGCGAGGTGCTGGTAAGGAGGGCCTGGAAGGCCCAGGCTGAGGCTGGAGAAGGCCCCTGAGGGCGGTGCTCAGGGTGCGGGGCTGGCAGCTGTGCCCCTGGCCGCTGCTGCAGGCAGAGGCCGCGCGGGCTCTTCTCCAGGCTCCCGTGGGCCCGAGGCGGGTGCCCATGGAGCCCCGGCCCGGCGGGGCTGCGGGGCGGCACGGCGGCTCCCCGGGCAGCAGCCGTCCCTCTGCCCCCTCCCCTCGGGAGCCCTTGGCCAGCGGCTGCTGTGGCCACGCCTCAGGGCGGTGCGGGCAGGGGAGGCCGGGGCTGGGCGCAGGCAGCGCCCGGCCCAGGGGCTGAGCCCGCGCCAACGCTTCCCTCCTGCCGCTCTCTGCAGCTGGCAGAGGACAGGAGCCGAGCGGCCGAGCACCTGCGCGGGGCCTTGCGCTACCTGCAGAGCCCACAGGAGCCCCTGCGAGAGGCGGCCGTCAGGATCATCGGTGAGTGCCGAGCCCGGGCTCCCTCCCCGGGCCGCCGCAGCTCGGCCCCGGCCCCGCCTGCTGCCCCGGCAGCGCCGGCCGGGCCCGGCGCCGTGGAGCCCCGGCCGGGCTGGGCGCTGCTGCCGCCCTCTGGCAGCCGCGCCCTGGGGCGGCAGCGTGCGGCAAGGGCCCCGGCTGAGCCCTGCCGGGCCAGCAGCCCGTGTGGCCGCGGCGCCGGCAGCGGCGCTGGCAGGGAGCTGCGCCGCTGGGGCCGTGACAGGCTCTGTTTTGGCAGGGATGGCCGGGATGGTCATGAGGGGCCGCAAGGAAGAGCTCCAGCTCCTCAATGAGGGTGAGTGCGGGCAGCGGGCTGACAGCGGGGGCTGCCGCTGGGGGAACTGCAAATCCTGGCCTGGCTGCGGCAGGCTTCGCTCCCTGTGTGGACAAGCACAGAGAGATCTCAGGGAGACGCGCAGGGGAGATTGGTGGCCAGCACCTTCTAACCCATCTCATTGTCTCCTGCTGCCTCCTGTCCATGGCCAGAGTTAGGAGCTATGGCCCTGGCAGGAAGGCCTCCTTGGCTACCTGCAGATCCAGGCTGTGACTGTGGCTCTGCTCATGTCTCTTGCAGCCCTTCAAGGCCTGAGAAGAGATGACAGCCCTTCCCAAAGGAACATAGCGCTTCAGCAGAGAATCATGGAGAGATCTGCAGAACTCCGTTTATCTGGCGGCTCAGAAGAACCATTGCTGCTAAAAGGCCTAAAGACACCATGGAAGAGGAGATCACCTGGAGAGACCAGAAGAGACCAGGAGAGACCAGCTGGAGCTTCAGGCATAGCTGATGATTGGCACAGCTGAGCCTGTGGGAAGTTGCCATAGCTCCTGCCTTCTCCCTGCCTGTTGACAACTGCGTGCCTCCCCAGCCCTCAGACCCTGCCCGTCCCCTTTCTTCCCTCACCACTCCTCCCTTTGCTTGGCCTTCCGTGAATAAACAGTTTGGCTTCTTCACTTTGCCCGCATGCCTGTGGAGGTGAAGCAAATCCGGGGCCCTGGGACACACAGGCCCCTGCTGCCGTTCTCTGCCACGCCGTGTTTTGTGCACAGAGCCAGAGGAACAAGGGCAGGCCAGGCTGGAAAGGTCCCTGTGCTGAAGGTGCAGTTGCAGAGCACTGTGCAGTTCCAGATCTTGCTGAGCACACTGGAGGCCAGCAGTGGCACAAGGAGCCTGTGTGTCAGGACCAAAGTGGTGTCAAAGGCCCTGCCATATTTGGACACACGCTGTTGTGCGTGTCAACAAGATAATGAAGAACAGACAATGAAGGAAACCTTATGGTTTAACTGGTGGGAATTTGACCCTTGAGGGAAACAATGGACTGGTCAATGGATGGGAAGCTGTGCCACAATGGAGCTGTGCTTGGCATGGAGGGAGTATCACAAGTCATTGCAGCCTCATCTCACGCACTGGCCAAGCGTGAGATGACGTTGTAACGGGAAAAGCTCCATTCCAGAGGAGGAGATGTCAGGCCTGGTTCTGGGCTGGAGGGATGAAAAGGACAAAATGCCCGTCCTTTTGACGCAGGGCATGGCCTGCATGTGGGTGGCCGGCCTGCCCCTCCCACTGGAG
Source organism: Agelaius tricolor (assembly GCF_023055355.1). NCBI lineage: Eukaryota > Metazoa > Chordata > Aves > Passeriformes > Icteridae > Agelaius > Agelaius tricolor. Next base: position 1,705,925 of record NW_027269326.1, read on the forward strand.
CAGCATGCTGCGATAGGCTGAGAGCAGCCCGGTGCTCCTTGCTCCTCTCTGCTGAGCCGGGAGCGTTTGTCTGCTTTCGGCATGGCCCTGGCTGTGTGTCAGGGCTGCTGCGTGGACACGAGACAGCCGGTCCTGTCCCGCTGGGTGCCAGCGGCGCCTGGCAGCAGCCCTGCATCCACATCAGGATGCTGGCCAAGAGAGGCCCTGGAAGCTGAGGCAGCTGATTTGAAGCTTTTGCGGATACGCACAGGGGATGGCCAGCAGCGTTCCCTCAGGATACAGCAGTGCTGAGGGGTCTCCCCAGAGCTGCCTGATGCCACCCAGTTCTTGTGGCAGCAGTGTCTTTCCTGTGGGATGTTCTAGCTCCCCCAAGAGTGAAGAAGGAGCTGGAGAAAGAGCTTGCCAGGCTGCTCTGGATCCTTTCCCAGCAGGCCTGCCAGAGTGGAGAAGTGCGAGCTGAGCGCAGATGTGCCCATGGAAGAGCCATGCACGGGAAGGCTGGCTGGCAAGGATGACCCAGGAACCATAGGCCTGGCAGGCTGGCTTTGCTCCAAGCCAGGGAAGGCCTTGGAGCAGATCCTCCTGAGTGCCATCCCACGGCAGGTGCAGGGAAGCAGGGGCCCTGCTGGAGGCTGGGAAAGCTCTGCGGAGGGACGGGCAGAGCTGGGGGTCCTGGCGGGGTGTTGAGGGCTTCTGTGGGGGTGTTTGGGGGGGTGGGTTTTGGGGAAGGAGTTTTCTGGAAGGTGAGAGGTCTGGGCTTGAATTTGAGTCCCTTTGAAGGCAGCATCTGTGCTTTGGCACAGCTTTGGTTCTGGAGGGCAGAAAAAAATCTCTGTGACTATTTCTTTTCCTGGTCCTGTTTCTCCTGCAGGGAACAAGAGGGGAGAGCTGTACTTTCTTGGCCACTTAGATATCTGTACTGGGGGAGGATTAGCCCTTTTGCCATCTACTCATTTGTTTGGGTTACTCTTGTAACGCTGAGTGGTCTTTCATTTCTTGAGAGCTTTTATTCCTTTAAGAGAATGAGGAGATGATCATCCCTTCTTGGAAAAGCACTTGCCAATCAAAGAATGGCCTTCTTTTTGGCTCTGTGTAGTGTTATGTTTGGTCAAGTGACTTGCAGTGGATGATGTTAAGGCAAAGGAGTTGCTGCTTTGAGAAGGGAAGAAACTTCCAAAGCATTCCCATTCTCGTGGCTATTCATTGGAGAAGTTTGCAACTTTTGCAAGTGCTTGAGTTGAGCAATGGGAAGTAAAGCTTTCCTGAAGTGAGGATTCTGAACTGGCCCGAGCCCACAGAGCAGGGCAGCATTTGCTGATGTTTGGAGCAGTTGCAAGAGATCCTGTGGGGCTGCCTGAGACACGTGGGCGCAGGGATTGCTTCCAGCCTGGGCCACTTTGGCCGGGCTGGGGGCGGCCCCGGGGCAGGCGGCAGTGTGTGCAAGGGCCCTGGCTGGCACGCTGCAGCAGGGTCGGCGTTGCATGGAATGGAAGCCGGTGACCAAGGGCCCTTTGTGACACGTGGGAAATAGAAGCTTGCCCGGGTGCTCGGAACAGGCGACGGGACAGAAGGGGACAGAGCGGTGCCGTGAGGAGCCCCCGCACAGCTCGCTCCTTCCCGTCTCAGCCGGAGCTTTTCCGCAGCGTCATTCCCGCACCTGAGCTCGAGGCCAGCCTGCGGGACTCTGTGACTCGGAGCTTTTCCGAGGCGTCTGCCATTCCTGCGGCCAGCGCCATCAAGTCCAGACGGTGGGATTTGGTCACCTGAATGGCTTAGGAGGAGTCTCCTGTCATTGTGGCAGGAGCCCTCAAGAGCAGAGTGCAGGACTTGCTGTCCTGCAGCCTTCCTGAGGCTTGTCTGTCACAGGTGCCTTGAAGGCACAAGCGCAGTTGTTGACTTGGTGATATCCTGAGGCATCTCTCTTGAAGGCACCCTCAAGAACAGACTCTGGCATGGCAGCCAGATTGCCCGGCTTGTTGAAAGTGTTCAGGGGGGAAAAAAAGAGAAGCCCTGGAGCCGCCCCAGCACAAGAGCCTGAAGACCCGGAGCAGATCCAGACGCTGCAGGATGGTGAGTAGCAGAGCTGGGCCATAGGGCTGATGGCTACAGCCAGCATGGCCCCATGCCATCCCATCCCATGCCCTGGGGACATGCCCATGGACAGGATGGACGAGGGGCAGAGCAGACAGCCCACAATGGCCGCGCTCCTTCGCCTGGGTCATGCCGGGGCTCTCCCTGCCTGGGGAGCGCCGGGCTGGGCTGTGTTCTCCGGCCTCTCCCGCAGCCCCTCAGCTCTGGCTGCGCTCGCTCTTTGCCAGGTGCAGCCCTGGAGAAGACACAAGAGCAGGAAGCCGGCCGCAGCCGCTTGCTCAAAACCCTGAAGGTACCTGCAGTTACCCCCGGCTGGGCTGGGCCTGCTGTCCCTGCTGAGCCCAGCAGCACGCTTGGAGCATGCCACGGAGCATGCCTGGCTTCCCTGCCCTTTATTCTCCTGCAGATGTTTGGGAAATTGCTGCGCATTCGACGACCTAGAAAGGTGGGCCCCACAGCAGCTGAGGGCACAGCCCAGCCTGCCTCGGGGCTGACCGAGCTCCAGGCAGAGCCTGATGTCAACCCAGATTGGGCTGAGCGCTCAGCAGACTCTGGGGCTGCAATGAACGAGGACAGGGCAAAGGCAGACGAGGCAGCAAGTGAGGATGTGGCCGTGACAAACAGCAACACCGCCGAGACTGAGGACATCTCAAATACTGGCAGCGGGCCCACTCTCACTGGGATTCATGCTGCCACGAAGGATCTTTTGGAGGACAGTGCTGCTCCTTCTCAGGAGCAGGTAAGCAGCCTGGGGCCGGGCCTGGAGGCCTGCCAGGATGGTGTGTCCCCTCAAGCCATGGTCCCTGGGCCCCTCAGCCTTTGAGGCCAGCAGAGTGTGGCGGGAAGGGAAGCACTTCTTGGGGGAAGCTGGGCAAGTTGCTCCCTTGGACAGCACTCCAAATCTCCCCCATGCCTCCTCCAGGTGCCGGCCATGGTAAGAAACATCCACCAGGCTCTACTGTCCCATGGCACTGTGGATGCCAGGCTGCACAGCCACATTGTGAGGCTGGCTGAAGAGCACCCTGCCGACGTGGTGCTGACCCTCCTGCGCTGTGCCCCAACATGTGACAGGTACGGGGCCCACGTGCCTGGAGAGCTCAGGGCTCAGCAGCCTTTAGGGCCCGTGGCCCTGCGCAGCCTGTGCTATGGGGTCTGCCGGACAGGCAGAGAGGTCCAGGAGCCTCGGGCCCCTCTGTTTCCCGAGCCTGCTGCCAATGCTCCCCCCTGCCCCCCAGGGCACCGGGGCTCTTTCACCTGCACTCGCACAGCTGCACAGGGCACGGTACTGTGACTGAGATGCCCCTGACACAGAGATCTGATCCCACAGAGCTGCTGCGAGGATATGGAGAAGCATTGGCTCGTCAGGAGTAACAATGCAGAAAGTGCTGCCAACACTGCTCCGTGTAATGGAGGATTGGCCACTGCACAGCGCATGCGCCTCTGCTGGGGACGACAGGGACGTTTTTGCCCTGGCTGTGAGTTTCTGGGCCCATGCTCAGGGCCGCCAGGTGGCCTCTGCAGTAGCTCTCAGTGCTCTCAGTGCCGGAGTCACTGGGCTGAAAGCTGGGCTAGGGGCAGGCTCAGGGGGCACCAGGCCCGCTGCTCCTCCTGCATCTGCCCTTGGGCCCTGCCCCATGGACACCTTGGCACTGAGCGCTGTCTCTGGCTGCTTCTTTTGCAGGCAGCTCTGGTGACTGTGCAGGTGCCCGGGTTGCTCAAGGCCATGATCCCTTATTCTGAGCAACTGTTTCTGGCACTGCTCTTCCATATTGTCATCACTACGCAGCAGCCGCCAGCAGAGGAAGTTGATAGCTTCTGGGGAGCGTGCCAGGAGGAGCAGCGCCTTCCCACCACGCTTAACAGGTGCCAGTCCTCCTGTCCTTGCCATGCCCTTGTGGCCAGCGCCAGCGCTCCTAGTGTGACCTGGGCTTTGCTCTGCACACAGGTTTGCAGTGCAGGCCATGAAGGTTCTGCTCTGCCGACTGCGGTGTGAGCACGTGGTGATGTCTATGGAGCGCAAGTGTGCCTGGGAGACGCTGCTGTGTGCTGACAGCCAGCACTATGCCGTGGCTCTGCTGGCCAGGTGAGACCCCCTTGTCCCCGCTGTCCCCGGCATTTGTGCCCTGTGCTCCAGGCAGTCCCTGTGGTCATGGGCCACAGAGGCTCGTCACTGAGGGACGGCCAAGGAGGCTGAAAAAGCCTGGGAGAGGAGAGTGCCCAGAAGGGGCCGCCTCCCAGAGCGGCCACATCCCCTGCAGGGATGCTGGGGAAAGAGCAGGCCTCTGGGAGTCAGTTCTGGGAGAGGTTTGTCCCCCACCTCAGGCTCTCGGTGCCTTTGTTCCCCCTGCCAGGGAGATGCGTTATGACTTGAGCCCACTGTGTTCCCATGTGGCATATCGCCTTCTCCTGCTGCTCAGCAGTGAAAAGCCAAGCTGGGATCTGCCCTTGCTGGCATTCCTTGTGGAGGTGAGCCTGGTGGCCAGCAGTGCCTGGCTGAGCTGCCTCGCAGCTCTCTGGCCTCTCAGAGCCAAAGCTGCCTGGGCCAGTGGCCACGCCCTGTGCTGCTGCCTGGGCCCGGCCCTGTGGGGTTCTGGGCTCCTGCTGGATGGTTCCCCTGTCACTGCCCCGTGCCTTTCAGGTCCTCGAGTGCCTGCACTTGAGGAAATGTGCTGGCACTGTTGTGAAGATGATGTCAAGTTGCCTGCAGATGGAGTGCAGGGAGCGGCGGCGCCTGGCGCTCAGAGGCCTGGTGGTGCTCAGCAGGGAGCCCTGGATGGTGAGAAGGGGGCTGCGGCTGAAGCTGCGCTGTGCAAAGCAGCCCCTTGGGCGTGCAGGGCTTCAGGAGCTGAGGCAGCTGCTCCCAGCTCTCCTGCCTCAGCTGCCCCAGTGCTTTGGCTCAGGCCTTTGGCCTGTGGGCCCTGCAGCAGCAGCAGCAGCAGCAGCAGCAGCAGCAGCAGGGTGGGCTTGCAGTGCCAGGGCGGTGTTGGCGGTGCAGCCGTCCATGGCTTTGCAGCGCAGCCTTGTGTTCCACGCAGGCCAGGAGAATGTGCAGCCTTTCTGAGAGCCTTCTGGAGCTGCTGGGTGAGGCCGATGGAAAGGTGGTCAGCATGTCCATGCATGTGTTGACAAATGTGCTCCAGGCAGACATGCTGGTATCCAGCTCCACTGCCCCCAAGCTGGCTGAGGCACTGCTGCTGCTCTTTGACCACGTAAGGCTCTGTGTGCCCAGCTGCGGGCACTGGCTGCTGCCCAGAAACTTTGGCCAGGTGAGCGTGGAGTATTTGGTGTAAAGGCCTGATCCTCTTGCATTCCTCCAGGACAACAGCTATGTGCAAGTGCTCTCCCTTGAGCTCTTCTTCAGGGTGATGGAGTCGGTAGTGGTGGAGGGAAAAAAGCCCCTTGCGAAGGTTTTGAGCCAAAGCCTCCTTCCACTCTTCTTCCAGTGCCATGATGAGAAGCGGTGTGTGGCAAAGTGAGGTTTTGTGTGATGCTGGTGGATCTTGGGGAGGGGGCTGGGCTGCCTCCTGCCCTGGCACCTCCAGGAGTGCAGCCTGGTGCAGGCCTTGGCACAGGGATGTGGGTCCTGTGCCTTGGCCCGTGGGGCCATCTGTGGGTGTCTGGTGCCCTGCAGGCCTCTCGGGAAACGCTGCTTGGCGTGGCTAAGTTCCTGAAGAGGAGGAAGCTGAAGCAGCTGGTGAAGAAGGGGCAGCTGTCAAAGTTCAGCGAGGTGCTGGTAAGGAGGGCCTTCCAGGCCTGAGGCTGAGGCTGGAGAAGGCCCCTGAGGGCGGTGCTCAGGGTGCGGGGCCGGGCAGCTGTGCCCCTGGCCGCTGCTGCAGGCAGAGGCCGCGCCGGCTCTTCTCCAGGCTCCCGTGGGCCCGAGGCGGGTGCCCATGGAGCCCCGGCCCGGCAGGGCTGCGGGGCGGCACGGCGGCTCCCCGGGCAGCAGCCGTCCCTCTGCCCCCTCCCCTCGGGAGCCCTTGGCCAGCGGCTGCTGTGGCCACGCCTCAGGGCGGTGCGGGCAGGGGAGGCCGGGGCTGGGCGCAGGCAGCGCCCGGCCCAGGGGCTGAGCCCGCGCCAACGCTTCCCTCCTGCCGCTCTCTGCAGCTGGCAGAGGACAGGAGCCGAGCGGCCGAGCACCTGCGCGGGGCCTTGCGCTACCTGCAGAGCCCACAGGAGCCCCTGCGAGAGGCGGCCGTCAGGATCATCGGTGAGTGCCGAGCCCGGGCTCCCTCCCCGGGCCGCCGCAGCTCGGCCCCGGCCCCGCCTGCTGCCCCGGCAGCGCCGGCCGGGCCCGGCGCCGTGGAGCCCCGGCCGGGCTGGGGGCTGCTGCCGCCCTCTGGCAGCCGCGCCCTGGGGTGGCAGCGTGCGGCAAGGGCCCCGGCTGAGCCCTGCCGGGCCAGCAGCCCGTGTGGCCGCGGCGCCGGCAGCGGCGCTGGCAGGGAGCTGCGCCGCTGGGGCCGTGACAGGCTCTGTTTTGGCAGGGATGGCCGGGATGGTCATGAGGGGCCGCAAGGAAGAGCTCCAGCTCCTCAATGAGGGTGAGTGCGGGCAGCGGGCTGACAGCGGGGGCTGCCGCTGGGGGAACTGCAAATCCTGGCCTGGCTGCGGCAGGCTTCGCTCCCTGTGTGGACAAGCACAGAGAGATCTCAGGGAGACGCGCAGGGGAGATTGGTGGCCAGCACCTTCTAACCCATCCCATTGTCTCCTGCTGCCTCCTGTCCATGGCCAGAGTTAGGAGCTATGGCCCTGGCAGGAAGGCCTCCTTGGCTACCTGCAGATCCAGCCTCTGACCGTGGCTCTGCTCATGTCTCTTGCAGCCCTTCAAGGCCTGAGAAGAGATGACAGCCCTTCCCAAAGGAACATAGCGCTTCAGCAGAGAATCATGGAGAGATCTGCAGAACTCCGTTTATCTGGCGGCTCAGAAGAACCATTGCTGCTAAAAGGCCTGAAGACACCATGGAAGAGGAGATCACCTGGAGAGACCAGAAGAGACCAGGAGAGACCAGCTGGAGCTTCAGGCACAGCTGATGATTGGCACAGCTGAGCCTGTGGGAAGTTGCCATAGCTCCTGCCTTCTCCCTGCCTGTTGACAACTGCGTGCCTCCCCAGCCCTCAGACCCTGCCCGTCCCCTTTCTTCCCTCACCACTCCTCCCTTTGCTTGGCCTTCCGTGAATAAACAGTTTGGCTTCTTCACTTTGCCCGCATGCCTGTGGAGGTGAAGCAAATCCGGGGCCCTGGGACACACAGGCCCCTGCTGCCGTTCTCTGCCACGCCGTGTTTTGTGCACAGAGCCAGAGGAACAAGGGCAGGCCAGGCTGGAAAGGTCCCTGTGCTGAAGGTGCAGTTGCAGAGCACTGTGCAGTTCCAGATCTTGCTGAGCACACTGGAGGCCAGCAGTGGCACAAGGAGCCTGTGTGTCAGGACCAAAGTGGTGTCAAAGGCCCTGCCATATTTGGACACACGCTGTTGTGCGTGTCAACAAGATAATGAAGAACAGACAATGAAGGAAACCTTATGGTTTAACTGGTGGGAATTTGACCCTTGAGGGAAACAATGGACTGGTCAATGGATGGGAAGCTGTGCCACAATGGAGCTGTGCTTGGCATGGAGGGAGTATCACAAGTCATTGCAGCCTCATCTCACGCACTGGCCAAGCGTGAGATGACGTTGTAACGGGAAAAGCTCCATTCCAGAGGAGGAGATGTCAGGCCTGGTTCTGGGCTGGAGGGATGAAAAGGACAAAATGCCCGTCCTTTTGACGCAGGGCATGGCCTGCATGTGGGTGGCCGGCCTGCCCCTCCCACTGGAGCAGCATGCTGCGATAGGCTGAGAGCAGCCCGGTGCTCCTTGCTCCTCTCTGCTGAGCCGGGAGCGTTTGTCTGCTTTCGGCATGGCCCTGGCTGTGTGTCAGGGCTGCTGCGTGGACACGAGACAGCCGGTCCTGTCCCGCTGGGTGCCAGCGGCGCCTGGCAGCAGCCCTGCATCCACATCAGGATGCTGGCCAAGAGAGGCCCTGGAAGCTGAGGCAGCTGATTTGAAGCTTTTGCGGATACGCACAGGGGATGGCCAGCAGCGTTCCCTCAGGATACAGCAGTGCTGAGGGGTCTCCCCAGAGCTGCCTGATGCCACCCAGTTCTTGTGGCAGCAGTGTCTTTCCTGTGGGATGTTCTAGCTCCCCCAAGAGTGAAGAAGGAGCTGGAGAAAGAGCTTGCCAGGCTGCTCTGGATCCTTTCCCAGCAGGCCTGCCAGAGTGGAGAAGTGCGAGCTGAGCGCAGATGTGCCCATGGAAGAGCCATGCACGGGAAGGCTGGCTGGCAAGGATGACCCAGGAACCATAGGCCTGGCAGGCTGGCTTTGCTCCAAGCCAGGGAAGGCCTTGGAGCAGATCCTCCTGAGTGCCATCCCACGGCAGGTGCAGGGAAGCAGGGGCCCTGCTGGAGGCTGGGAAAGCTCTGCGGAGGGACGGGCAGAGCTGGGGGTCCTGGCGGGGTGTTGAGGGCTTCTGTGGGGGTGTTTGGGGGGGTGGGTTTTGGGGAAGGAGTTTTCTGGAAGGTGAGAGGTCTGGGCTTGAATTTGAGTCCCTTTGAAGGCAGCATCTGTGCTTTGGCACAGCTTTGGTTCTGGAGGGCAGAAAAAAATCTCTGTGACTATTTCTTTTCCTGGTCCTGTTTCTCCTGCAGGGAACAAGAGGGGAGAGCTGTACTTTCTTGGCCACTTAGATATCTGTACTGGGGGAGGATTAGCCCTTTTGCCATCTACTCATTTGTTTGGGTTACTCTTGTAACGCTGAGTGGTCTTTCATTTCTTGAGAGCTTTTATTCCTTTAAGAGAATGAGGAGATGATCATCCCTTCTTGGAAAAGCACTTGCCAATCAAAGAATGGCCTTCTTTTTGGCTCTGTGTAGTGTTATGTTTGGTCAAGTGACTTGCAGTGGATGATGTTAAGGCAAAGGAGTTGCTGCTTTGAGAAGGGAAGAAACTTCCAAAGCATTCCCATTCTCGTGGCTATTCATTGGAGAAGTTTGCAACTTTTGCAAGTGCTTGAGTTGAGCAATGGGAAGTAAAGCTTTCCTGAAGTGAGGATTCTGAACTGGCCCGAGCCCACAGAGCAGGGCAGCATTTGCTGATGTTTGGAGCAGTTGCAAGAGATCCTGTGGGGCTGCCTGAGACACGTGGGCGCAGGGATTGCTTCCAGCCTGGGCCACTTTGGCCGGGCTGGGGGCGGCCCCGGGGCAGGCGGCAGTGTGTGCAAGGGCCCTGGCTGGCACGCTGCAGCAGGGTCGGCGTTGCATGGAATGGAAGCCGGTGACCAAGGGCCCTTTGTGACACGTGGGAAATAGAAGCTTGCCCGGGTGCTCGGAACAGGCGACGGGACAGAAGGGGACAGAGCGGTGCCGTGAGGAGCCCCCGCACAGCTCGCTCCTTCCCGTCTCAGCCGGAGCTTTTCCGCAGCGTCATTCCCGCACCTGAGCTCGAGGCCAGCCTGCGGGACTCTGTGACTCGGAGCTTTTCCGAGGCGTCTGCCATTCCTGCGGCCAGCGCCATCAAGTCCAGACGGTGGGATTTGGTCACCTGAATGGCTTAGGAGGAGTCTCCTGTCATTGTGGCAGGAGCCCTCAAGAGCAGAGTGCAGGACTTGCTGTCCTGCAGCCTTCCTGAGGCTTGTCTGTCACAGGTGCCTTGAAGGCACAAGCGCAGTTGTTGACTTGGTGATATCCTGAGGCATCTCTCTTGAAGGCACCCTCAAGAATAGACTCTGGCATGGCAGCCAGATTGCCCGGCTTGTTGAAAGTGTTCAGGGGGGAAAAAAAGAGAAGCCCTGGAGCCGCCCCAGCACAAGAGCCTGAAGACCCGGAGCAGATCCAGACGCTGCAGGATGGTGAGTAGCAGAGCTGGGCCATAGGGCTGATGGCTACAGCCAGCATGGCCCCATGCCATCCCATCCCATGCCCTGGGGACATGCCCATGGACAGGATGGACGAGGGGCAGAGCAGACAGCCCACAATGGCCGCGCTCCTTCGCCTGGGTCATGCCGGGGCTCTCCCTGCCTGGGGAGCGCCGGGCTGGGCTGTGTTCTCCGGCCTCTCCCGCAGCCCCTCAGCTCTGGCTGCGCTCGCTCTTTGCCAGGTGCAGCCCTGGAGAAGACACAAGAGCAGGAAGCCGGCCGCAGCCGCTTGCTCAAAACCCTGAAGGTACCTGCAGTTACCCCCGGCTGGGCTGGGCCTGCTGTCCCTGCTGAGCCCAGCAGCACGCTTGGAGCATGCCACGGAGCATGCCTGGCTTCCCTGCCCTTTATTCTCCTGCAGATGTTTGGGAAATTGCTGCGCATTCGACGACCTAGAAAGGTGGGCCCCACAGCAGCTGAGGGCACAGCCCAGCCTGCCTCGGGGCTGACCGAGCTCCAGGCAGAGCCTGATGTCAACCCAGATTGGGCTGAGCGCTCAGCAGACTCTGGGGCTGCAATGAACGAGGACAGGGCAAAGGCAGACGAGGCAGCAAGTGAGGATGTGGCCGTGACAAACAGCAACACCGCCGAGACTGAGGACATCTCAAATACTGGCAGCGGGCCCACTCTCACTGGGATTCATGCTGCCACGAAGGATCTTTTGGAGGACAGTGCTGCTCCTTCTCAGGAGCAGGTAAGCAGCCTGGGGCCGGGCCTGGAGGCCTGCCAGGATGGTGTGTCCCCTCAAGCCATGGTCCCTGGGCCCCTCAGCCTTTGAGGCCAGCAGAGTGTGGCGGGAAGGGAAGCACTTCTTGGGGGAAGCTGGGCAAGTTGCTCCCTTGGACAGCACTCCAAATCTCCCCCATGCCTCCTCCAGGTGCCGGCCATGGTAAGAAACATCCACCAGGCTCTACTGTCCCATGGCACTGTGGATGCCAGGCTGCACAGCCACATTGTGAGGCTGGCTGAAGAGCACCCTGCCGACGTGGTGCTGACCCTCCTGCGCTGTGCCCCAACATGTGACAGGTACGGGGCCCACGTGCCTGGAGAGCTCAGGGCTCAGCAGCCTTTAGGGCCCGTGGCCCTGCGCAGCCTGTGCTATGGGGTCTGCCGGACAGGCAGAGAGGTCCAGGAGCCTCGGGCCCCTCTGTTTCCCGAGCCTGCTGCCAATGCTCCCCCCTGCCCCCCAGGGCACCGGGGCTCTTTCACCTGCACTCGCACAGCTGCACAGGGCACGGTACTGTGACTGAGATGCCCCTGACACAGAGATCTGATCCCACAGAGCTGCTGCGAGGATATGGAGAAGCATTGGCTCGTCAGGAGTAACAATGCAGAAAGTGCTGCCAACACTGCTCCGTGTAATGGAGGATTGGCCACTGCACAGCGCATGCGCCTCTGCTGGGGACGACAGGGACGTTTTTGCCCTGGCTGTGAGTTTCTGGGCCCATGCTCAGGGCCGCCAGGTGGCCTCTGCAGTAGCTCTCAGTGCTCTCAGTGCCGGAGTCACTGGGCTGAAAGCTGGGCTAGGGGCAGGCTCAGGGGGCACCAGGCCCGCTGCTCCTCCTGCATCTGCCCTTGGGCCCTGCCCCATGGACACCTTGGCACTGAGCGCTGTCTCTGGCTGCTTCTTTTGCAGGCAGCTCTGGTGACTGTGCAGGTGCCCGGGTTGCTCAAGGCCATGATCCCTTATTCTGAGCAACTGTTTCTGGCACTGCTCTTCCATATTGTCATCACTACGCAGCAGCCGCCAGCAGAGGAAGTTGATAGCTTCTGGGGAGCGTGCCAGGAGGAGCAGCGCCTTCCCACCACGCTTAACAGGTGCCAGTCCTCCTGTCCTTGCCATGCCCTTGTGGCCAGCGCCAGCGCTCCTAGTGTGACCTGGGCTTTGCTCTGCACACAGGTTTGCAGTGCAGGCCATGAAGGTTCTGCTCTGCCGACTGCGGTGTGAGCACGTGGTGATGTCTATGGAGCGCAAGTGTGCCTGGGAGACGCTGCTGTGTGCTGACAGCCAGCACTATGCCGTGGCTCTGCTGGCCAGGTGAGACCCCCTTGTCCCCGCTGTCCCCGGCATTTGTGCCCTGTGCTCCAGGCAGTCCCTGTGGTCATGGGCCACAGAGGCTCGTCACTGAGGGACGGCCAAGGAGGCTGAAAAAGCCTGGGAGAGGAGAGTGCCCAGAAGGGGCCGCCTCCCAGAGCGGCCACATCCCCTGCAGGGATGCTGGGGAAAGAGCAGGCCTCTGGGAGTCAGTTCTGGGAGAGGTTTGTCCCCCACCTCAGGCTCTCGGTGCCTTTGTTCCCCCTGCCAGGGAGATGCGTTATGACTTGAGCCCACTGTGTTCCCATGTGGCATATCGCCTTCTCCTGCTGCTCAGCAGTGAAAAGCCAAGCTGGGATCTGCCCTTGCTGGCATTCCTTGTGGAGGTGAGCCTGGTGGCCAGCAGTGCCTGGCTGAGCTGCCTCGCAGCTCTCTGGCCTCTCAGAGCCAAAGCTGCCTGGGCCAGTGGCCACGCCCTGTGCTGCTGCCTGGGCCCGGCCCTGTGGGGTTCTGGGCTCCTGCTGGATGGTTCCCCTGTCACTGCCCCGTGCCTTTCAGGTCCTCGAGTGCCTGCACTTGAGGAAATGTGCTGGCACTGTTGTGAAGATGATGTCAAGTTGCCTGCAGATGGAGTGCAGGGAGCGGCGGCGCCTGGCGCTCAGAGGCCTGGTGGTGCTCAGCAGGGAGCCCTGGATGGTGAGAAGGGGGCTGCGGCTGAAGCTGCGCTGTGCAAAGCAGCCCCTTGGGCGTGCAGGGCTTCAGGAGCTGAGGCAGCTGCTCCCAGCTCTCCTGCCTCAGCTGCCCCAGTGCTTTGGCTCAGGCCTTTGGCCTGTGGGCCCTGCAGCAGCAGCAGCAGCAGCAGCAGCAGCAGCAGCAGCAGCAGGGTGGGCTTGCAGTGCCAGGGCGGTGTTGGCGGTGCAGCCGTCCATGGCTTTGCAGCGCAGCCTTGTGTTCCACGCAGGCCAGGAGAATGTGCAGCCTTTCTGAGAGCCTTCTGGAGCTGCTGGGTGAGGCCGATGGAAAGGTGGTCAGCATGTCCATGCATGTGTTGACAAATGTGCTCCAGGCAGACATGCTGGTATCCAGCACCACTGCCCCCAAGCTGGCTGAGGCACTGCTGCTGCTCTTTGACCACGTAAGGCTCTGTGTGCCCAGCTGGGGGCACTGGCTGCTGCCCAGAAACTTTGGCCAGGTGAGTGTGGAGTATTTGGTGTAAAGGCCTGATCCTCTTGCATTCCTCCAGGACAACAGCTATGTGCAAGTGCTCTCCCTTGAGCTCTTCTTCAGGGTGATGGAGTCGGTAGTGGAGGAGGGAAGAAAGCCCCTTGCGAAGGTTTTGAGCCAAAGCCTCCTTCCACTCTTCTTCCAGTGCCATGATGAGAAGCGGTGTGTGGCAAAGGTGAGGTTTTGTGTGATGCTGGTGGATCTTGGGGAGGGGGCTGGGCTGCCTCCTGCCCTGGCACCTCCAGGAGTGCAGCCTGGTGCAGGCCTTGGCACAGGGATGTGGGTCCTGTGCCTTGGCCCGTGGGGCCATCTGTGGGTGTCTGGTGCCCTGCAGGCCTCTCGGGAAACGCTGCTTGGTGTGGCCAAGTTCCTGAAGAGGAGGAAGCTGAAGCAGCTGGTGAAGAAGGGGCAGCTGTCAAAGTTCAGCGAGGTGCTGGTAAGGAGGGCCTGGAAGGCCCAGGCTGAGGCTGGAGAAGGCCCCTGAGGGCGGTGCTCAGGGTGCGGGGCCGGGCAGCTGTGCCCCTGGCCGCTGCTGCAGGCAGAGGCCGCGCGGGCTCTTCTCCAGGCTCCCGTGGGCCCGAGGCGGGTGCCCATGGAGCCCCGGCCCGGCGGGGCTGCGGGGCGGCACGGCGGCTCCCCGGGCAGCAGCCGTCCCTCTGCCCCCTCCCCTCGGGAGCCCTTGGCCAGCGGCTGCTGTGGCCACGCCTCAGGGCGGTGCGGGCAGGGGAGGCCGGGGCTGGGCGCAGGCAGCGCCCGGCCCAGGGGCTGAGCCCGCGCCAACGCTTCCCTCCTGCCGCTCTCTGCAGCTGGCAGAGGACAGGAGCCGAGCGGCCGAGCACCTGCGCGGGGCCTTGCGCTACCTGCAGAGCCCACAGGAGCCCCTGCGAGAGGCGGCCGTCAGGATCATCGGTGAGTGCCGAGCCCGGGCTCCCTCCCCGGGCCGCCGCAGCTCGGCCCCGGCCCCGCCTGCTGCCCCGGCAGCGCCGGCCGGGCCCGGCGCCGTGGAGCCCCGGCCGGGCTGGGGGCTGCTGCCGCCCTCTGGCAGCCGCGCCCTGGGGTGGCAGCGTGCGGCAAGGGCCCCGGCTGAGCCCTGCCGGGCCAGCAGCCCGTGTGGCCGCGGCGCCGGCAGCGGCGCTGGCAGGGAGCTGCGCCGCTGGGGCCGTGACAGGCTCTGTTTTGGCAGGGATGGCCGGGATGGTCATGAGGGGCCGCAAGGAAGAGCTCCAGCTCCTCAATGAGGGTGAGTGCGGGCAGCGGGCTGACAGCGGGGGCTGCCGCTGGGGGAACTGCAAATCCTGGCCTGGCTGCGGCAGGCTTCGCTCCCTGTGTGGACAAGCACAGAGAGATCTCAGGGAGACGCGCAGGGGAGATTGGTGGCCAGCACCTTCTAACCCATCCCATTGTCTCCTGCTGCCTCCTGTCCATGGCCAGAGTTAGGAGCTATGGCCCTGGCAGGAAGGCCTCCTTGGCTACCTGCAGATCCAGCCTCTGACCGTGGCTCTGCTCATGTCTCTTGCAGCCCTTCAAGGCCTGAGAAGAGATGACAGCCCTTCCCAAAGGAACATAGCGCTTCAGCAGAGAATCATGGAGAGATCTGCAGAACTCCGTTTATCTGGCGGCTCAGAAGAACCATTGCTGCTAAAAGGCCTGAAGACACCATGGAAGAGGAGATCACCTGGAGAGACCAGAAGAGACCAGGAGAGACCAGCTGGAGCTTCAGGCACAGCTGATGATTGGCACAGCTGAGCCTGTGGGAAGTTGCCATAGCTCCTGCCTTCTCCCTGCCTGTTGACAACTGCGTGCCTCCCCAGCCCTCAGACCCTGCCCGTCCCCTTTCTTCCCTCACCACTCCTCCCTTTGCTTGGCCTTCCGTGAATAAACAGTTTGGCTTCTTCACTTTGCCCGCATGCCTGTGGAGGTGAAGCAAATCCGGGGCCCTGGGACACACAGGCCCCTGCTGCCGTTCTCTGCCACGCCGTGTTTTGTGCACAGAGCCAGAGGAACAAGGGCAGGCCAGGCTGGAAAGGTCCCTGTGCTGAAGGTGCAGTTGCAGAGCACTGTGCAGTTCCAGATCTTGCTGAGCACACTGGAGGCCAGCAGTGGCACAAGGAGCCTGTGTGTCAGGACCAAAGTGGTGTCAAAGGCCCTGCCATATTTGGACACACGCTGTTGTGCGTGTCAACAAGATAATGAAGAACAGACAATGAAGGAAACCTTATGGTTTAACTGGTGGGAATTTGACCCTTGAGGGAAACAATGGACTGGTCAATGGATGGGAAGCTGTGCCACAATGGAGCTGTGCTTGGCATGGAGGGAGTATCACAAGTCATTGCAGCCTCATCTCACGCACTGGCCAAGCGTGAGATGACGTTGTAACGGGAAAAGCTCCATTCCAGAGGAGGAGATGTCAGGCCTGGTTCTGGGCTGGAGGGATGAAAAGGACAAAATGCCCGTCCTTTTGACGCAGGGCATGGCCTGCATGTGGGTGGCCGGCCTGCCCCTCCCACTGGAGCAGCATGCTGCGATAGGCTGAGAGCAGCCCGGTGCTCCTTGCTCCTCTCTGCTGAGCCGGGAGCGTTTGTCTGCTTTCGGCATGGCCCTGGCTGTGTGTCAGGGCTGCTGCGTGGACACGAGACAGCCGGTCCTGTCCCGCTGGGTGCCAGCGGCGCCTGGCAGCAGCCCTGCATCCACATCAGGATGCTGGCCAAGAGAGGCCCTGGAAGCTGAGGCAGCTGATTTGAAGCTTTTGCGGATACGCACAGGGGATGGCCAGCAGCGTTCCCTCAGGATACAGCAGTGCTGAGGGGTCTCCCCAGAGCTGCCTGATGCCACCCAGTTCTTGTGGCAGCAGTGTCTTTCCTGTGGGATGTTCTAGCTCCCCCAAGAGTGAAGAAGGAGCTGGAGAAAGAGCTTGCCAGGCTGCTCTGGATCCTTTCCCAGCAGGCCTGCCAGAGTGGAGAAGTGCGAGCTGAGCGCAGATGTGCCCATGGAAGAGCCATGCACGGGAAGGCTGGCTGGCAAGGATGACCCAGGAACCATAGGCCTGGCAGGCTGGCTTTGCTCCAAGCCAGGGAAGGCCTTGGAGCAGATCCTCCTGAGTGCCATCCCACGGCAGGTGCAGGGAAGCAGGGGCCCTGCTGGAGGCTGGGAAAGCTCTGCGGAGGGACGGGCAGAGCTGGGGGTCCTGGCGGGGTGTTGAGGGCTTCTGTGGGGGTGTTTGGGGGGGTGGGTTTTGGGGAAGGAGTTTTCTGGAAGGTGAGAGGTCTGGGCTTGAATTTGAGTCCCTTTGAAGGCAGCATCTGTGCTTTGGCACAGCTTTGGTTCTGGAGGGCAGAAAAAAATCTCTGTGACTATTTCTTTTCCTGGTCCTGTTTCTCCTGCAGGGAACAAGAGGGGAGAGCTGTACTTTCTTGGCCACTTAGATATCTGTACTGGGGGAGGATTAGCCCTTTTGCCATCTACTCATTTGTTTGGGTTACTCTTGTAACGCTGAGTGGTCTTTCATTTCTTGAGAGCTTTTATTCCTTTAAGAGAATGAGGAGATGATCATCCCTTCTTGGAAAAGCACTTGCCAATCAAAGAATGGCCTTCTTTTTGGCTCTGTGTAGTGTTATGTTTGGTCAAGTGACTTGCAGTGGATGATGTTAAGGCAAAGGAGTTGCTGCTTTGAGAAGGGAAGAAACTTCCAAAGCATTCCCATTCTCGTGGCTATTCATTGGAGAAGTTTGCAACTTTTGCAAGTGCTTGAGTTGAGCAATGGGAAGTAAAGCTTTCCTGAAGTGAGGATTCTGAACTGGCCCGAGCCCACAGAGCAGGGCAGCATTTGCTGATGTTTGGAGCAGTTGCAAGAGATCCTGTGGGGCTGCCTGAGACACGTGGGCGCAGGGATTGCTTCCAGCCTGGGCCACTTTGGCCGGGCTGGGGGCGGCCCCGGGGCAGGCGGCAGTGTGTGCAAGGGCCCTGGCTGGCACGCTGCAGCAGGGTCGGCGTTGCATGGAATGGAAGCCGGTGACCAAGGGCCCTTTGTGACACGTGGGAAATAGAAGCTTGCCCGGGTGCTCGGAACAGGCGACGGGACAGAAGGGGACAGAGCGGTGCCGTGAGGAGCCCCCGCACAGCTCGCTCCTTCCCGTCTCAGCCGGAGCTTTTCCGCAGCGTCATTCCCGCACCTGAGCTCGAGGCCAGCCTGCGGGACTCTGTGACTCGGAGCTTTTCCGAGGCGTCTGCCATTCCTGCGGCCAGCGCCATCAAGTCCAGACGGTGGGATTTGGTCACCTGAATGGCTTAGGAGGAGTCTCCTGTCATTGTGGCAGGAGCCCTCAAGAGCAGAGTGCAGGACTTGCTGTCCTGCAGCCTTCCTGAGGCTTGTCTGTCACAGGTGCCTTGAAGGCACAAGCGCAGTTGTTGACTTGGTGATATCCTGAGGCATCTCTCTTGAAGGCACCCTCAAGAATAGACTCTGGCATGGCAGCCAGATTGCCCGGCTTGTTGAAAGTGTTCAGGGGGGAAAAAAAGAGAAGCCCTGGAGCCGCCCCAGCACAAGAGCCTGAAGACCCGGAGCAGATCCAGACGCTGCAGGATGGTGAGTAGCAGAGCTGGGCCATAGGGCTGATGGCTACAGCCAGCATGGCCCCATGCCATCCCATCCCATGCCCTGGGGACATGCCCATGGACAGGATGGACGAGGGGCAGAGCAGACAGCCCACAATGGCCGCGCTCCTTCGCCTGGGTCATGCCGGGGCTCTCCCTGCCTGGGGAGCGCCGGGCTGGGCTGTGTTCTCCGGCCTCTCCCGCAGCCCCTCAGCTCTGGCTGCGCTCGCTCTTTGCCAGGTGCAGCCCTGGAGAAGACACAAGAGCAGGAAGCCGGCCGCAGCCGCTTGCTCAAAACCCTGAAGGTACCTGCAGTTACCCCCGGCTGGGCTGGGCCTGCTGTCCCTGCTGAGCCCAGCAGCACGCTTGGAGCATGCCACGGAGCATGCCTGGCTTCCCTGCCCTTTATTCTCCTGCAGATGTTTGGGAAATTGCTGCGCATTCGACGACCTAGAAAGGTGGGCCCCACAGCAGCTGAGGGCACAGCCCAGCCTGCCTCGGGGCTGACCGAGCTCCAGGCAGAGCCTGATGTCAACCCAGATTGGGCTGAGCGCTCAGCAGACTCTGGGGCTGCAATGAACGAGGACAGGGCAAAGGCAGACGAGGCAGCAAGTGAGGATGTGGCCGTGACAAACAGCAACACCGCCGAGACTGAGGACATCTCAAATACTGGCAGCGGGCCCACTCTCACTGGGATTCATGCTGCCACGAAGGATCTTTTGGAGGACAGTGCTGCTCCTTCTCAGGAGCAGGTAAGCAGCCTGGGGCCGGGCCTGGAGGCCTGCCAGGATGGTGTGTCCCCTCAAGCCATGGTCCCTGGGCCCCTCAGCCTTTGAGGCCAGCAGAGTGTGGCGGGAAGGGAAGCACTTCTTGGGGGAAGCTGGGCAAGTTGCTCCCTTGGACAGCACTCCAAATCTCCCCCATGCCTCCTCCAGGTGCCGGCCATGGTAAGAAACATCCACCAGGCTCTACTGTCCCATGGCACTGTGGATGCCAGGCTGCACAGCCACATTGTGAGGCTGGCTGAAGAGCACCCTGCCGACGTGGTGCTGACCCTCCTGCGCTGTGCCCCAACATGTGACAGGTACGGGGCCCACGTGCCTGGAGAGCTCAGGGCTCAGCAGCCTTTAGGGCCCGTGGCCCTGCGCAGCCTGTGCTATGGGGTCTGCCGGACAGGCAGAGAGGTCCAGGAGCCTCGGGCCCCTCTGTTTCCCGAGCCTGCTGCCAATGCTCCCCCCTGCCCCCCAGGGCACCGGGGCTCTTTCACCTGCACTCGCACAGCTGCACAGGGCACGGTACTGTGACTGAGATGCCCCTGACACAGAGATCTGATCCCACAGAGCTGCTGCGAGGATATGGAGAAGCATTGGCTCGTCAGGAGTAACAATGCAGAAAGTGCTGCCAACACTGCTCCGTGTAATGGAGGATTGGCCACTGCACAGCGCATGCGCCTCTGCTGGGGACGACAGGGACGTTTTTGCCCTGGCTGTGAGTTTCTGGGCCCATGCTCAGGGCCGCCAGGTGGCCTCTGCAGTAGCTCTCAGTGCTCTCAGTGCCGGAGTCACTGGGCTGAAAGCTGGGCTAGGGGCAGGCTCAGGGGGCACCAGGCCCGCTGCTCCTCCTGCATCTGCCCTTGGGCCCTGCCCCATGGACACCTTGGCACTGAGCGCTGTCTCTGGCTGCTTCTTTTGCAGGCAGCTCTGGTGACTGTGCAGGTGCCCGGGTTGCTCAAGGCCATGATCCCTTATTCTGAGCAACTGTTTCTGGCACTGCTCTTCCATATTGTCATCACTACGCAGCAGCCGCCAGCAGAGGAAGTTGATAGCTTCTGGGGAGCGTGCCAGGAGGAGCAGCGCCTTCCCACCACGCTTAACAGGTGCCAGTCCTCCTGTCCTTGCCATGCCCTTGTGGCCAGCGCCAGCGCTCCTAGTGTGACCTGGGCTTTGCTCTGCACACAGGTTTGCAGTGCAGGCCATGAAGGTTCTGCTCTGCCGACTGCGGTGTGAGCACGTGGTGATGTCTATGGAGCGCAAGTGTGCCTGGGAGACGCTGCTGTGTGCTGACAGCCAGCACTATGCCGTGGCTCTGCTGGCCAGGTGAGACCCCCTTGTCCCCGCTGTCCCCGGCATTTGTGCCCTGTGCTCCAGGCAGTCCCTGTGGTCATGGGCCACAGAGGCTCGTCACTGAGGGACGGCCAAGGAGGCTGAAAAAGCCTGGGAGAGGAGAGTGCCCAGAAGGGGCCGCCTCCCAGAGCGGCCACATCCCCTGCAGGGATGCTGGGGAAAGAGCAGGCCTCTGGGAGTCAGTTCTGGGAGAGGTTTGTCCCCCACCTCAGGCTCTCGGTGCCTTTGTTCCCCCTGCCAGGGAGATGCGTTATGACTTGAGCCCACTGTGTTCCCATGTGGCATATCGCCTTCTCCTGCTGCTCAGCAGTGAAAAGCCAAGCTGGGATCTGCCCTTGCTGGCATTCCTTGTGGAGGTGAGCCTGGTGGCCAGCAGTGCCTGGCTGAGCTGCCTCGCAGCTCTCTGGCCTCTCAGAGCCAAAGCTGCCTGGGCCAGTGGCCACGCCCTGTGCTGCTGCCTGGGCCCGGCCCTGTGGGGTTCTGGGCTCCTGCTGGATGGTTCCCCTGTCACTGCCCCGTGCCTTTCAGGTCCTCGAGTGCCTGCACTTGAGGAAATGTGCTGGCACTGTTGTGAAGATGATGTCAAGTTGCCTGCAGATGGAGTGCAGGGAGCGGCGGCGCCTGGCGCTCAGAGGCCTGGTGGTGCTCAGCAGGGAGCCCTGGATGGTGAGAAGGGGGCTGCGGCTGAAGCTGCGCTGTGCAAAGCAGCCCCTTGGGCGTGCAGGGCTTCAGGAGCTGAGGCAGCTGCTCCCAGCTCTCCTGCCTCAGCTGCCCCAGTGCTTTGGCTCAGGCCTTTGGCCTGTGGGCCCTGCAGCAGCAGCAGCAGCAGCAGCAGCAGCAGCAGCAGCAGCAGGGTGGGCTTGCAGTGCCAGGGCGGTGTTGGCGGTGCAGCCGTCCATGGCTTTGCAGCGCAGCCTTGTGTTCCACGCAGGCCAGGAGAATGTGCAGCCTTTCTGAGAGCCTTCTGGAGCTGCTGGGTGAGGCCGATGGAAAGGTGGTCAGCATGTCCATGCATGTGTTGACAAATGTGCTCCAGGCAGACATGCTGGTATCCAGCACCACTGCCCCCAAGCTGGCTGAGGCACTGCTGCTGCTCTTTGACCACGTAAGGCTCTGTGTGCCCAGCTGGGGGCACTGGCTGCTGCCCAGAAACTTTGGCCAGGTGAGTGTGGAGTATTTGGTGTAAAGGCCTGATCCTCTTGCATTCCTCCAGGACAACAGCTATGTGCAAGTGCTCTCCCTTGAGCTCTTCTTCAGGGTGATGGAGTCGGTAGTGGAGGAGGGAAGAAAGCCCCTTGCGAAGGTTTTGAGCCAAAGCCTCCTTCCACTCTTCTTCCAGTGCCATGATGAGAAGCGGTGTGTGGCAAAGGTGAGGTTTTGTGTGATGCTGGTGGATCTTGGGGAGGGGGCTGGGCTGCCTCCTGCCCTGGCACCTCCAGGAGTGCAGCCTGGTGCAGGCCTTGGCACAGGGATGTGGGTCCTGTGCCTTGGCCCGTGGGGCCATCTGTGGGTGTCTGGTGCCCTGCAGGCCTCTCGGGAAACGCTGCTTGGTGTGGCCAAGTTCCTGAAGAGGAGGAAGCTGAAGCAGCTGGTGAAGAAGGGGCAGCTGTCAAAGTTCAGCGAGGTGCTGGTAAGGAGGGCCTGGAAGGCCCAGGCTGAGGCTGGAGAAGGCCCCTGAGGGCGGTGCTCAGGGTGCGGGGCCGGGCAGCTGTGCCCCTGGCCGCTGCTGCAGGCAGAGGCCGCGCGGGCTCTTCTCCAGGCTCCCGTGGGCCCGAGGCGGGTGCCCATGGAGCCCCGGCCCGGCGGGGCTGCGGGGCGGCACGGCGGCTCCCCGGGCAGCAGCCGTCCCTCTGCCCCCTCCCCTCGGGAGCCCTTGGCCAGCGGCTGCTGTGGCCACGCCTCAGGGCGGTGCGGGCAGGGGAGGCCGGGGCTGGGCGCAGGCAGCGCCCGGCCCAGGGGCTGAGCCCGCGCCAACGCTTCCCTCCTGCCGCTCTCTGCAGCTGGCAGAGGACAGGAGCCGAGCGGCCGAGCACCTGCGCGGGGCCTTGCGCTACCTGCAGAGCCCACAGGAGCCCCTGCGAGAGGCGGCCGTCAGGATCATCGGTGAGTGCCGAGCCCGGGCTCCCTCCCCGGGCCGCCGCAGCTCGGCCCCGGCCCCGCCTGCTGCCCCGGCAGCGCCGGCCGGGCCCGGCGCCGTGGAGCCCCGGCCGGGCTGGGGGCTGCTGCCGCCCTCTGGCAGCCGCGCCCTGGGGCGGCAGCGTGCGGCAAGGGCCCCGGCTGAGCCCTGCCGGGCCAGCAGCCCGTGTGGCCGCGGCGCCGGCAGCGGCGCTGGCAGGGAGCTGCGCCGCTGGGGCCGTGACAGGCTCTGTTTTGGCAGGGATGGCCGGGATGGTCATGAGGGGCCGCAAGGAAGAGCTCCAGCTCCTCAATGAGGGTGAGTGCGGGCAGCGGGCTGACAGCGGGGGCTGCCGCTGGGGGAACTGCAAATCCTGGCCTGGCTGCGGCAGGCTTCGCTCCCTGTGTGGACAAGCACAGAGAGATCTCAGGGAGACGCGCAGGGGAGATTGGTGGCCAGCACCTTCTAACCCATCCCATTGTCTCCTGCTGCCTCCTGTCCATGGCCAGAGTTAGGAGCTATGGCCCTGGCAGGAAGGCCTCCTTGGCTACCTGCAGATCCAGCCTCTGACCGTGGCTCTGCTCATGTCTCTTGCAGCCCTTCAAGGCCTGAGAAGAGATGACAGCCCTTCCCAAAGGAACATAGCGCTTCAGCAGAGAATCATGGAGAGATCTGCAGAACTCCGTTTATCTGGCGGCTCAGAAGAACCATTGCTGCTAAAAGGCCTAAAGACACCATGGAAGAGGAGATCACCTGGAGAGACCAGAAGAGACCAGGAGAGACCAGCTGGAGCTTCAGGCATAGCTGATGATTGGCACAGCTGAGCCTGTGGGAAGTTGCCATAGCTCCTGCCTTCTCCCTGCCTGTTGACAACTGCGTGCCTCCCCAGCCCTCAGACCCTGCCCGTCCCCTTTCTTCCCTCACCACTCCTCCCTTTGCTTGGCCTTCCGTGAATAAACAGTTTGGCTTCTTCACTTTGCCCGCATGCCTGTGGAGGTGAAGCAAATCCGGGGCCCTGGGACACACAGGCCCCTGCTGCCGTTCTCTGCCACGCCGTGTTTTGTGCACAGAGCCAGAGGAACAAGGGCAGGCCAGGCTGGAAAGGTCCCTGTGCTGAAGGTGCAGTTGCAGAGCACTGTGCAGTTCCAGATCTTGCTGAGCACACTGGAGGCCAGCAGTGGCACAAGGAGCCTGTGTGTCAGGACCAAAGTGGTGTCAAAGGCCCTGCCATATTTGGACACACGCTGTTGTGCGTGTCAACAAGATAATGAAGAACAGACAATGAAGGAAACCTTATGGTTTAACTGGTGGGAATTTGACCCTTGAGGGAAACAATGGACTGGTCAATGGATGGGAAGCTGTGCCACAATGGAGCTGTGCTTGGCATGGAGGGAGTATCACAAGTCATTGCAGCCTCATCTCACGCACTGGCCAAGCGTGAGATGACGTTGTAACGGGAAAAGCTCCATTCCAGAGGAGGAGATGTCAGGCCTGGTTCTGGGCTGGAGGGATGAAAAGGACAAAATGCCCGTCCTTTTGACGCAGGGCATGGCCTGCATGTGGGTGGCCGGCCTGCCCCTCCCACTGGAGCAGCATGCTGCGATAGGCTGAGAGCAGCCCGGTGCTCCTTGCTCCTCTCTGCTGAGCCGGGAGCGTTTGTCTGCTTTCGGCATGGCCCTGGCTGTGTGTCAGGGCTGCTGCGTGGACACGAGACAGCCGGTCCTGTCCCGCTGGGTGCCAGCGGCGCCTGGCAGCAGCCCTGCATCCACATCAGGATGCTGGCCAAGAGAGGCCCTGGAAGCTGAGGCAGCTGATTTGAAGCTTTTGCGGATACGCACAGGGGATGGCCAGCAGCGTTCCCTCAGGATACAGCAGTGCTGAGGGGTCTCCCCAGAGCTGCCTGATGCCACCCAGTTCTTGTGGCAGCAGTGTCTTTCCTGTGGGATGTTCTAGCTCCCCCAAGAGTGAAGAAGGAGCTGGAGAAAGAGCTTGCCAGGCTGCTCTGGATCCTTTCCCAGCAGGCCTGCCAGAGTGGAGAAGTGCGAGCTGAGCGCAGATGTGCCCATGGAAGAGCCGTGCACGGGAAGGCTGGCTGGCAAGGATGACCCAGGAACCATAGGCCTGGCAGGCTGGCTTTGCTCCAAGCCAGGGAAGGCCTTGGAGCAGATCCTCCTGAGTGCCATCCCACGGCAGGTGCAGGGAAGCAGGGGCCCTGCTGGAGGCTGGGAAAGCTCTGCGGAGGGACGGGCAGAGCTGGGGGTCCTGGCGGGGTGTTGAGGGCTTCTGTGGGGGTGTTTGGGGGGGTGGGTTTTGGGGAAGGAGTTTTCTGGAAGGTGAGAGGTCTGGGCTTGAATTTGAGTCCCTTTGAAGGCAGCATCTGTGCTTTGGCACAGCTTTGGTTCTGGAGGGCAGAAAAAAATCTCTGTGACTATTTCTTTTCCTGGTCCTGTTTCTCCTGCAGGGAACAAGAGGGGAGAGCTGTACTTTCTTGGCCACTTAGATATCTGTACTGGGGGAGGATTAGCCCTTTTGCCATCTACTCATTTGTTTGGGTTACTCTTGTAACGCTGAGTGGTCTTTCATTTCTTGAGAGCTTTTATTCCTTTAAGAGAATGAGGAGATGATCATCCCTTCTTGGAAAAGCACTTGCCAATCAAAGAATGGCCTTCTTTTTGGCTCTGTGTAGTGTTATGTTTGGTCAAGTGACTTGCAGTGGATGATGTTAAGGCAAAGGAGTTGCTGCTTTGAGAAGGGAAGAAACTTCCAAAGCATTCCCATTCTCGTGGCTATTCATTGGAGAAGTTTGCAACTTTTGCAAGTGCTTGAGTTGAGCAATGGGAAGTAAAGCTTTCCTGA
This sequence comes from Agelaius tricolor, assembly GCF_023055355.1. NCBI lineage: Eukaryota > Metazoa > Chordata > Aves > Passeriformes > Icteridae > Agelaius > Agelaius tricolor. The sequence continues at coordinate 1,730,906 of NW_027269326.1, forward strand.
AGTGAGGATTCTGAACTGGCCCGAGCCCACAGAGCAGGGCAGCATTTGCTGATGTTTGGAGCAGTTGCAAGAGATCCTGTGGGGCTGCCTGAGACACGTGGGCGCAGGGATTGCTTCCAGCCTGGGCCACTTTGGCCGGGCTGGGGGCGGCCCCGGGGCAGGCGGCAGTGTGTGCAAGGGCCCTGGCTGGCACGCTGCAGCAGGGTCGGCGTTGCATGGAATGGAAGCCGGTGACCAAGGGCCCTTTGTGACACGTGGGAAATAGAAGCTTGCCCGGGTGCTCGGAACAGGCGACGGGACAGAAGGGGACAGAGCGGTGCCGTGAGGAGCCCCCGCACAGCTCGCTCCTTCCCGTCTCAGCCGGAGCTTTTCCGCAGCGTCATTCCCGCACCTGAGCTCGAGGCCAGCCTGCGGGACTCTGTGACTCGGAGCTTTTCCGAGGCGTCTGCCATTCCTGCGGCCAGCGCCATCAGGTCCAGACGGTGGGATTTGGTCACCTGAATGGCTTAGGAGGAGTCTCCTGTCATTGTGGCAGGAGCCCTCAAGAGCAGAGTGCAGGACTTGCTGTCCTGCAGCCTTCCTGAGGCTTGTCTGTCACAGGTGCCTTGAAGGCACAAGCGCAGTTGTTGACTTGGTGATATCCTGAGGCATCTCTCTTGAAGGCACCCTCAAGAATAGACTCTGGCATGGCAGCCAGATTGCCCGGCTTGTTGAAAGTGTTCAGGGGGGAAAAAAAGAGAAGCCCTGGAGCCGCCCCAGCACAAGAGCCTGAAGACCCGGAGCAGATCCAGACGCTGCAGGATGGTGAGTAGCAGAGCTGGGCCATAGGGCTGATGGCTACAGCCAGCATGGCCCCATGCCATCCCATCCCATGCCCTGGGGACATGCCCATGGACAGGATGGACGAGGGGCAGAGCAGACAGCCCACAATGGCCGCGCTCCTTCGCCTGGGTCATGCCGGGGCTCTCCCTGCCTGGGGAGCGCCGGGCTGGGCTGTGTTCTCCGGCCTCTCCCGCAGCCCCTCAGCTCTGGCTGCGCTCGCTCTTTGCCAGGTGCAGCCCTGGAGAAGACACAAGAGCAGGAAGCCGGCCGCAGCCGCTTGCTCAAAACCCTGAAGGTACCTGCAGTTACCCCCGGCTGGGCTGGGCCTGCTGTCCCTGCTGAGCCCAGCAGCACGCTTGGAGCATGCCACGGAGCATGCCTGGCTTCCCTGCCCTTTATTCTCCTGCAGATGTTTGGGAAATTGCTGCGCATTCGACGACCTAGAAAGGTGGGCCCCACAGCAGCTGAGGGCACAGCCCAGCCTGCCTCGGGGCTGACCGAGCTCCAGGCAGAGCCTGATGTCAACCCAGATTGGGCTGAGCGCTCAGCAGACTCTGGGGCTGCAATGAACGAGGACAGGGCAAAGGCAGACGAGGCAGCAAGTGAGGATGTGGCCGTGACAAACAGCAACACCGCCGAGACTGAGGACATCTCAAATACTGGCAGCGGGCCCACTCTCACTGGGATTCATGCTGCCACGAAGGATCTTTTGGAGGACAGTGCTGCTCCTTCTCAGGAGCAGGTAAGCAGCCTGGGGCCGGGCCTGGAGGCCTGCCAGGATGGTGTGTCCCCTCAAGCCATGGTCCCTGGGCCCCTCAGCCTTTGAGGCCAGCAGAGTGTGGCGGGAAGGGAAGCACTTCTTGGGGGAAGCTGGGCAAGTTGCTCCCTTGGACAGCACTCCAAATCTCCCCCATGCCTCCTCCAGGTGCCGGCCATGGTAAGAAACATCCACCAGGCTCTACTGTCCCATGGCACTGTGGATGCCAGGCTGCACAGCCACATTGTGAGGCTGGCTGAAGAGCACCCTGCCGACGTGGTGCTGACCCTCCTGCGCTGTGCCCCAACATGTGACAGGTACGGGGCCCACGTGCCTGGAGAGCTCAGGGCTCAGCAGCCTTTAGGGCCCGTGGCCCTGCGCAGCCTGTGCTATGGGGTCTGCCGGACAGGCAGAGAGGTCCAGGAGCCTCGGGCCCCTCTGTTTCCCGAGCCTGCTGCCAATGCTCCCCCCTGCCCCCCAGGGCACCGGGGCTCTTTCACCTGCACTCGCACAGCTGCACAGGGCACGGTACTGTGACTGAGATGCCCCTGACACAGAGATCTGATCCCACAGAGCTGCTGCGAGGATATGGAGAAGCATTGGCTCGTCAGGAGTAACAATGCAGAAAGTGCTGCCAACACTGCTCCGTGTAATGGAGGATTGGCCACTGCACAGCGCATGCGCCTCTGCTGGGGACGACAGGGACGTTTTTGCCCTGGCTGTGAGTTTCTGGGCCCATGCTCAGGGCCGCCAGGTGGCCTCTGCAGTAGCTCTCAGTGCTCTCAGTGCCGGAGTCACTGGGCTGAAAGCTGGGCTAGGGGCAGGCTCAGGGGGCACCAGGCCCGCTGCTCCTCCTGCATCTGCCCTTGGGCCCTGCCCCATGGACACCTTGGCACTGAGCGCTGTCTCTGGCTGCTTCTTTTGCAGGCAGCTCTGGTGACTGTGCAGGTGCCCGGGTTGCTCAAGGCCATGATCCCTTATTCTGAGCAACTGTTTCTGGCACTGCTCTTCCATATTGTCATCACTACGCAGCAGCCGCCAGCAGAGGAAGTTGATAGCTTCTGGGGAGCGTGCCAGGAGGAGCAGCGCCTTCCCACCACGCTTAACAGGTGCCAGTCCTCCTGTCCTTGCCATGCCCTTGTGGCCAGCGCCAGCGCTCCTAGTGTGACCTGGGCTTTGCTCTGCACACAGGTTTGCAGTGCAGGCCATGAAGGTTCTGCTCTGCCGACTGCGGTGTGAGCACGTGGTGATGTCTATGGAGCGCAAGTGTGCCTGGGAGACGCTGCTGTGTGCTGACAGCCAGCACTATGCCGTGGCTCTGCTGGCCAGGTGAGACCCCCTTGTCCCCGCTGTCCCCGGCATTTGTGCCCTGTGCTCCAGGCAGTCCCTGTGGTCATGGGCCACAGAGGCTCGTCACTGAGGGACGGCCAAGGAGGCTGAAAAAGCCTGGGAGAGGAGAGTGCCCAGAAGGGGCCGCCTCCCAGAGCGGCCACATCCCCTGCAGGGATGCTGGGGAAAGAGCAGGCCTCTGGGAGTCAGTTCTGGGAGAGGTTTGTCCCCCACCTCAGGCTCTCGGTGCCTTTGTTCCCCCTGCCAGGGAGATGCGTTATGACTTGAGCCCACTGTGTTCGCATGTGGCATATCGCCTTCTCCTGCTGCTCAGCAGTGAAAAGCCAAGCTGGGATCTGCCCTTGCTGGCATTCCTTGTGGAGGTGAGCCTGGTGGCCAGCAGTGCCTGGCTGAGCTGCCTCGCAGCTCTCTGGCCTCTCAGAGCCACAGCTGCCTGGGCCAGTGGCCACGCCCTGTGCTGCTGCCTGGGCCCGGCCCTGTGGGGTTCTGGGCTCCTGCTGGATGGTTCCCCTGTCACTGCCCCGTGCCTTTCAGGTCCTCGAGTGCCTGCACTTGAGGAAATGTGCTGGCACTGTTGTGAAGATGATGTCAAGTTGCCTGCAGATGGAGTGCAGGGAGCGGCGGCGCCTGGCGCTCAGAGGCCTGGTGGTGCTCAGCAGGGAGCCCTGGATGGTGAGAAGGGGGCTGCGGCTGAAGCTGCGCTGTGCAAAGCAGCCCCTTGGGCGTGCAGGGCTTCAGGAGCTGAGGCAGCTGCTCCCAGCTCTCCTGCCTCAGCTGCCCCAGTGCTTTGGCTCAGGCCTTTGGCCTGTGGGCCCTGCAGCAGCAGCAGCAGCAGCAGCAGCAGCAGCAGCAGCAGCAGCAGGGTGGGCTTGCAGTGCCAGGGCGGTGTTGGCGGTGCAGCCGTCCATGGCTTTGCAGCACAGCCTTGTGTTCCACGCAGGCCAGGAGAATGTGCAGCCTTTCTGAGAGCCTTCTGGAGCTGCTGGGTGAGGCCGATGGAAAGGTGGTCAGCATGTCCATGCATGTGTTGACAAATGTGCTCCAGGCAGACATGCTGGTATCCAGCTCCACTGCCCCCAAGCTGGCTGAGGCACTGCTGCTGCTCTTTGACCACGTAAGGCTCTGTGTGCCCAGCTGCGGGCACTGGCTGCTGCCCAGAAACTTTGGCCAGGTGAGCGTGGAGTATTTGGTGTAAAGGCCTGATCCTCTTGCATTCCTCCAGGACAACAGCTATGTGCAAGTGCTCTCCCTTGAGCTCTTCTTCAGGGTGATGGAGTCGGTAGTGGTGGAGGGAAAAAAGCCCCTTGCGAAGGTTTTGAGCCAAAGCCTCCTTCCACTCTTCTTCCAGTGCCATGATGAGAAGCGGTGTGTGGCAAAGTGAGGTTTTGTGTGATGCTGGTGGATCTTGGGGAGGGGGCTGGGCTGCCTCCTGCCCTGGCACCTCCAGGAGTGCAGCCTGGTGCAGGCCTTGGCACAGGGATGTGGGTCCTGTGCCTTGGCCCGTGGGGCCATCTGTGGGTGTCTGGTGCCCTGCAGGCCTCTCGGGAAACGCTGCTTGGCGTGGCTAAGTTCCTGAAGAGGAGGAAGCTGAAGCAGCTGGTGAAGAAGGGGCAGCTGTCAAAGTTCAGCGAGGTGCTGGTAAGGAGGGCCTTCCAGGCCTGAGGCTGAGGCTGGAGAAGGCCCCTGAGGGCGGTGCTCAGGGTGCGGGGCCGGGCAGCTGTGCCCCTGGCCGCTGCTGCAGGCAGAGGCCGCGCCGGCTCTTCTCCAGGCTCCCGTGGGCCCGAGGCGGGTGCCCATGGAGCCCCGGCCCGGCAGGGCTGCGGGGCGGCACGGCGGCTCCCCGGGCAGCAGCCGTCCCTCTGCCCCCTCCCCTCGGGAGCCCTTGGCCAGCGGCTGCTGTGGCCACGCCTCAGGGCGGTGCGGGCAGGGGAGGCCGGGGCTGGGCGCAGGCAGCGCCCGGCCCAGGGGCTGAGCCCGCGCCAACGCTTCCCTCCTGCCGCTCTCTGCAGCTGGCAGAGGACAGGAGCCGAGCGGCCGAGCACCTGCGCGGGGCCCTGCGCTACCTGCAGAGCCCACAGGAGCCCCTGCGAGAGGCGGCCGTCAGGATCATCGGTGAGTGCCGAGCCCGGGCTCCCTCCCCGGGCCGCCGCAGCTCGGCCCCGGCCCCGCCTGCTGCCCCGGCAGCGCCGGCCGGGCCCGGCGCCGTGGAGCCCCGGCCGGGCTGGGGGCTGCTGCCGCCCTCTGGCAGCCGCGCCCTGGGGTGGCAGCGTGCGGCAAGGGCCCCGGCTGAGCCCTGCCGGGCCAGCAGCCCGTGTGGCCGCGGCGCCGGCAGCGGCGCTGGCAGGGAGCTGCGCCGCTGGGGCCGTGACAGGCTCTGTTTTGGCAGGGATGGCCGGGATGGTCATGAGGGGCCGCAAGGAAGAGCTCCAGCTCCTCAATGAGGGTGAGTGCGGGCAGCGGGCTGACAGCGGGGGCTGCCGCTGGGGGAACTGCAAATCCTGGCCTGGCTGCGGCAGGCTTCGCTCCCTGTGTGGACAAGCACAGAGAGATCTCAGGGAGACGCGCAGGGGAGATTGGTGGCCAGCACCTTCTAACCCATCCCATTGTCTCCTGCTGCCTCCTGTCCATGGCCAGAGTTAGGAGCTATGGCCCTGGCAGGAAGGCCTCCTTGGCTACCTGCAGATCCAGCCTCTGACCGTGGCTCTGCTCATGTCTCTTGCAGCCCTTCAAGGCCTGAGAAGAGATGACAGCCCTTCCCAAAGGAACATAGCGCTTCAGCAGAGAATCATGGAGAGATCTGCAGAACTCCGTTTATCTGGCGGCTCAGAAGAACCATTGCTGCTAAAAGGCCTGAAGACACCATGGAAGAGGAGATCACCTGGAGAGACCAGAAGAGACCAGGAGAGACCAGCTGGAGCTTCAGGCACAGCTGATGATTGGCACAGCTGAGCCTGTGGGAAGTTGCCATAGCTCCTGCCTTCTCCCTGCCTGTTGACAACTGCGTGCCTCCCCAGCCCTCAGACCCTGCCCGTCCCCTTTCTTCCCTCACCACTCCTCCCTTTGCTTGGCCTTCCGTGAATAAACAGTTTGGCTTCTTCACTTTGCCCGCATGCCTGTGGAGGTGAAGCAAATCCGGGGCCCTGGGACACACAGGCCCCTGCTGCCGTTCTCTGCCACGCCGTGTTTTGTGCACAGAGCCAGAGGAACAAGGGCAGGCCAGGCTGGAAAGGTCCCTGTGCTGAAGGTGCAGTTGCAGAGCACTGTGCAGTTCCAGATCTTGCTGAGCACACTGGAGGCCAGCAGTGGCACAAGGAGCCTGTGTGTCAGGACCAAAGTGGTGTCAAAGGCCCTGCCATATTTGGACACACGCTGTTGTGCGTGTCAACAAGATAATGAAGAACAGACAATGAAGGAAACCTTATGGTTTAACTGGTGGGAATTTGACCCTTGAGGGAAACAATGGACTGGTCAATGGATGGGAAGCTGTGCCACAATGGAGCTGTGCTTGGCATGGAGGGAGTATCACAAGTCATTGCAGCCTCATCTCACGCACTGGCCAAGCGTGAGATGACGTTGTAACGGGAAAAGCTCCATTCCAGAGGAGGAGATGTCAGGCCTGGTTCTGGGCTGGAGGGATGAAAAGGACAAAATGCCCGTCCTTTTGACGCAGGGCATGGCCTGCATGTGGGTGGCCGGCCTGCCCCTCCCACTGGAGCAGCATGCTGCGATAGGCTGAGAGCAGCCCGGTGCTCCTTGCTCCTCTCTGCTGAGCCGGGAGCGTTTGTCTGCTTTCGGCATGGCCCTGGCTGTGTGTCAGGGCTGCTGCGTGGACACGAGACAGCCGGTCCTGTCCCGCTGGGTGCCAGCGGCGCCTGGCAGCAGCCCTGCATCCACATCAGGATGCTGGCCAAGAGAGGCCCTGGAAGCTGAGGCAGCTGATTTGAAGCTTTTGCGGATACGCACAGGGGATGGCCAGCAGCGTTCCCTCAGGATACAGCAGTGCTGAGGGGTCTCCCCAGAGCTGCCTGATGCCACCCAGTTCTTGTGGCAGCAGTGTCTTTCCTGTGGGATGTTCTAGCTCCCCCAAGAGTGAAGAAGGAGCTGGAGAAAGAGCTTGCCAGGCTGCTCTGGATCCTTTCCCAGCAGGCCTGCCAGAGTGGAGAAGTGCGAGCTGAGCGCAGATGTGCCCATGGAAGAGCCATGCACGGGAAGGCTGGCTGGCAAGGATGACCCAGGAACCATAGGCCTGGCAGGCTGGCTTTGCTCCAAGCCAGGGAAGGCCTTGGAGCAGATCCTCCTGAGTGCCATCCCACGGCAGGTGCAGGGAAGCAGGGGCCCTGCTGGAGGCTGGGAAAGCTCTGCGGAGGGACGGGCAGAGCTGGGGGTCCTGGCGGGGTGTTGAGGGCTTCTGTGGGGGTGTTTGGGGGGGTGGGTTTTGGGGAAGGAGTTTTCTGGAAGGTGAGAGGTCTGGGCTTGAATTTGAGTCCCTTTGAAGGCAGCATCTGTGCTTTGGCACAGCTTTGGTTCTGGAGGGCAGAAAAAAATCTCTGTGACTATTTCTTTTCCTGGTCCTGTTTCTCCTGCAGGGAACAAGAGGGGAGAGCTGTACTTTCTTGGCCACTTAGATATCTGTACTGGGGGAGGATTAGCCCTTTTGCCATCTACTCATTTGTTTGGGTTACTCTTGTAACGCTGAGTGGTCTTTCATTTCTTGAGAGCTTTTATTCCTTTAAGAGAATGAGGAGATGATCATCCCTTCTTGGAAAAGCACTTGCCAATCAAAGAATGGCCTTCTTTTTGGCTCTGTGTAGTGTTATGTTTGGTCAAGTGACTTGCAGTGGATGATGTTAAGGCAAAGGAGTTGCTGCTTTGAGAAGGGAAGAAACTTCCAAAGCATTCCCATTCTCGTGGCTATTCATTGGAGAAGTTTGCAACTTTTGCAAGTGCTTGAGTTGAGCAATGGGAAGTAAAGCTTTCCTGAAGTGAGGATTCTGAACTGGCCCGAGCCCACAGAGCAGGGCAGCATTTGCTGATGTTTGGAGCAGTTGCAAGAGATCCTGTGGGGCTGCCTGAGACACGTGGGCGCAGGGATTGCTTCCAGCCTGGGCCACTTTGGCCGGGCTGGGGGCGGCCCCGGGGCAGGCGGCAGTGTGTGCAAGGGCCCTGGCTGGCACGCTGCAGCAGGGTCGGCGTTGCATGGAATGGAAGCCGGTGACCAAGGGCCCTTTGTGACACGTGGGAAATAGAAGCTTGCCCGGGTGCTCGGAACAGGCGACGGGACAGAAGGGGACAGAGCGGTGCCGTGAGGAGCCCCCGCACAGCTCGCTCCTTCCCGTCTCAGCCGGAGCTTTTCCGCAGCGTCATTCCCGCACCTGAGCTCGAGGCCAGCCTGCGGGACTCTGTGACTCGGAGCTTTTCCGAGGCGTCTGCCATTCCTGCGGCCAGCGCCATCAGGTCCAGACGGTGGGATTTGGTCACCTGAATGGCTTAGGAGGAGTCTCCTGTCATTGTGGCAGGAGCCCTCAAGAGCAGAGTGCAGGACTTGCTGTCCTGCAGCCTTCCTGAGGCTTGTCTGTCACAGGTGCCTTGAAGGCACAAGCGCAGTTGTTGACTTGGTGATATCCTGAGGCATCTCTCTTGAAGGCACCCTCAAGAATAGACTCTGGCATGGCAGCCAGATTGCCCGGCTTGTTGAAAGTGTTCAGGGGGGAAAAAAAGAGAAGCCCTGGAGCCGCCCCAGCACAAGAGCCTGAAGACCCGGAGCAGATCCAGACGCTGCAGGATGGTGAGTAGCAGAGCTGGGCCATAGGGCTGATGGCTACAGCCAGCATGGCCCCATGCCATCCCATCCCATGCCCTGGGGACATGCCCATGGACAGGATGGACGAGGGGCAGAGCAGACAGCCCACAATGGCCGCGCTCCTTCGCCTGGGTCATGCCGGGGCTCTCCCTGCCTGGGGAGCGCCGGGCTGGGCTGTGTTCTCCGGCCTCTCCCGCAGCCCCTCAGCTCTGGCTGCGCTCGCTCTTTGCCAGGTGCAGCCCTGGAGAAGACACAAGAGCAGGAAGCCGGCCGCAGCCGCTTGCTCAAAACCCTGAAGGTACCTGCAGTTACCCCCGGCTGGGCTGGGCCTGCTGTCCCTGCTGAGCCCAGCAGCACGCTTGGAGCATGCCACGGAGCATGCCTGGCTTCCCTGCCCTTTATTCTCCTGCAGATGTTTGGGAAATTGCTGCGCATTCGACGACCTAGAAAGGTGGGCCCCACAGCAGCTGAGGGCACAGCCCAGCCTGCCTCGGGGCTGACCGAGCTCCAGGCAGAGCCTGATGTCAACCCAGATTGGGCTGAGCGCTCAGCAGACTCTGGGGCTGCAATGAACGAGGACAGGGCAAAGGCAGACGAGGCAGCAAGTGAGGATGTGGCCGTGACAAACAGCAACACCGCCGAGACTGAGGACATCTCAAATACTGGCAGCGGGCCCACTCTCACTGGGATTCATGCTGCCACGAAGGATCTTTTGGAGGACAGTGCTGCTCCTTCTCAGGAGCAGGTAAGCAGCCTGGGGCCGGGCCTGGAGGCCTGCCAGGATGGTGTGTCCCCTCAAGCCATGGTCCCTGGGCCCCTCAGCCTTTGAGGCCAGCAGAGTGTGGCGGGAAGGGAAGCACTTCTTGGGGGAAGCTGGGCAAGTTGCTCCCTTGGACAGCACTCCAAATCTCCCCCATGCCTCCTCCAGGTGCCGGCCATGGTAAGAAACATCCACCAGGCTCTACTGTCCCATGGCACTGTGGATGCCAGGCTGCACAGCCACATTGTGAGGCTGGCTGAAGAGCACCCTGCCGACGTGGTGCTGACCCTCCTGCGCTGTGCCCCAACATGTGACAGGTACGGGGCCCACGTGCCTGGAGAGCTCAGGGCTCAGCAGCCTTTAGGGCCCGTGGCCCTGCGCAGCCTGTGCTATGGGGTCTGCCGGACAGGCAGAGAGGTCCAGGAGCCTCGGGCCCCTCTGTTTCCCGAGCCTGCTGCCAATGCTCCCCCCTGCCCCCCAGGGCACCGGGGCTCTTTCACCTGCACTCGCACAGCTGCACAGGGCACGGTACTGTGACTGAGATGCCCCTGACACAGAGATCTGATCCCACAGAGCTGCTGCGAGGATATGGAGAAGCATTGGCTCGTCAGGAGTAACAATGCAGAAAGTGCTGCCAACACTGCTCCGTGTAATGGAGGATTGGCCACTGCACAGCGCATGCGCCTCTGCTGGGGACGACAGGGACGTTTTTGCCCTGGCTGTGAGTTTCTGGGCCCATGCTCAGGGCCGCCAGGTGGCCTCTGCAGTAGCTCTCAGTGCTCTCAGTGCCGGAGTCACTGGGCTGAAAGCTGGGCTAGGGGCAGGCTCAGGGGGCACCAGGCCCGCTGCTCCTCCTGCATCTGCCCTTGGGCCCTGCCCCATGGACACCTTGGCACTGAGCGCTGTCTCTGGCTGCTTCTTTTGCAGGCAGCTCTGGTGACTGTGCAGGTGCCCGGGTTGCTCAAGGCCATGATCCCTTATTCTGAGCAACTGTTTCTGGCACTGCTCTTCCATATTGTCATCACTACGCAGCAGCCGCCAGCAGAGGAAGTTGATAGCTTCTGGGGAGCGTGCCAGGAGGAGCAGCGCCTTCCCACCACGCTTAACAGGTGCCAGTCCTCCTGTCCTTGCCATGCCCTTGTGGCCAGCGCCAGCGCTCCTAGTGTGACCTGGGCTTTGCTCTGCACACAGGTTTGCAGTGCAGGCCATGAAGGTTCTGCTCTGCCGACTGCGGTGTGAGCACGTGGTGATGTCTATGGAGCGCAAGTGTGCCTGGGAGACGCTGCTGTGTGCTGACAGCCAGCACTATGCCGTGGCTCTGCTGGCCAGGTGAGACCCCCTTGTCCCCGCTGTCCCCGGCATTTGTGCCCTGTGCTCCAGGCAGTCCCTGTGGTCATGGGCCACAGAGGCTCGTCACTGAGGGACGGCCAAGGAGGCTGAAAAAGCCTGGGAGAGGAGAGTGCCCAGAAGGGGCCGCCTCCCAGAGCGGCCACATCCCCTGCAGGGATGCTGGGGAAAGAGCAGGCCTCTGGGAGTCAGTTCTGGGAGAGGTTTGTCCCCCACCTCAGGCTCTCGGTGCCTTTGTTCCCCCTGCCAGGGAGATGCGTTATGACTTGAGCCCACTGTGTTCCCATGTGGCATATCGCCTTCTCCTGCTGCTCAGCAGTGAAAAGCCAAGCTGGGATCTGCCCTTGCTGGCATTCCTTGTGGAGGTGAGCCTGGTGGCCAGCAGTGCCTGGCTGAGCTGCCTCGCAGCTCTCTGGCCTCTCAGAGCCACAGCTGCCTGGGCCAGTGGCCACGCCCTGTGCTGCTGCCTGGGCCCGGCCCTGTGGGGTTCTGGGCTCCTGCTGGATGGTTCCCCTGTCACTGCCCCGTGCCTTTCAGGTCCTCGAGTGCCTGCACTTGAGGAAATGTGCTGGCACTGTTGTGAAGATGATGTCAAGTTGCCTGCAGATGGAGTGCAGGGAGCGGCGGCGCCTGGCGCTCAGAGGCCTGGTGGTGCTCAGCAGGGAGCCCTGGATGGTGAGAAGGGGGCTGCGGCTGAAGCTGCGCTGTGCAAAGCAGCCCCTTGGGCGTGCAGGGCTTCAGGAGCTGAGGCAGCTGCTCCCAGCTCTCCTGCCTCAGCTGCCCCAGTGCTTTGGCTCAGGCCTTTGGCCTGTGGGCCCTGCAGCAGCAGCAGCAGCAGCAGCAGCAGCAGCAGCAGGGTGGGCTTGCAGTGCCAGGGCGGTGTTGGCGGTGCAGCCGTCCATGGCTTTGCAGCGCAGCCTTGTGTTCCACGCAGGCCAGGAGAATGTGCAGCCTTTCTGAGAGCCTTCTGGAGCTGCTGGGTGAGGCCGATGGAAAGGTGGTCAGCATGTCCATGCATGTGTTGACAAATGTGCTCCAGGCAGACATGCTGGTATCCAGCACCACTGCCCCCAAGCTGGCTGAGGCACTGCTGCTGCTCTTTGACCACGTAAGGCTCTGTGTGCCCAGCTGGGGGCACTGGCTGCTGCCCAGAAACTTTGGCCAGGTGAGCGTGGAGTATTTGGTGTAAAGGCCTGATCCTCTTGCATTCCTCCAGGACAACAGCTATGTGCAAGTGCTCTCCCTTGAGCTCTTCTTCAGGGTGATGGAGTCGGTAGTGGAGGAGGGAAGAAAGCCCCTTGCGAAGGTTTTGAGCCAAAGCCTCCTTCCACTCTTCTTCCAGTGCCATGATGAGAAGCGGTGTGTGGCAAAGGTGAGGTTTTGTGTGATGCTGGTGGATCTTGGGGAGGGGGCTGGGCTGCCTCCTGCCCTGGCACCTCCAGGAGTGCAGCCTGGTGCAGGCCTTGGCACAGGGATGTGGGTCCTGTGCCTTGGCCCGTGGGGCCATCTGTGGGTGTCTGGTGCCCTGCAGGCCTCTCGGGAAACGCTGCTTGGTGTGGCCAAGTTCCTGAAGAGGAGGAAGCTGAAGCAGCTGGTGAAGAAGGGGCAGCTGTCAAAGTTCAGCGAGGTGCTGGTAAGGAGGGCCTGGAAGGCCCAGGCTGAGGCTGGAGAAGGCCCCTGAGGGCGGTGCTCAGGGTGCGGGGCCGGGCAGCTGTGCCCCTGGCCGCTGCTGCAGGCAGAGGCCGCGCGGGCTCTTCTCCAGGCTCCCGTGGGCCCGAGGCGGGTGCCCATGGAGCCCCGGCCCGGCGGGGCTGCGGGGCGGCACGGCGGCTCCCCGGGCAGCAGCCGTCCCTCTGCCCCCTCCCCTCGGGAGCCCTTGGCCAGCGGCTGCTGTGGCCACGCCTCAGGGCGGTGCGGGCAGGGGAGGCCGGGGCTGGGCGCAGGCAGCGCCCGGCCCAGGGGCTGAGCCCGCGCCAACGCTTCCCTCCTGCCGCTCTCTGCAGCTGGCAGAGGACAGGAGCCGAGCGGCCGAGCACCTGCGCGGGGCCTTGCGCTACCTGCAGAGCCCACAGGAGCCCCTGCGAGAGGCGGCCGTCAGGATCATCGGTGAGTGCCGAGCCCGGGCTCCCTCCCCGGGCCGCCGCAGCTCGGCCCCGGCCCCGCCTGCTGCCCCGGCAGCGCCGGCCGGGCCCGGCGCCGTGGAGCCCCGGCCGGGCTGGGGGCTGCTGCCGCCCTCTGGCAGCCGCGCCCTGGGGTGGCAGCGTGCGGCAAGGGCCCCGGCTGAGCCCTGCCGGGCCAGCAGCCCGTGTGGCCGCGGCGCCGGCAGCGGCGCTGGCAGGGAGCTGCGCCGCTGGGGCCGTGACAGGCTCTGTTTTGGCAGGGATGGCCGGGATGGTCATGAGGGGCCGCAAGGAAGAGCTCCAGCTCCTCAATGAGGGTGAGTGCGGGCAGCGGGCTGACAGCGGGGGCTGCCGCTGGGGGAACTGCAAATCCTGGCCTGGCTGCGGCAGGCTTCGCTCCCTGTGTGGACAAGCACAGAGAGATCTCAGGGAGACGCGCAGGGGAGATTGGTGGCCAGCACCTTCTAACCCATCCCATTGTCTCCTGCTGCCTCCTGTCCATGGCCAGAGTTAGGAGCTATGGCCCTGGCAGGAAGGCCTCCTTGGCTACCTGCAGATCCAGCCTCTGACCGTGGCTCTGCTCATGTCTCTTGCAGCCCTTCAAGGCCTGAGAAGAGATGACAGCCCTTCCCAAAGGAACATAGCGCTTCAGCAGAGAATCATGGAGAGATCTGCAGAACTCCGTTTATCTGGCGGCTCAGAAGAACCATTGCTGCTAAAAGGCCTGAAGACACCATGGAAGAGGAGATCACCTGGAGAGACCAGAAGAGACCAGGAGAGACCAGCTGGAGCTTCAGGCACAGCTGATGATTGGCACAGCTGAGCCTGTGGGAAGTTGCCATAGCTCCTGCCTTCTCCCTGCCTGTTGACAACTGCGTGCCTCCCCAGCCCTCAGACCCTGCCCGTCCCCTTTCTTCCCTCACCACTCCTCCCTTTGCTTGGCCTTCCGTGAATAAACAGTTTGGCTTCTTCACTTTGCCCGCATGCCTGTGGAGGTGAAGCAAATCCGGGGCCCTGGGACACACAGGCCCCTGCTGCCGTTCTCTGCCACGCCGTGTTTTGTGCACAGAGCCAGAGGAACAAGGGCAGGCCAGGCTGGAAAGGTCCCTGTGCTGAAGGTGCAGTTGCAGAGCACTGTGCAGTTCCAGATCTTGCTGAGCACACTGGAGGCCAGCAGTGGCACAAGGAGCCTGTGTGTCAGGACCAAAGTGGTGTCAAAGGCCCTGCCATATTTGGACACACGCTGTTGTGCGTGTCAACAAGATAATGAAGAACAGACAATGAAGGAAACCTTATGGTTTAACTGGTGGGAATTTGACCCTTGAGGGAAACAATGGACTGGTCAATGGATGGGAAGCTGTGCCACAATGGAGCTGTGCTTGGCATGGAGGGAGTATCACAAGTCATTGCAGCCTCATCTCACGCACTGGCCAAGCGTGAGATGACGTTGTAACGGGAAAAGCTCCATTCCAGAGGAGGAGATGTCAGGCCTGGTTCTGGGCTGGAGGGATGAAAAGGACAAAATGCCCGTCCTTTTGACGCAGGGCATGGCCTGCATGTGGGTGGCCGGCCTGCCCCTCCCACTGGAGCAGCATGCTGCGATAGGCTGAGAGCAGCCCGGTGCTCCTTGCTCCTCTCTGCTGAGCCGGGAGCGTTTGTCTGCTTTCGGCATGGCCCTGGCTGTGTGTCAGGGCTGCTGCGTGGACACGAGACAGCCGGTCCTGTCCCGCTGGGTGCCAGCGGCGCCTGGCAGCAGCCCTGCATCCACATCAGGATGCTGGCCAAGAGAGGCCCTGGAAGCTGAGGCAGCTGATTTGAAGCTTTTGCGGATACGCACAGGGGATGGCCAGCAGCGTTCCCTCAGGATACAGCAGTGCTGAGGGGTCTCCCCAGAGTTGCCTGATGCCACCCAGTTCTTGTGGCAGCAGTGTCTTTCCTGTGGGATGTTCTAGCTCCCCCAAGAGTGAAGAAGGAGCTGGAGAAAGAGCTTGCCAGGCTGCTCTGGATCCTTTCCCAGCAGGCCTGCCAGAGTGGAGAAGTGCGAGCTGAGCGCAGATGTGCCCATGGAAGAGCCGTGCACGGGAAGGCTGGCTGGCAAGGATGACCCAGGAACCATAGGCCTGGCAGGCTGGCTTTGCTCCAAGCCAGGGAAGGCCTTGGAGCAGATCCTCCTGAGTGCCATCCCACGGCAGGTGCAGGGAAGCAGGGGCCCTGCTGGAGGCTGGGAAAGCTCTGCGGAGGGACGGGCAGAGCTGGGGGTCCTGGCGGGGTGTTGAGGGCTTCTGTGGGGGTGTTTGGGGGGGTGGGTTTTGGGGAAGGAGTTTTCTGGAAGGTGAGAGGTCTGGGCTTGAATTTGAGTCCCTTTGAAGGCAGCATCTGTGCTTTGGCACAGCTTTGGTTCTGGAGGGCAGAAAAAAATCTCTGTGACTATTTCTTTTCCTGGTCCTGTTTCTCCTGCAGGGAACAAGAGGGGAGAGCTGTACTTTCTTGGCCACTTAGATATCTGTACTGGGGGAGGATTAGCCCTTTTGCCATCTACTCATTTGTTTGGGTTACTCTTGTAACGCTGAGTGGTCTTTCATTTCTTGAGAGCTTTTATTCCTTTAAGAGAATGAGGAGATGATCATCCCTTCTTGGAAAAGCACTTGCCAATCAAAGAATGGCCTTCTTTTTGGCTCTGTGTAGTGTTATGTTTGGTCAAGTGACTTGCAGTGGATGATGTTAAGGCAAAGGAGTTGCTGCTTTGAGAAGGGAAGAAACTTCCAAAGCATTCCCATTCTCGTGGCTATTCATTGGAGAAGTTTGCAACTTTTGCAAGTGCTTGAGTTGAGCAATGGGAAGTAAAGCTTTCCTGAAGTGAGGATTCTGAACTGGCCCGAGCCCACAGAGCAGGGCAGCATTTGCTGATGTTTGGAGCAGTTGCAAGAGATCCTGTGGGGCTGCCTGAGACACGTGGGCGCAGGGATTGCTTCCAGCCTGGGCCACTTTGGCCGGGCTGGGGGCGGCCCCGGGGCAGGCGGCAGTGTGTGCAAGGGCCCTGGCTGGCACGCTGCAGCAGGGTCGGCGTTGCATGGAATGGAAGCCGGTGACCAAGGGCCCTTTGTGACACGTGGGAAATAGAAGCTTGCCCGGGTGCTCGGAACAGGCGACGGGACAGAAGGGGACAGAGCGGTGCCGTGAGGAGCCCCCGCACAGCTCGCTCCTTCCCGTCTCAGCCGGAGCTTTTCCGCAGCGTCATTCCCGCACCTGAGCTCGAGGCCAGCCTGCGGGACTCTGTGACTCGGAGCTTTTCCGAGGCGTCTGCCATTCCTGCGGCCAGCGCCATCAGGTCCAGACGGTGGGATTTGGTCACCTGAATGGCTTAGGAGGAGTCTCCTGTCATTGTGGCAGGAGCCCTCAAGAGCAGAGTGCAGGACTTGCTGTCCTGCAGCCTTCCTGAGGCTTGTCTGTCACAGGTGCCTTGAAGGCACAAGCGCAGTTGTTGACTTGGTGATATCCTGAGGCATCTCTCTTGAAGGCACCCTCAAGAATAGACTCTGGCATGGCAGCCAGATTGCCCGGCTTGTTGAAAGTGTTCAGGGGGGAAAAAAAGAGAAGGCCTGGAGCCGCCCCAGCACAAGAGCCTGAAGACCCGGAGCAGATCCAGACGCTGCAGGATGGTGAGTAGCAGAGCTGGGCCATAGGGCTGATGGCTACAGCCAGCATGGCCCCATGCCATCCCATCCCATGCCCTGGGGACATGCCCATGGACAGGATGGACGAGGGGCAGAGCAGACAGCCCACAATGGCCGCGCTCCTTCGCCTGGGTCATGCCGGGGCTCTCCCTGCCTGGGGAGCGCCGGGCTGGGCTGTGTTCTCCGGCCTCTCCCGCAGCCCCTCAGCTCTGGCTGCGCTCGCTCTTTGCCAGGTGCAGCCCTGGAGAAGACACAAGAGCAGGAAGCCGGCCGCAGCCGCTTGCTCAAAACCCTGAAGGTACCTGCAGTTACCCCCGGCTGGGCTGGGCCTGCTGTCCCTGCTGAGCCCAGCAGCACGCTTGGAGCATGCCACGGAGCATGCCTGGCTTCCCTGCCCTTTATTCTCCTGCAGATGTTTGGGAAATTGCTGCGCATTCGACGACCTAGAAAGGTGGGCCCCACAGCAGCTGAGGGCACAGCCCAGCCTGCCTCGGGGCTGACCGAGCTCCAGGCAGAGCCTGATGTCAACCCAGATTGGGCTGAGCGCTCAGCAGACTCTGGGGCTGCAATGAACGAGGACAGGGCAAAGGCAGACGAGGCAGCAAGTGAGGATGTGGCCGTGACAAACAGCAACACCGCCGAGACTGAGGACATCTCAAATACTGGCAGCGGGCCCACTCTCACTGGGATTCATGCTGCCACGAAGGATCTTTTGGAGGACAGTGCTGCTCCTTCTCAGGAGCAGGTAAGCAGCCTGGGGCCGGGCCTGGAGGCCTGCCAGGATGGTGTGTCCCCTCAAGCCATGGTCCCTGGGCCCCTCAGCCTTTGAGGCCAGCAGAGTGTGGCGGGAAGGGAAGCACTTCTTGGGGGAAGCTGGGCAAGTTGCTCCCTTGGACAGCACTCCAAATCTCCCCCATGCCTCCTCCAGGTGCCGGCCATGGTAAGAAACATCCACCAGGCTCTACTGTCCCATGGCACTGTGGATGCCAGGCTGCACAGCCACATTGTGAGGCTGGCTGAAGAGCACCCTGCCGACGTGGTGCTGACCCTCCTGCGCTGTGCCCCAACATGTGACAGGTACGGGGCCCACGTGCCTGGAGAGCTCAGGGCTCAGCAGCCTTTAGGGCCCGTGGCCCTGCGCAGCCTGTGCTATGGGGTCTGCCGGACAGGCAGAGAGGTCCAGGAGCCTCGGGCCCCTCTGTTTCCCGAGCCTGCTGCCAATGCTCCCCCCTGCCCCCCAGGGCACCGGGGCTCTTTCACCTGCACTCGCACAGCTGCACAGGGCACGGTACTGTGACTGAGATGCCCCTGACACAGAGATCTGATCCCACAGAGCTGCTGCGAGGATATGGAGAAGCATTGGCTCGTCAGGAGTAACAATGCAGAAAGTGCTGCCAACACTGCTCCGTGTAATGGAGGATTGGCCACTGCACAGCGCATGCGCCTCTGCTGGGGACGACAGGGACGTTTTTGCCCTGGCTGTGAGTTTCTGGGCCCATGCTCAGGGCCGCCAGGTGGCCTCTGCAGTAGCTCTCAGTGCTCTCAGTGCCGGAGTCACTGGGCTGAAAGCTGGGCTAGGGGCAGGCTCAGGGGGCACCAGGCCCGCTGCTCCTCCTGCATCTGCCCTTGGGCCCTGCCCCATGGACACCTTGGCACTGAGCGCTGTCTCTGGCTGCTTCTTTTGCAGGCAGCTCTGGTGACTGTGCAGGTGCCCGGGTTGCTCAAGGCCATGATCCCTTATTCTGAGCAACTGTTTCTGGCACTGCTCTTCCATATTGTCATCACTACGCAGCAGCCGCCAGCAGAGGAAGTTGATAGCTTCTGGGGAGCGTGCCAGGAGGAGCAGCGCCTTCCCACCACGCTTAACAGGTGCCAGTCCTCCTGTCCTTGCCATGCCCTTGTGGCCAGCGCCAGCGCTCCTAGTGTGACCTGGGCTTTGCTCTGCACACAGGTTTGCAGTGCAGGCCATGAAGGTTCTGCTCTGCCGACTGCGGTGTGAGCACGTGGTGATGTCTATGGAGCGCAAGTGTGCCTGGGAGACGCTGCTGTGTGCTGACAGCCAGCACTATGCCGTGGCTCTGCTGGCCAGGTGAGACCCCCTTGTCCCCGCTGTCCCCGGCATTTGTGCCCTGTGCTCCAGGCAGTCCCTGTGGTCATGGGCCACAGAGGCTCGTCACTGAGGGACGGCCAAGGAGGCTGAAAAAGCCTGGGAGAGGAGAGTGCCCAGAAGGGGCCGCCTCCCAGAGCGGCCACATCCCCTGCAGGGATGCTGGGGAAAGAGCAGGCCTCTGGGAGTCAGTTCTGGGAGAGGTTTGTCCCCCACCTCAGGCTCTTGGTGCCTTTGTTCCCCCTGCCAGGGAGATGCGTTATGACTTGAGCCCACTGTGTTCCCATGTGGCATATCGCCTTCTCCTGCTGCTCAGCAGTGAAAAGCCAAGCTGGGATCTGCCCTTGCTGGCATTCCTTGTGGAGGTGAGCCTGGTGGCCAGCAGTGCCTGGCTGAGCTGCCTCGCAGCTCTCTGGCCTCTCAGAGCCACAGCTGCCTGGGCCAGTGGCCACGCCCTGTGCTGCTGCCTGGGCCCGGCCCTGTGGGGTTCTGGGCTCCTGCTGGATGGTTCCCCTGTCACTGCCCCGTGCCTTTCAGGTCCTCGAGTGCCTGCACTTGAGGAAATGTGCTGGCACTGTTGTGAAGATGATGTCAAGTTGCCTGCAGATGGAGTGCAGGGAGCG
The DNA here is from genome assembly GCF_023055355.1 of Agelaius tricolor. Lineage (NCBI taxonomy): Eukaryota > Metazoa > Chordata > Aves > Passeriformes > Icteridae > Agelaius > Agelaius tricolor. The sequence goes on from NW_027269326.1 coordinate 1,750,266, forward strand.
GCGGTGCCTGGCGCTCAGAGGCCTGGTGGTGCTCAGCAGGGAGCCCTGGATGGTGAGAAGGGGGCTGCGGCTGAAGCTGCGCTGTGCAAAGCAGCCCCTTGGGCGTGCAGGGCTTCAGGAGCTGAGGCAGCTGCTCCCAGCTCTCCTGCCTCAGCTGCCCCAGTGCTTTGGCTCAGGCCTTTGGCCTGTGGGCCCTGCAGCAGCAGCAGCAGCAGCAGCAGCAGCAGCAGCAGCAGCAGCAGCAGGGTGGGCTTGCAGTGCCAGGGCGGTGTTGGCGGTGCAGCCGTCCATGGCTTTGCAGCACAGCCTTGTGTTCCACGCAGGCCAGGAGAATGTGCAGCCTTTCTGAGAGCCTTCTGGAGCTGCTGGGTGAGGCCGATGGAAAGGTGGTCAGCATGTCCATGCATGTGTTGACAAATGTGCTCCAGGCAGACATGCTGGTATCCAGCTCCACTGCCCCCAAGCTGGCTGAGGCACTGCTGCTGCTCTTTGACCACGTAAGGCTCTGTGTGCCCAGCTGCGGGCACTGGCTGCTGCCCAGAAACTTTGGCCAGGTGAGCGTGGAGTATTTGGTGTAAAGGCCTGATCCTCTTGCATTCCTCCAGGACAACAGCTATGTGCAAGTGCTCTCCCTTGAGCTCTTCTTCAGGGTGATGGAGTCGGTAGTGGTGGAGGGAAAAAAGCCCCTTGCGAAGGTTTTGAGCCAAAGCCTCCTTCCACTCTTCTTCCAGTGCCATGATGAGAAGCGGTGTGTGGCAAAGTGAGGTTTTGTGTGATGCTGGTGGATCTTGGGGAGGGGGCTGGGCTGCCTCCTGCCCTGGCACCTCCAGGAGTGCAGCCTGGTGCAGGCCTTGGCACAGGGATGTGGGTCCTGTGCCTTGGCCCGTGGGGCCATCTGTGGGTGTCTGGTGCCCTGCAGGCCTCTCGGGAAACGCTGCTTGGCGTGGCTAAGTTCCTGAAGAGGAGGAAGCTGAAGCAGCTGGTGAAGAAGGGGCAGCTGTCAAAGTTCAGCGAGGTGCTGGTAAGGAGGGCCTTCCAGGCCTGAGGCTGAGGCTGGAGAAGGCCCCTGAGGGCGGTGCTCAGGGTGCGGGGCCGGGCAGCTGTGCCCCTGGCCGCTGCTGCAGGCAGAGGCCGCGCCGGCTCTTCTCCAGGCTCCCGTGGGCCCGAGGCGGGTGCCCATGGAGCCCCGGCCCGGCAGGGCTGCGGGGCGGCACGGCGGCTCCCCGGGCAGCAGCCGTCCCTCTGCCCCCTCCCCTCGGGAGCCCTTGGCCAGCGGCTGCTGTGGCCACGCCTCAGGGCGGTGCGGGCAGGGGAGGCCGGGGCTGGGCGCAGGCAGCGCCCGGCCCAGGGGCTGAGCCCGCGCCAACGCTTCCCTCCTGCCGCTCTCTGCAGCTGGCAGAGGACAGGAGCCGAGCGGCCGAGCACCTGCGCGGGGCCCTGCGCTACCTGCAGAGCCCACAGGAGCCCCTGCGAGAGGCGGCCGTCAGGATCATCGGTGAGTGCCGAGCCCGGGCTCCCTCCCCGGGCCGCCGCAGCTCGGCCCCGGCCCCGCCTGCTGCCCCGGCAGCGCCGGCCGGGCCCGGCGCCGTGGAGCCCCGGCCGGGCTGGGGGCTGCTGCCGCCCTCTGGCAGCCGCGCCCTGGGGTGGCAGCGTGCGGCAAGGGCCCCGGCTGAGCCCTGCCGGGCCAGCAGCCCGTGTGGCCGCGGCGCCGGCAGCGGCGCTGGCAGGGAGCTGCGCCGCTGGGGCCGTGACAGGCTCTGTTTTGGCAGGGATGGCCGGGATGGTCATGAGGGGCCGCAAGGAAGAGCTCCAGCTCCTCAATGAGGGTGAGTGCGGGCAGCGGGCTGACAGCGGGGGCTGCCGCTGGGGGAACTGCAAATCCTGGCCTGGCTGCGGCAGGCTTCGCTCCCTGTGTGGACAAGCACAGAGAGATCTCAGGGAGACGCGCAGGGGAGATTGGTGGCCAGCACCTTCTAACCCATCCCATTGTCTCCTGCTGCCTCCTGTCCATGGCCAGAGTTAGGAGCTATGGCCCTGGCAGGAAGGCCTCCTTGGCTACCTGCAGATCCAGCCTCTGACCGTGGCTCTGCTCATGTCTCTTGCAGCCCTTCAAGGCCTGAGAAGAGATGACAGCCCTTCCCAAAGGAACATAGCGCTTCAGCAGAGAATCATGGAGAGATCTGCAGAACTCCGTTTATCTGGCGGCTCAGAAGAACCATTGCTGCTAAAAGGCCTGAAGACACCATGGAAGAGGAGATCACCTGGAGAGACCAGAAGAGACCAGGAGAGACCAGCTGGAGCTTCAGGCACAGCTGATGATTGGCACAGCTGAGCCTGTGGGAAGTTGCCATAGCTCCTGCCTTCTCCCTGCCTGTTGACAACTGCGTGCCTCCCCAGCCCTCAGACCCTGCCCGTCCCCTTTCTTCCCTCACCACTCCTCCCTTTGCTTGGCCTTCCGTGAATAAACAGTTTGGCTTCTTCACTTTGCCCGCATGCCTGTGGAGGTGAAGCAAATCCGGGGCCCTGGGACACACAGGCCCCTGCTGCCGTTCTCTGCCACGCCGTGTTTTGTGCACAGAGCCAGAGGAACAAGGGCAGGCCAGGCTGGAAAGGTCCCTGTGCTGAAGGTGCAGTTGCAGAGCACTGTGCAGTTCCAGATCTTGCTGAGCACACTGGAGGCCAGCAGTGGCACAAGGAGCCTGTGTGTCAGGACCAAAGTGGTGTCAAAGGCCCTGCCATATTTGGACACACGCTGTTGTGCGTGTCAACAAGATAATGAAGAACAGACAATGAAGGAAACCTTATGGTTTAACTGGTGGGAATTTGACCCTTGAGGGAAACAATGGACTGGTCAATGGATGGGAAGCTGTGCCACAATGGAGCTGTGCTTGGCATGGAGGGAGTATCACAAGTCATTGCAGCCTCATCTCACGCACTGGCCAAGCGTGAGATGACGTTGTAACGGGAAAAGCTCCATTCCAGAGGAGGAGATGTCAGGCCTGGTTCTGGGCTGGAGGGATGAAAAGGACAAAATGCCCGTCCTTTTGACGCAGGGCATGGCCTGCATGTGGGTGGCCGGCCTGCCCCTCCCACTGGAGCAGCATGCTGCGATAGGCTGAGAGCAGCCCGGTGCTCCTTGCTCCTCTCTGCTGAGCCGGGAGCGTTTGTCTGCTTTCGGCATGGCCCTGGCTGTGTGTCAGGGCTGCTGCGTGGACACGAGACAGCCGGTCCTGTCCCGCTGGGTGCCAGCGGCGCCTGGCAGCAGCCCTGCATCCACATCAGGATGCTGGCCAAGAGAGGCCCTGGAAGCTGAGGCAGCTGATTTGAAGCTTTTGCGGATACGCACAGGGGATGGCCAGCAGCGTTCCCTCAGGATACAGCAGTGCTGAGGGGTCTCCCCAGAGTTGCCTGATGCCACCCAGTTCTTGTGGCAGCAGTGTCTTTCCTGTGGGATGTTCTAGCTCCCCCAAGAGTGAAGAAGGAGCTGGAGAAAGAGCTTGCCAGGCTGCTCTGGATCCTTTCCCAGCAGGCCTGCCAGAGTGGAGAAGTGCGAGCTGAGCGCAGATGTGCCCATGGAAGAGCCGTGCACGGGAAGGCTGGCTGGCAAGGATGACCCAGGAACCATAGGCCTGGCAGGCTGGCTTTGCTCCAAGCCAGGGAAGGCCTTGGAGCAGATCCTCCTGAGTGCCATCCCACGGCAGGTGCAGGGAAGCAGGGGCCCTGCTGGAGGCTGGGAAAGCTCTGCGGAGGGACGGGCAGAGCTGGGGGTCCTGGCGGGGTGTTGAGGGCTTCTGTGGGGGTGTTTGGGGGGGTGGGTTTTGGGGAAGGAGTTTTCTGGAAGGTGAGAGGTCTGGGCTTGAATTTGAGTCCCTTTGAAGGCAGCATCTGTGCTTTGGCACAGCTTTGGTTCTGGAGGGCAGAAAAAAATCTCTGTGACTATTTCTTTTCCTGGTCCTGTTTCTCCTGCAGGGAACAAGAGGGGAGAGCTGTACTTTCTTGGCCACTTAGATATCTGTACTGGGGGAGGATTAGCCCTTTTGCCATCTACTCATTTGTTTGGGTTACTCTTGTAACGCTGAGTGGTCTTTCATTTCTTGAGAGCTTTTATTCCTTTAAGAGAATGAGGAGATGATCATCCCTTCTTGGAAAAGCACTTGCCAATCAAAGAATGGCCTTCTTTTTGGCTCTGTGTAGTGTTATGTTTGGTCAAGTGACTTGCAGTGGATGATGTTAAGGCAAAGGAGTTGCTGCTTTGAGAAGGGAAGAAACTTCCAAAGCATTCCCATTCTCGTGGCTATTCATTGGAGAAGTTTGCAACTTTTGCAAGTGCTTGAGTTGAGCAATGGGAAGTAAAGCTTTCCTGAAGTGAGGATTCTGAACTGGCCCGAGCCCACAGAGCAGGGCAGCATTTGCTGATGTTTGGAGCAGTTGCAAGAGATCCTGTGGGGCTGCCTGAGACACGTGGGCGCAGGGATTGCTTCCAGCCTGGGCCACTTTGGCCGGGCTGGGGGCGGCCCCGGGGCAGGCGGCAGTGTGTGCAAGGGCCCTGGCTGGCACGCTGCAGCAGGGTCGGCGTTGCATGGAATGGAAGCCGGTGACCAAGGGCCCTTTGTGACACGTGGGAAATAGAAGCTTGCCCGGGTGCTCGGAACAGGCGACGGGACAGAAGGGGACAGAGCGGTGCCGTGAGGAGCCCCCGCACAGCTCGCTCCTTCCCGTCTCAGCCGGAGCTTTTCCGCAGCGTCATTCCCGCACCTGAGCTCGAGGCCAGCCTGCGGGACTCTGTGACTCGGAGCTTTTCCGAGGCGTCTGCCATTCCTGCGGCCAGCGCCATCAGGTCCAGACGGTGGGATTTGGTCACCTGAATGGCTTAGGAGGAGTCTCCTGTCATTGTGGCAGGAGCCCTCAAGAGCAGAGTGCAGGACTTGCTGTCCTGCAGCCTTCCTGAGGCTTGTCTGTCACAGGTGCCTTGAAGGCACAAGCGCAGTTGTTGACTTGGTGATATCCTGAGGCATCTCTCTTGAAGGCACCCTCAAGAATAGACTCTGGCATGGCAGCCAGATTGCCCGGCTTGTTGAAAGTGTTCAGGGGGGAAAAAAAGAGAAGCCCTGGAGCCGCCCCAGCACAAGAGCCTGAAGACCCGGAGCAGATCCAGACGCTGCAGGATGGTGAGTAGCAGAGCTGGGCCATAGGGCTGATGGCTACAGCCAGCATGGCCCCATGCCATCCCATCCCATGCCCTGGGGACATGCCCATGGACAGGATGGACGAGGGGCAGAGCAGACAGCCCACAATGGCCGCGCTCCTTCGCCTGGGTCATGCCGGGGCTCTCCCTGCCTGGGGAGCGCCGGGCTGGGCTGTGTTCTCCGGCCTCTCCCGCAGCCCCTCAGCTCTGGCTGCGCTCGCTCTTTGCCAGGTGCAGCCCTGGAGAAGACACAAGAGCAGGAAGCCGGCCGCAGCCGCTTGCTCAAAACCCTGAAGGTACCTGCAGTTACCCCCGGCTGGGCTGGGCCTGCTGTCCCTGCTGAGCCCAGCAGCACGCTTGGAGCATGCCACGGAGCATGCCTGGCTTCCCTGCCCTTTATTCTCCTGCAGATGTTTGGGAAATTGCTGCGCATTCGACGACCTAGAAAGGTGGGCCCCACAGCAGCTGAGGGCACAGCCCAGCCTGCCTCGGGGCTGACCGAGCTCCAGGCAGAGCCTGATGTCAACCCAGATTGGGCTGAGCGCTCAGCAGACTCTGGGGCTGCAATGAACGAGGACAGGGCAAAGGCAGACGAGGCAGCAAGTGAGGATGTGGCCGTGACAAACAGCAACACCGCCGAGACTGAGGACATCTCAAATACTGGCAGCGGGCCCACTCTCACTGGGATTCATGCTGCCACGAAGGATCTTTTGGAGGACAGTGCTGCTCCTTCTCAGGAGCAGGTAAGCAGCCTGGGGCCGGGCCTGGAGGCCTGCCAGGATGGTGTGTCCCCTCAAGCCATGGTCCCTGGGCCCCTCAGCCTTTGAGGCCAGCAGAGTGTGGCGGGAAGGGAAGCACTTCTTGGGGGAAGCTGGGCAAGTTGCTCCCTTGGACAGCACTCCAAATCTCCCCCATGCCTCCTCCAGGTGCCGGCCATGGTAAGAAACATCCACCAGGCTCTACTGTCCCATGGCACTGTGGATGCCAGGCTGCACAGCCACATTGTGAGGCTGGCTGAAGAGCACCCTGCCGACGTGGTGCTGACCCTCCTGCGCTGTGCCCCAACATGTGACAGGTACGGGGCCCACGTGCCTGGAGAGCTCAGGGCTCAGCAGCCTTTAGGGCCCGTGGCCCTGCGCAGCCTGTGCTATGGGGTCTGCCGGACAGGCAGAGAGGTCCAGGAGCCTCGGGCCCCTCTGTTTCCCGAGCCTGCTGCCAATGCTCCCCCCTGCCCCCCAGGGCACCGGGGCTCTTTCACCTGCACTCGCACAGCTGCACAGGGCACGGTACTGTGACTGAGATGCCCCTGACACAGAGATCTGATCCCACAGAGCTGCTGCGAGGATATGGAGAAGCATTGGCTCGTCAGGAGTAACAATGCAGAAAGTGCTGCCAACACTGCTCCGTGTAATGGAGGATTGGCCACTGCACAGCGCATGCGCCTCTGCTGGGGACGACAGGGACGTTTTTGCCCTGGCTGTGAGTTTCTGGGCCCATGCTCAGGGCCGCCAGGTGGCCTCTGCAGTAGCTCTCAGTGCTCTCAGTGCCGGAGTCACTGGGCTGAAAGCTGGGCTAGGGGCAGGCTCAGGGGGCACCAGGCCCGCTGCTCCTCCTGCATCTGCCCTTGGGCCCTGCCCCATGGACACCTTGGCACTGAGCGCTGTCTCTGGCTGCTTCTTTTGCAGGCAGCTCTGGTGACTGTGCAGGTGCCCGGGTTGCTCAAGGCCATGATCCCTTATTCTGAGCAACTGTTTCTGGCACTGCTCTTCCATATTGTCATCACTACGCAGCAGCCGCCAGCAGAGGAAGTTGATAGCTTCTGGGGAGCGTGCCAGGAGGAGCAGCGCCTTCCCACCACGCTTAACAGGTGCCAGTCCTCCTGTCCTTGCCATGCCCTTGTGGCCAGCGCCAGCGCTCCTAGTGTGACCTGGGCTTTGCTCTGCACACAGGTTTGCAGTGCAGGCCATGAAGGTTCTGCTCTGCCGACTGCGGTGTGAGCACGTGGTGATGTCTATGGAGCGCAAGTGTGCCTGGGAGACGCTGCTGTGTGCTGACAGCCAGCACTATGCCGTGGCTCTGCTGGCCAGGTGAGACCCCCTTGTCCCCGCTGTCCCCGGCATTTGTGCCCTGTGCTCCAGGCAGTCCCTGTGGTCATGGGCCACAGAGGCTCGTCACTGAGGGACGGCCAAGGAGGCTGAAAAAGCCTGGGAGAGGAGAGTGCCCAGAAGGGGCCGCCTCCCAGAGCGGCCACATCCCCTGCAGGGATGCTGGGGAAAGAGCAGGCCTCTGGGAGTCAGTTCTGGGAGAGGTTTGTCCCCCACCTCAGGCTCTCGGTGCCTTTGTTCCCCCTGCCAGGGAGATGCGTTATGACTTGAGCCCACTGTGTTCGCATGTGGCATATCGCCTTCTCCTGCTGCTCAGCAGTGAAAAGCCAAGCTGGGATCTGCCCTTGCTGGCATTCCTTGTGGAGGTGAGCCTGGTGGCCAGCAGTGCCTGGCTGAGCTGCCTCGCAGCTCTCTGGCCTCTCAGAGCCACAGCTGCCTGGGCCAGTGGCCACGCCCTGTGCTGCTGCCTGGGCCCGGCCCTGTGGGGTTCTGGGCTCCTGCTGGATGGTTCCCCTGTCACTGCCCCGTGCCTTTCAGGTCCTCGAGTGCCTGCACTTGAGGAAATGTGCTGGCACTGTTGTGAAGATGATGTCAAGTTGCCTGCAGATGGAGTGCAGGGAGCGGCGGCGCCTGGCGCTCAGAGGCCTGGTGGTGCTCAGCAGGGAGCCCTGGATGGTGAGAAGGGGGCTGCGGCTGAAGCTGCGCTGTGCAAAGCAGCCCCTTGGGCGTGCAGGGCTTCAGGAGCTGAGGCAGCTGCTCCCAGCTCTCCTGCCTCAGCTGCCCCAGTGCTTTGGCTCAGGCCTTTGGCCTGTGGGCCCTGCAGCAGCAGCAGCAGCAGCAGCAGCAGCAGGGTGGGCTTGCAGTGCCAGGGCGGTGTTGGCGGTGCAGCCGTCCATGGCTTTGCAGCGCAGCCTTGTGTTCCACGCAGGCCAGGAGAATGTGCAGCCTTTCTGAGAGCCTTCTGGAGCTGCTGGGTGAGGCCGATGGAAAGGTGGTCAGCATGTCCATGCATGTGTTGACAAATGTGCTCCAGGCAGACATGCTGGTATCCAGCACCACTGCCCCCAAGCTGGCTGAGGCACTGCTGCTGCTCTTTGACCACGTAAGGCTCTGTGTGCCCAGCTGGGGGCACTGGCTGCTGCCCAGAAACTTTGGCCAGGTGAGCGTGGAGTATTTGGTGTAAAGGCCTGATCCTCTTGCATTCCTCCAGGACAACAGCTATGTGCAAGTGCTCTCCCTTGAGCTCTTCTTCAGGGTGATGGAGTCGGTAGTGGAGGAGGGAAGAAAGCCCCTTGCGAAGGTTTTGAGCCAAAGCCTCCTTCCACTCTTCTTCCAGTGCCATGATGAGAAGCGGTGTGTGGCAAAGGTGAGGTTTTGTGTGATGCTGGTGGATCTTGGGGAGGGGGCTGGGCTGCCTCCTGCCCTGGCACCTCCAGGAGTGCAGCCTGGTGCAGGCCTTGGCACAGGGATGTGGGTCCTGTGCCTTGGCCCGTGGGGCCATCTGTGGGTGTCTGGTGCCCTGCAGGCCTCTCGGGAAACGCTGCTTGGTGTGGCCAAGTTCCTGAAGAGGAGGAAGCTGAAGCAGCTGGTGAAGAAGGGGCAGCTGTCAAAGTTCAGCGAGGTGCTGGTAAGGAGGGCCTGGAAGGCCCAGGCTGAGGCTGGAGAAGGCCCCTGAGGGCGGTGCTCAGGGTGCGGGGCCGGGCAGCTGTGCCCCTGGCCGCTGCTGCAGGCAGAGGCCGCGCGGGCTCTTCTCCAGGCTCCCGTGGGCCCGAGGCGGGTGCCCATGGAGCCCCGGCCCGGCGGGGCTGCGGGGCGGCACGGCGGCTCCCCGGGCAGCAGCCGTCCCTCTGCCCCCTCCCCTCGGGAGCCCTTGGCCAGCGGCTGCTGTGGCCACGCCTCAGGGCGGTGCGGGCAGGGGAGGCCGGGGCTGGGCGCAGGCAGCGCCCGGCCCAGGGGCTGAGCCCGCGCCAACGCTTCCCTCCTGCCGCTCTCTGCAGCTGGCAGAGGACAGGAGCCGAGCGGCCGAGCACCTGCGCGGGGCCTTGCGCTACCTGCAGAGCCCACAGGAGCCCCTGCGAGAGGCGGCCGTCAGGATCATCGGTGAGTGCCGAGCCCGGGCTCCCTCCCCGGGCCGCCGCAGCTCGGCCCCGGCCCCGCCTGCTGCCCCGGCAGCGCCGGCCGGGCCCGGCGCCGTGGAGCCCCGGCCGGGCTGGGCGCTGCTGCCGCCCTCTGGCAGCCGCGCCCTGGGGCGGCAGCGTGCGGCAAGGGCCCCGGCTGAGCCCTGCCGGGCCAGCAGCCCGTGTGGCCGCGGCGCCGGCAGCGGCGCTGGCAGGGAGCTGCGCCGCTGGGGCCGTGACAGGCTCTGTTTTGGCAGGGATGGCCGGGATGGTCATGAGGGGCCGCAAGGAAGAGCTCCAGCTCCTCAATGAGGGTGAGTGCGGGCAGCGGGCTGACAGCGGGGGCTGCCGCTGGGGGAACTGCAAATCCTGGCCTGGCTGCGGCAGGCTTCGCTCCCTGTGTGGACAAGCACAGAGAGATCTCAGGGAGACGCGCAGGGGAGATTGGTGGCCAGCACCTTCTAACCCATCCCATTGTCTCCTGCTGCCTCCTGTCCATGGCCAGAGTTAGGAGCTATGGCCCTGGCAGGAAGGCCTCCTTGGCTACCTGCAGATCCAGCCTCTGACCGTGGCTCTGCTCATGTCTCTTGCAGCCCTTCAAGGCCTGAGAAGAGATGACAGCCCTTCCCAAAGGAACATAGCGCTTCAGCAGAGAATCATGGAGAGATCTGCAGAACTCCGTTTATCTGGCGGCTCAGAAGAACCATTGCTGCTAAAAGGCCTGAAGACACCATGGAAGAGGAGATCACCTGGAGAGACCAGAAGAGACCAGGAGAGACCAGCTGGAGCTTCAGGCACAGCTGATGATTGGCACAGCTGAGCCTGTGGGAAGTTGCCATAGCTCCTGCCTTCTCCCTGCCTGTTGACAACTGCGTGCCTCCCCAGCCCTCAGACCCTGCCCGTCCCCTTTCTTCCCTCACCACTCCTCCCTTTGCTTGGCCTTCCGTGAATAAACAGTTTGGCTTCTTCACTTTGCCCGCATGCCTGTGGAGGTGAAGCAAATCCGGGGCCCTGGGACACACAGGCCCCTGCTGCCGTTCTCTGCCACGCCGTGTTTTGTGCACAGAGCCAGAGGAACAAGGGCAGGCCAGGCTGGAAAGGTCCCTGTGCTGAAGGTGCAGTTGCAGAGCACTGTGCAGTTCCAGATCTTGCTGAGCACACTGGAGGCCAGCAGTGGCACAAGGAGCCTGTGTGTCAGGACCAAAGTGGTGTCAAAGGCCCTGCCATATTTGGACACACGCTGTTGTGCGTGTCAACAAGATAATGAAGAACAGACAATGAAGGAAACCTTATGGTTTAACTGGTGGGAATTTGACCCTTGAGGGAAACAATGGACTGGTCAATGGATGGGAAGCTGTGCCACAATGGAGCTGTGCTTGGCATGGAGGGAGTATCACAAGTCATTGCAGCCTCATCTCACGCACTGGCCAAGCGTGAGATGACGTTGTAACGGGAAAAGCTCCATTCCAGAGGAGGAGATGTCAGGCCTGGTTCTGGGCTGGAGGGATGAAAAGGACAAAATGCCCGTCCTTTTGACGCAGGGCATGGCCTGCATGTGGGTGGCCGGCCTGCCCCTCCCACTGGAGCAGCATGCTGCGATAGGCTGAGAGCAGCCCGGTGCTCCTTGCTCCTCTCTGCTGAGCCGGGAGCGTTTGTCTGCTTTCGGCATGGCCCTGGCTGTGTGTCAGGGCTGCTGCGTGGACACGAGACAGCCGGTCCTGTCCCGCTGGGTGCCAGCGGCGCCTGGCAGCAGCCCTGCATCCACATCAGGATGCTGGCCAAGAGAGGCCCTGGAAGCTGAGGCAGCTGATTTGAAGCTTTTGCGGATACGCACAGGGGATGGCCAGCAGCGTTCCCTCAGGATACAGCAGTGCTGAGGGGTCTCCCCAGAGCTGCCTGATGCCACCCAGTTCTTGTGGCAGCAGTGTCTTTCCTGTGGGATGTTCTAGCTCCCCCAAGAGTGAAGAAGGAGCTGGAGAAAGAGCTTGCCAGGCTGCTCTGGATCCTTTCCCAGCAGGCCTGCCAGAGTGGAGAAGTGCGAGCTGAGCGCAGATGTGCCCATGGAAGAGCCGTGCACGGGAAGGCTGGCTGGCAAGGATGACCCAGGAACCATAGGCCTGGCAGGCTGGCTTTGCTCCAAGCCAGGGAAGGCCTTGGAGCAGATCCTCCTGAGTGCCATCCCACGGCAGGTGCAGGGAAGCAGGGGCCCTGCTGGAGGCTGGGAAAGCTCTGCGGAGGGACGGGCAGAGCTGGGGGTCCTGGCGGGGTGTTGAGGGCTTCTGTGGGGGTGTTTGGGGGGGTGGGTTTTGGGGAAGGAGTTTTCTGGAAGGTGAGAGGTCTGGGCTTGAATTTGAGTCCCTTTGAAGGCAGCATCTGTGCTTTGGCACAGCTTTGGTTCTGGAGGGCAGAAAAAAATCTCTGTGACTATTTCTTTTCCTGGTCCTGTTTCTCCTGCAGGGAACAAGAGGGGAGAGCTGTACTTTCTTGGCCACTTAGATATCTGTACTGGGGGAGGATTAGCCCTTTTGCCATCTACTCATTTGTTTGGGTTACTCTTGTAACGCTGAGTGGTCTTTCATTTCTTGAGAGCTTTTATTCCTTTAAGAGAATGAGGAGATGATCATCCCTTCTTGGAAAAGCACTTGCCAATCAAAGAATGGCCTTCTTTTTGGCTCTGTGTAGTGTTATGTTTGGTCAAGTGACTTGCAGTGGATGATGTTAAGGCAAAGGAGTTGCTGCTTTGAGAAGGGAAGAAACTTCCAAAGCATTCCCATTCTCGTGGCTATTCATTGGAGAAGTTTGCAACTTTTGCAAGTGCTTGAGTTGAGCAATGGGAAGTAAAGCTTTCCTGAAGTGAGGATTCTGAACTGGCCCGAGCCCACAGAGCAGGGCAGCATTTGCTGATGTTTGGAGCAGTTGCAAGAGATCCTGTGGGGCTGCCTGAGACACGTGGGCGCAGGGATTGCTTCCAGCCTGGGCCACTTTGGCCGGGCTGGGGGCGGCCCCGGGGCAGGCGGCAGTGTGTGCAAGGGCCCTGGCTGGCACGCTGCAGCAGGGTCGGCGTTGCATGGAATGGAAGCCGGTGACCAAGGGCCCTTTGTGACACGTGGGAAATAGAAGCTTGCCCGGGTGCTCGGAACAGGCGACGGGACAGAAGGGGACAGAGCGGTGCCGTGAGGAGCCCCCGCACAGCTCGCTCCTTCCCGTCTCAGCCGGAGCTTTTCCGCAGCGTCATTCCCGCACCTGAGCTCGAGGCCAGCCTGCGGGACTCTGTGACTCGGAGCTTTTCCGAGGCGTCTGCCATTCCTGCGGCCAGCGCCATCAGGTCCAGACGGTGGGATTTGGTCACCTGAATGGCTTAGGAGGAGTCTCCTGTCATTGTGGCAGGAGCCCTCAAGAGCAGAGTGCAGGACTTGCTGTCCTGCAGCCTTCCTGAGGCTTGTCTGTCACAGGTGCCTTGAAGGCACAAGCGCAGTTGTTGACTTGGTGATATCCTGAGGCATCTCTCTTGAAGGCACCCTCAAGAATAGACTCTGGCATGGCAGCCAGATTGCCCGGCTTGTTGAAAGTGTTCAGGGGGGAAAAAAAGAGAAGGCCTGGAGCCGCCCCAGCACAAGAGCCTGAAGACCCGGAGCAGATCCAGACGCTGCAGGATGGTGAGTAGCAGAGCTGGGCCATAGGGCTGATGGCTACAGCCAGCATGGCCCCATGCCATCCCATCCCATGCCCTGGGGACATGCCCATGGACAGGATGGACGAGGGGCAGAGCAGACAGCCCACAATGGCCGCGCTCCTTCGCCTGGGTCATGCCGGGGCTCTCCCTGCCTGGGGAGCGCCGGGCTGGGCTGTGTTCTCCGGCCTCTCCCGCAGCCCCTCAGCTCTGGCTGCGCTCGCTCTTTGCCAGGTGCAGCCCTGGAGAAGACACAAGAGCAGGAAGCCGGCCGCAGCCGCTTGCGCAAAACCCTGAAGGTACCTGCAGTTACCCCCGGCTGGGCTGGGCCTGCTGTCCCTGCTGAGCCCAGCAGCACGCTTGGAGCATGCCACGGAGCATGCCTGGCTTCCCTGCCCTTTATTCTCCTGCAGATGTTTGGGAAATTGCTGCGCATTCGACGACCTAGAAAGGTGGGCCCCACAGCAGCTGAGGGCACAGCCCAGCCTGCCTCGGGGCTGACCGAGCTCCAGGCAGAGCCTGATGTCAACCCAGATTGGGCTGAGCGCTCAGCAGACTCTGGGGCTGCAATGAACGAGGACAGGGCAAAGGCAGACGAGGCAGCAAGTGAGGATGTGGCCGTGACAAACAGCAACACCGCCGAGACTGAGGACATCTCAAATACTGGCAGCGGGCCCACTCTCACTGGGATTCATGCTGCCACGAAGGATCTTTTGGAGGACAGTGCTGCTCCTTCTCAGGAGCAGGTAAGCAGCCTGGGGCCGGGCCTGGAGGCCTGCCAGGATGGTGTGTCCCCTCAAGCCATGGTCCCTGGGCCCCTCAGCCTTTGAGGCCAGCAGAGTGTGGCGGGAAGGGAAGCACTTCTTGGGGGAAGCTGGGCAAGTTGCTCCCTTGGACAGCACTCCAAATCTCCCCCATGCCTCCTCCAGGTGCCGGCCATGGTAAGAAACATCCACCAGGCTCTACTGTCCCATGGCACTGTGGATGCCAGGCTGCACAGCCACATTGTGAGGCTGGCTGAAGAGCACCCTGCCGACGTGGTGCTGACCCTCCTGCGCTGTGCCCCAACATGTGACAGGTACGGGGCCCACGTGCCTGGAGAGCTCAGGGCTCAGCAGCCTTTAGGGCCCGTGGCCCTGCGCAGCCTGTGCTATGGGGTCTGCCGGACAGGCAGAGAGGTCCAGGAGCCTCGGGCCCCTCTGTTTCCCGAGCCTGCTGCCAATGCTCCCCCCTGCCCCCCAGGGCACCGGGGCTCTTTCACCTGCACTCGCACAGCTGCACAGGGCACGGTACTGTGACTGAGATGCCCCTGACACAGAGATCTGATCCCACAGAGCTGCTGCGAGGATATGGAGAAGCATTGGCTCGTCAGGAGTAACAATGCAGAAAGTGCTGCCAACACTGCTCCGTGTAATGGAGGATTGGCCACTGCACAGCGCATGCGCCTCTGCTGGGGACGACAGGGACGTTTTTGCCCTGGCTGTGAGTTTCTGGGCCCATGCTCAGGGCCGCCAGGTGGCCTCTGCAGTAGCTCTCAGTGCTCTCAGTGCCGGAGTCACTGGGCTGAAAGCTGGGCTAGGGGCAGGCTCAGGGGGCACCAGGCCCGCTGCTCCTCCTGCATCTGCCCTTGGGCCCTGCCCCATGGACACCTTGGCACTGAGCGCTGTCTCTGGCTGCTTCTTTTGCAGGCAGCTCTGGTGACTGTGCAGGTGCCCGGGTTGCTCAAGGCCATGATCCCTTATTCTGAGCAACTGTTTCTGGCACTGCTCTTCCATATTGTCATCACTACGCAGCAGCCGCCAGCAGAGGAAGTTGATAGCTTCTGGGGAGCGTGCCAGGAGGAGCAGCGCCTTCCCACCACGCTTAACAGGTGCCAGTCCTCCTGTCCTTGCCATGCCCTTGTGGCCAGCGCCAGCGCTCCTAGTGTGACCTGGGCTTTGCTCTGCACACAGGTTTGCAGTGCAGGCCATGAAGGTTCTGCTCTGCCGACTGCGGTGTGAGCACGTGGTGATGTCTATGGAGCGCAAGTGTGCCTGGGAGACGCTGCTGTGTGCTGACAGCCAGCACTATGCCGTGGCTCTGCTGGCCAGGTGAGACCCCCTTGTCCCCGCTGTCCCCGGCATTTGTGCCCTGTGCTCCAGGCAGTCCCTGTGGTCATGGGCCACAGAGGCTCGTCACTGAGGGACGGCCAAGGAGGCTGAAAAAGCCTGGGAGAGGAGAGTGCCCAGAAGGGGCCGCCTCCCAGAGCGGCCACATCCCCTGCAGGGATGCTGGGGAAAGAGCAGGCCTCTGGGAGTCAGTTCTGGGAGAGGTTTGTCCCCCACCTCAGGCTCTCGGTGCCTTTGTTCCCCCTGCCAGGGAGATGCGTTATGACTTGAGCCCACTGTGTTCCCATGTGGCATATCGCCTTCTCCTGCTGCTCAGCAGTGAAAAGCCAAGCTGGGATCTGCCCTTGCTGGCATTCCTTGTGGAGGTGAGCCTGGTGGCCAGCAGTGCCTGGCTGAGCTGCCTCGCAGCTCTCTGGCCTCTCAGAGCCACAGCTGCCTGGGCCAGTGGCCACGCCCTGTGCTGCTGCCTGGGCCCGGCCCTGTGGGGTTCTGGGCTCCTGCTGGATGGTTCCCCTGTCACTGCCCCGTGCCTTTCAGGTCCTCGAGTGCCTGCACTTGAGGAAATGTGCTGGCACTGTTGTGAAGATGATGTCAAGTTGCCTGCAGATGGAGTGCAGGGAGCGGCGGCGCCTGGCGCTCAGAGGCCTGGTGGTGCTCAGCAGGGAGCCCTGGATGGTGAGAAGGGGGCTGCGGCTGAAGCTGCGCTGTGCAAAGCAGCCCCTTGGGCGTGCAGGGCTTCAGGAGCTGAGGCAGCTGCTCCCAGCTCTCCTGCCTCAGCTGCCCCAGTGCTTTGGCTCAGGCCTTTGGCCTGTGGGCCCTGCAGCAGCAGCAGCAGCAGCAGCAGCAGCAGCAGCAGCAGGGTGGGCTTGCAGTGCCAGGGCGGTGTTGGCGGTGCAGCCGTCCATGGCTTTGCAGCGCAGCCTTGTGTTCCACGCAGGCCAGGAGAATGTGCAGCCTTTCTGAGAGCCTTCTGGAGCTGCTGGGTGAGGCCGATGGAAAGGTGGTCAGCATGTCCATGCATGTGTTGACAAATGTGCTCCAGGCAGACATGCTGGTATCCAGCACCACTGCCCCCAAGCTGGCTGAGGCACTGCTGCTGCTCTTTGACCACGTAAGGCTCTGTGTGCCCAGCTGGGGGCACTGGCTGCTGCCCAGAAACTTTGGCCAGGTGAGCGTGGAGTATTTGGTGTAAAGGCCTGATCCTCTTGCATTCCTCCAGGACAACAGCTATGTGCAAGTGCTCTCCCTTGAGCTCTTCTTCAGGGTGATGGAGTCGGTAGTGGAGGAGGGAAGAAAGCCCCTTGCGAAGGTTTTGAGCCAAAGCCTCCTTCCACTCTTCTTCCAGTGCCATGATGAGAAGCGGTGTGTGGCAAAGGTGAGGTTTTGTGTGATGCTGGTGGATCTTGGGGAGGGGGCTGGGCTGCCTCCTGCCCTGGCACCTCCAGGAGTGCAGCCTGGTGCAGGCCTTGGCACAGGGATGTGGGTCCTGTGCCTTGGCCCGTGGGGCCATCTGTGGGTGTCTGGTGCCCTGCAGGCCTCTCGGGAAACGCTGCTTGGTGTGGCCAAGTTCCTGAAGAGGAGGAAGCTGAAGCAGCTGGTGAAGAAGGGGCAGCTGTCAAAGTTCAGCGAGGTGCTGGTAAGGAGGGCCTGGAAGGCCCAGGCTGAGGCTGGAGAAGGCCCCTGAGGGCGGTGCTCAGGGTGCGGGGCCGGGCAGCTGTGCCCCTGGCCGCTGCTGCAGGCAGAGGCCGCGCGGGCTCTTCTCCAGGCTCCCGTGGGCCCGAGGCGGGTGCCCATGGAGCCCCGGCCCGGCGGGGCTGCGGGGCGGCACGGCGGCTCCCCGGGCAGCAGCCGTCCCTCTGCCCCCTCCCCTCGGGAGCCCTTGGCCAGCGGCTGCTGTGGCCACGCCTCAGGGCGGTGCGGGCAGGGGAGGCCGGGGCTGGGCGCAGGCAGCGCCCGGCCCAGGGGCTGAGCCCGCGCCAACGCTTCCCTCCTGCCGCTCTCTGCAGCTGGCAGAGGACAGGAGCCGAGCGGCCGAGCACCTGCGCGGGGCCTTGCGCTACCTGCAGAGCCCACAGGAGCCCCTGCGAGAGGCGGCCGTCAGGATCATCGGTGAGTGCCGAGCCCGGGCTCCCTCCCCGGGCCGCCGCAGCTCGGCCCCGGCCCCGCCTGCTGCCCCGGCAGCGCCGGCCGGGCCCGGCGCCGTGGAGCCCCGGCCGGGCTGGGCGCTGCTGCCGCCCTCTGGCAGCCGCGCCCTGGGGCGGCAGCGTGCGGCAAGGGCCCCGGCTGAGCCCTGCCGGGCCAGCAGCCCGTGTGGCCGCGGCGCCGGCAGCGGCGCTGGCAGGGAGCTGCGCCGCTGGGGCCGTGACAGGCTCTGTTTTGGCAGGGATGGCCGGGATGGTCATGAGGGGCCGCAAGGAAGAGCTCCAGCTCCTCAATGAGGGTGAGTGCGGGCAGCGGGCTGACAGCGGGGGCTGCCGCTGGGGGAACTGCAAATCCTGGCCTGGCTGCGGCAGGCTTCGCTCCCTGTGTGGACAAGCACAGAGAGATCTCAGGGAGACGCGCAGGGGAGATTGGTGGCCAGCACCTTCTAACCCATCCCATTGTCTCCTGCTGCCTCCTGTCCATGGCCAGAGTTAGGAGCTATGGCCCTGGCAGGAAGGCCTCCTTGGCTACCTGCAGATCCAGCCTCTGACCGTGGCTCTGCTCATGTCTCTTGCAGCCCTTCAAGGCCTGAGAAGAGATGACAGCCCTTCCCAAAGGAACATAGCGCTTCAGCAGAGAATCATGGAGAGATCTGCAGAACTCCGTTTATCTGGCGGCTCAGAAGAACCATTGCTGCTAAAAGGCCTGAAGACACCATGGAAGAGGAGATCACCTGGAGAGACCAGAAGAGACCAGGAGAGACCAGCTGGAGCTTCAGGCACAGCTGATGATTGGCACAGCTGAGCCTGTGGGAAGTTGCCATAGCTCCTGCCTTCTCCCTGCCTGTTGACAACTGCGTGCCTCCCCAGCCCTCAGACCCTGCCCGTCCCCTTTCTTCCCTCACCACTCCTCCCTTTGCTTGGCCTTCCGTGAATAAACAGTTTGGCTTCTTCACTTTGCCCGCATGCCTGTGGAGGTGAAGCAAATCCGGGGCCCTGGGACACACAGGCCCCTGCTGCCGTTCTCTGCCACGCCGTGTTTTGTGCACAGAGCCAGAGGAACAAGGGCAGGCCAGGCTGGAAAGGTCCCTGTGCTGAAGGTGCAGTTGCAGAGCACTGTGCAGTTCCAGATCTTGCTGAGCACACTGGAGGCCAGCAGTGGCACAAGGAGCCTGTGTGTCAGGACCAAAGTGGTGTCAAAGGCCCTGCCATATTTGGACACACGCTGTTGTGCGTGTCAACAAGATAATGAAGAACAGACAATGAAGGAAACCTTATGGTTTAACTGGTGGGAATTTGACCCTTGAGGGAAACAATGGACTGGTCAATGGATGGGAAGCTGTGCCACAATGGAGCTGTGCTTGGCATGGAGGGAGTATCACAAGTCATTGCAGCCTCATCTCACGCACTGGCCAAGCGTGAGATGACGTTGTAACGGGAAAAGCTCCATTCCAGAGGAGGAGATGTCAGGCCTGGTTCTGGGCTGGAGGGATGAAAAGGACAAAATGCCCGTCCTTTTGACGCAGGGCATGGCCTGCATGTGGGTGGCCGGCCTGCCCCTCCCACTGGAGCAGCATGCTGCGATAGGCTGAGAGCAGCCCGGTGCTCCTTGCTCCTCTCTGCTGAGCCGGGAGCGTTTGTCTGCTTTCGGCATGGCCCTGGCTGTGTGTCAGGGCTGCTGCGTGGACACGAGACAGCCGGTCCTGTCCCGCTGGGTGCCAGCGGCGCCTGGCAGCAGCCCTGCATCCACATCAGGATGCTGGCCAAGAGAGGCCCTGGAAGCTGAGGCAGCTGATTTGAAGCTTTTGCGGATACGCACAGGGGATGGCCAGCAGCGTTCCCTCAGGATACAGCAGTGCTGAGGGGTCTCCCCAGAGCTGCCCGATGCCACCCAGTTCTTGTGGCAGCAGTGTCTTTCCTGTGGGATGTTCTAGCTCCCCCAAGAGTGAAGAAGGAGCTGGAGAAAGAGCTTGCCAGGCTGCTCTGGATCCTTTCCCAGCAGGCCTGCCAGAGTGGAGAAGTGCGAGCTGAGCGCAGATGTGCCCATGGAAGAGCCGTGCACGGGAAGGCTGGCTGGCAAGGATGACCCAGGAACCATAGGCCTGGCAGGCTGGCTTTGCTCCAAGCCAGGGAAGGCCTTGGAGCAGATCCTCCTGAGTGCCATCCCACGGCAGGTGCAGGGAAGCAGGGGCCCTGCTGGAGGCTGGGAAAGCTCTGCGGAGGGACGGGCAGAGCTGGGGGTCCTGGCGGGGTGTTGAGGGCTTCTGTGGGGGTGTTTGGGGGGGTGGGTTTTGGGGAAGGAGTTTTCTGGAAGGTGAGAGGTCTGGGCTTGAATTTGAGTCCCTTTGAAGGCAGCATCTGTGCTTTGGCACAGCTTTGGTTCTGGAGGGCAGAAAAAAATCTCTGTGACTATTTCTTTTCCTGGTCCTGTTTCTCCTGCAGGGAACAAGAGGGGAGAGCTGTACTTTCTTGGCCACTTAGATATCTGTACTGGGGGAGGATTAGCCCTTTTGCCATCTACTCATTTGTTTGGGTTACTCTTGTAACGCTGAGTGGTCTTTCATTTCTTGAGAGCTTTTATTCCTTTAAGAGAATGAGGAGATGATCATCCCTTCTTGGAAAAGCACTTGCCAATCAAAGAATGGCCTTCTTTTTGGCTCTGTGTAGTGTTATGTTTGGTCAAGTGACTTGCAGTGGATGATGTTAAGGCAAAGGAGTTGCTGCTTTGAGAAGGGAAGAAACTTCCAAAGCATTCCCATTCTCGTGGCTATTCATTGGAGAAGTTTGCAACTTTTGCAAGTGCTTGAGTTGAGCAATGGGAAGTAAAGCTTTCCTGAAGTGAGGATTCTGAACTGGCCCGAGCCCACAGAGCAGGGCAGCATTTGCTGATGTTTGGAGCAGTTGCAAGAGATCCTGTGGGGCTGCCTGAGACACGTGGGCGCAGGGATTGCTTCCAGCCTGGGCCACTTTGGCCGGGCTGGGGGCGGCCCCGGGGCAGGCGGCAGTGTGTGCAAGGGCCCTGGCTGGCACGCTGCAGCAGGGTCGGCGTTGCATGGAATGGAAGCCGGTGACCAAGGGCCCTTTGTGACACGTGGGAAATAGAAGCTTGCCCGGGTGCTCGGAACAGGCGACGGGACAGAAGGGGACAGAGCGGTGCCGTGAGGAGCCCCCGCACAGCTCGCTCCTTCCCGTCTCAGCCGGAGCTTTTCCGCAGCGTCATTCCCGCACCTGAGCTCGAGGCCAGCCTGCGGGACTCTGTGACTCGGAGCTTTTCCGAGGCGTCTGCCATTCCTGCGGCCAGCGCCATCAGGTCCAGACGGTGGGATTTGGTCACCTGAATGGCTTAGGAGGAGTCTCCTGTCATTGTGGCAGGAGCCCTCAAGAGCAGAGTGCAGGACTTGCTGTCCTGCAGCCTTCCTGAGGCTTGTCTGTCACAGGTGCCTTGAAGGCACAAGCGCAGTTGTTGACTTGGTGATATCCTGAGGCATCTCTCTTGAAGGCACCCTCAAGAATAGACTCTGGCATGGCAGCCAGATTGCCCGGCTTGTTGAAAGTGTTCAGGGGGGAAAAAAAGAGAAGGCCTGGAGCCGCCCCAGCACAAGAGCCTGAAGACCCGGAGCAGATCCAGACGCTGCAGGATGGTGAGTAGCAGAGCTGGGCCATAGGGCTGATGGCTACAGCCAGCATGGCCCCATGCCATCCCATCCCATGCCCTGGGGACATGCCCATGGACAGGATGGACGAGGGGCAGAGCAGACAGCCCACAATGGCCGCGCTCCTTCGCCTGGGTCATGCCGGGGCTCTCCCTGCCTGGGGAGCGCCGGGCTGGGCTGTGTTCTCCGGCCTCTCCCGCAGCCCCTCAGCTCTGGCTGCGCTCGCTCTTTGCCAGGTGCAGCCCTGGAGAAGACACAAGAGCAGGAAGCCGGCCGCAGCCGCTTGCGCAAAACCCTGAAGGTACCTGCAGTTACCCCCGGCTGGGCTGGGCCTGCTGTCCCTGCTGAGCCCAGCAGCACGCTTGGAGCATGCCACGGAGCATGCCTGGCTTCCCTGCCCTTTATTCTCCTGCAGATGTTTGGGAAATTGCTGCGCATTCGACGACCTAGAAAGGTGGGCCCCACAGCAGCTGAGGGCACAGCCCAGCCTGCCTCGGGGCTGACCGAGCTCCAGGCAGAGCCTGATGTCAACCCAGATTGGGCTGAGCGCTCAGCAGACTCTGGGGCTGCAATGAACGAGGACAGGGCAAAGGCAGACGAGGCAGCAAGTGAGGATGTGGCCGTGACAAACAGCAACACCGCCGAGACTGAGGACATCTCAAATACTGGCAGCGGGCCCACTCTCACTGGGATTCATGCTGCCACGAAGGATCTTTTGGAGGACAGTGCTGCTCCTTCTCAGGAGCAGGTAAGCAGCCTGGGGCCGGGCCTGGAGGCCTGCCAGGATGGTGTGTCCCCTCAAGCCATGGTCCCTGGGCCCCTCAGCCTTTGAGGCCAGCAGAGTGTGGCGGGAAGGGAAGCACTTCTTGGGGGAAGCTGGGCAAGTTGCTCCCTTGGACAGCACTCCAAATCTCCCCCATGCCTCCTCCAGGTGCCGGCCATGGTAAGAAACATCCACCAGGCTCTACTGTCCCATGGCACTGTGGATGCCAGGCTGCACAGCCACATTGTGAGGCTGGCTGAAGAGCACCCTGCCGACGTGGTGCTGACCCTCCTGCGCTGTGCCCCAACATGTGACAGGTACGGGGCCCACGTGCCTGGAGAGCTCAGGGCTCAGCAGCCTTTAGGGCCCGTGGCCCTGCGCAGCCTGTGCTATGGGGTCTGCCGGACAGGCAGAGAGGTCCAGGAGCCTCGGGCCCCTCTGTTTCCCGAGCCTGCTGCCAATGCTCCCCCCTGCCCCCCAGGGCACCGGGGCTCTTTCACCTGCACTCGCACAGCTGCACAGGGCACGGTACTGTGACTGAGATGCCCCTGACACAGAGATCTGATCCCACAGAGCTGCTGCGAGGATATGGAGAAGCATTGGCTCGTCAGGAGTAACAATGCAGAAAGTGCTGCCAACACTGCTCCGTGTAATGGAGGATTGGCCACTGCACAGCGCATGCGCCTCTGCTGGGGACGACAGGGACGTTTTTGCCCTGGCTGTGAGTTTCTGGGCCCATGCTCAGGGCCGCCAGGTGGCCTCTGCAGTAGCTCTCAGTGCTCTCAGTGCCGGAGTCACTGGGCTGAAAGCTGGGCTAGGGGCAGGCTCAGGGGGCACCAGGCCCGCTGCTCCTCCTGCATCTGCCCTTGGGCCCTGCCCCATGGACACCTTGGCACTGAGCGCTGTCTCTGGCTGCTTCTTTTGCAGGCAGCTCTGGTGACTGTGCAGGTGCCCGGGTTGCTCAAGGCCATGATCCCTTATTCTGAGCAACTGTTTCTGGCACTGCTCTTCCATATTGTCATCACTACGCAGCAGCCGCCAGCAGAGGAAGTTGATAGCTTCTGGGGAGCGTGCCAGGAGGAGCAGCGCCTTCCCACCACGCTTAACAGGTGCCAGTCCTCCTGTCCTTGCCATGCCCTTGTGGCCAGCGCCAGCGCTCCTAGTGTGACCTGGGCTTTGCTCTGCACACAGGTTTGCAGTGCAGGCCATGAAGGTTCTGCTCTGCCGACTGCGGTGTGAGCACGTGGTGATGTCTATGGAGCGCAAGTGTGCCTGGGAGACGCTGCTGTGTGCTGACAGCCAGCACTATGCCGTGGCTCTGCTGGCCAGGTGAGACCCCCTTGTCCCCGCTGTCCCCGGCATTTGTGCCCTGTGCTCCAGGCAGTCCCTGTGGTCATGGGCCACAGAGGCTCGTCACTGAGGGACGGCCAAGGAGGCTGAAAAAGCCTGGGAGAGGAGAGTGCCCAGAAGGGGCCGCCTCCCAGAGCGGCCACATCCCCTGCAGGGATGCTGGGGAAAGAGCAGGCCTCTGGGAGTCAGTTCTGGGAGAGGTTTGTCCCCCACCTCAGGCTCTCGGTGCCTTTGTTCCCCCTGCCAGGGAGATGCGTTATGACTTGAGCCCACTGTGTTCCCATGTGGCATATCGCCTTCTCCTGCTGCTCAGCAGTGAAAAGCCAAGCTGGGATCTGCCCTTGCTGGCATTCCTTGTGGAGGTGAGCCTGGTGGCCAGCAGTGCCTGGCTGAGCTGCCTCGCAGCTCTCTGGCCTCTCAGAGCCACAGCTGCCTGGGCCAGTGGCCACGCCCTGTGCTGCTGCCTGGGCCCGGCCCTGTGGGGTTCTGGGCTCCTGCTGGATGGTTCCCCTGTCACTGCCCCGTGCCTTTCAGGTCCTCGAGTGCCTGCACTTGAGGAAATGTGCTGGCACTGTTGTGAAGATGATGTCAAGTTGCCTGCAGATGGAGTGCAGGGAGCGGCGGCGCCTGGCGCTCAGAGGCCTGGTGGTGCTCAGCAGGGAGCCCTGGATGGTGAGAAGGGGGCTGCGGCTGAAGCTGCGCTGTGCAAAGCAGCCCCTTGGGCGTGCAGGGCTTCAGGAGCTGAGGCAGCTGCTCCCAGCTCTCCTGCCTCAGCTGCCCCAGTGCTTTGGCTCAGGCCTTTGGCCTGTGGGCCCTGCAGCAGCAGCAGCAGCAGCAGCAGCAGCAGCAGCAGCAGCAGGGTGGGCTTGCAGTGCCAGGGCGGTGTTGGCGGTGCAGCCGTCCATGGCTTTGCAGCGCAGCCTTGTGTTCCACGCAGGCCAGGAGAATGTGCAGCCTTTCTGAGAGCCTTCTGGAGCTGCTGGGTGAGGCCGATGGAAAGGTGGTCAGCATGTCCATGCATGTGTTGACAAATGTGCTCCAGGCAGACATGCTGGTATCCAGCACCACTGCCCCCAAGCTGGCTGAGGCACTGCTGCTGCTCTTTGACCACGTAAGGCTCTGTGTGCCCAGCTGGGGGCACTGGCTGCTGCCCAGAAACTTTGGCCAGGTGAGCGTGGAGTATTTGGTGTAAAGGCCTGATCCTCTTGCATTCCTCCAGGACAACAGCTATGTGCAAGTGCTCTCCCTTGAGCTCTTCTTCAGGGTGATGGAGTCGGTAGTGGAGGAGGGAAGAAAGCCCCTTGCGAAGGTTTTGAGCCAAAGCCTCCTTCCACTCTTCTTCCAGTGCCATGATGAGAAGCGGTGTGTGGCAAAGGTGAGGTTTTGTGTGATGCTGGTGGATCT
Source organism: Agelaius tricolor (assembly GCF_023055355.1). NCBI lineage: Eukaryota > Metazoa > Chordata > Aves > Passeriformes > Icteridae > Agelaius > Agelaius tricolor. The sequence goes on from NW_027269326.1 coordinate 1,774,762, forward strand.
TGGGGAGGGGGCTGGGCTGCCTCCTGCCCTGGCACCTCCAGGAGTGCAGCCTGGTGCAGGCCTTGGCACAGGGATGTGGGTCCTGTGCCTTGGCCCGTGGGGCCATCTGTGGGTGTCTGGTGCCCTGCAGGCCTCTCGGGAAACGCTGCTTGGTGTGGCCAAGTTCCTGAAGAGGAGGAAGCTGAAGCAGCTGGTGAAGAAGGGGCAGCTGTCAAAGTTCAGCGAGGTGCTGGTAAGGAGGGCCTGGAAGGCCCAGGCTGAGGCTGGAGAAGGCCCCTGAGGGCGGTGCTCAGGGTGCGGGGCCGGGCAGCTGTGCCCCTGGCCGCTGCTGCAGGCAGAGGCCGCGCGGGCTCTTCTCCAGGCTCCCGTGGGCCCGAGGCGGGTGCCCATGGAGCCCCGGCCCGGCAGGGCTGCGGGGCGGCACGGCGGCTCCCCGGGCAGCAGCCGTCCCTCTGCCCCCTCCCCTCGGGAGCCCTTGGCCAGCGGCTGCTGTGGCCACGCCTCAGGGCGGTGCGGGCAGGGGAGGCCGGGGCTGGGCGCAGGCAGCGCCCGGCCCAGGGGCTGAGCCCGCGCCAACGCTTCCCTCCTGCCGCTCTCTGCAGCTGGCAGAGGACAGGAGCCGAGCGGCCGAGCACCTGCGCGGGGCCTTGCGCTACCTGCAGAGCCCACAGGAGCCCCTGCGAGAGGCGGCCGTCAGGATCATCGGTGAGTGCCGAGCCCGGGCTCCCTCCCCGGGCCGCCGCAGCTCGGCCCCGGCCCCGCCTGCTGCCCCGGCAGCGCCGGCCGGGCCCGGCGCCGTGGAGCCCCGGCCGGGCTGGGCGCTGCTGCCGCCCTCTGGCAGCCGCGCCCTGGGGCGGCAGCGTGCGGCAAGGGCCCCGGCTGAGCCCTGCCGGGCCAGCAGCCCGTGTGGCCGCGGCGCCGGCAGCGGCGCTGGCAGGGAGCTGCGCCGCTGGGGCCGTGACAGGCTCTGTTTTGGCAGGGATGGCCGGGATGGTCATGAGGGGCCGCAAGGAAGAGCTCCAGCTCCTCAATGAGGGTGAGTGCGGGCAGCGGGCTGACAGCGGGGGCTGCCGCTGGGGGAACTGCAAATCCTGGCCTGGCTGCGGCAGGCTTCGCTCCCTGTGTGGACAAGCACAGAGAGATCTCAGGGAGACGCGCAGGGGAGATTGGTGGCCAGCACCTTCTAACCCATCCCATTGTCTCCTGCTGCCTCCTGTCCATGGCCAGAGTTAGGAGCTATGGCCCTGGCAGGAAGGCCTCCTTGGCTACCTGCAGATCCAGCCTCTGACCGTGGCTCTGCTCATGTCTCTTGCAGCCCTTCAAGGCCTGAGAAGAGATGACAGCCCTTCCCAAAGGAACATAGCGCTTCAGCAGAGAATCATGGAGAGATCTGCAGAACTCCGTTTATCTGGCGGCTCAGAAGAACCATTGCTGCTAAAAGGCCTGAAGACACCATGGAAGAGGAGATCACCTGGAGAGACCAGAAGAGACCAGGAGAGACCAGCTGGAGCTTCAGGCACAGCTGATGATTGGCACAGCTGAGCCTGTGGGAAGTTGCCATAGCTCCTGCCTTCTCCCTGCCTGTTGACAACTGCGTGCCTCCCCAGCCCTCAGACCCTGCCCGTCCCCTTTCTTCCCTCACCACTCCTCCCTTTGCTTGGCCTTCCGTGAATAAACAGTTTGGCTTCTTCACTTTGCCCGCATGCCTGTGGAGGTGAAGCAAATCCGGGGCCCTGGGACACACAGGCCCCTGCTGCCGTTCTCTGCCACGCCGTGTTTTGTGCACAGAGCCAGAGGAACAAGGGCAGGCCAGGCTGGAAAGGTCCCTGTGCTGAAGGTGCAGTTGCAGAGCACTGTGCAGTTCCAGATCTTGCTGAGCACACTGGAGGCCAGCAGTGGCACAAGGAGCCTGTGTGTCAGGACCAAAGTGGTGTCAAAGGCCCTGCCATATTTGGACACACGCTGTTGTGCGTGTCAACAAGATAATGAAGAACAGACAATGAAGGAAACCTTATGGTTTAACTGGTGGGAATTTGACCCTTGAGGGAAACAATGGACTGGTCAATGGATGGGAAGCTGTGCCACAATGGAGCTGTGCTTGGCATGGAGGGAGTATCACAAGTCATTGCAGCCTCATCTCACGCACTGGCCAAGCGTGAGATGACGTTGTAACGGGAAAAGCTCCATTCCAGAGGAGGAGATGTCAGGCCTGGTTCTGGGCTGGAGGGATGAAAAGGACAAAATGCCCGTCCTTTTGACGCAGGGCATGGCCTGCATGTGGGTGGCCGGCCTGCCCCTCCCACTGGAGCAGCATGCTGCGATAGGCTGAGAGCAGCCCGGTGCTCCTTGCTCCTCTCTGCTGAGCCGGGAGCGTTTGTCTGCTTTCGGCATGGCCCTGGCTGTGTGTCAGGGCTGCTGCGTGGACACGAGACAGCCGGTCCTGTCCCGCTGGGTGCCAGCGGCGCCTGGCAGCAGCCCTGCATCCACATCAGGATGCTGGCCAAGAGAGGCCCTGGAAGCTGAGGCAGCTGATTTGAAGCTTTTGCGGATACGCACAGGGGATGGCCAGCAGCGTTCCCTCAGGATACAGCAGTGCTGAGGGGTCTCCCCAGAGCTGCCTGATGCCACCCAGTTCTTGTGGCAGCAGTGTCTTTCCTGTGGGATGTTCTAGCTCCCCCAAGAGTGAAGAAGGAGCTGGAGAAAGAGCTTGCCAGGCTGCTCTGGATCCTTTCCCAGCAGGCCTGCCAGAGTGGAGAAGTGCGAGCTGAGCGCAGATGTGCCCATGGAAGAGCCGTGCACGGGAAGGCTGGCTGGCAAGGATGACCCAGGAACCATAGGCCTGGCAGGCTGGCTTTGCTCCAAGCCAGGGAAGGCCTTGGAGCAGATCCTCCTGAGTGCCATCCCACGGCAGGTGCAGGGAAGCAGGGGCCCTGCTGGAGGCTGGGAAAGCTCTGCGGAGGGACGGGCAGAGCTGGGGGTCCTGGCGGGGTGTTGAGGGCTTCTGTGGGGGTGTTTGGGGGGGTGGGTTTTGGGGAAGGAGTTTTCTGGAAGGTGAGAGGTCTGGGCTTGAATTTGAGTCCCTTTGAAGGCAGCATCTGTGCTTTGGCACAGCTTTGGTTCTGGAGGGCAGAAAAAAATCTCTGTGACTATTTCTTTTCCTGGTCCTGTTTCTCCTGCAGGGAACAAGAGGGGAGAGCTGTACTTTCTTGGCCACTTAGATATCTGTACTGGGGGAGGATTAGCCCTTTTGCCATCTACTCATTTGTTTGGGTTACTCTTGTAACGCTGAGTGGTCTTTCATTTCTTGAGAGCTTTTATTCCTTTAAGAGAATGAGGAGATGATCATCCCTTCTTGGAAAAGCACTTGCCAATCAAAGAATGGCCTTCTTTTTGGCTCTGTGTAGTGTTATGTTTGGTCAAGTGACTTGCAGTGGATGATGTTAAGGCAAAGGAGTTGCTGCTTTGAGAAGGGAAGAAACTTCCAAAGCATTCCCATTCTCGTGGCTATTCATTGGAGAAGTTTGCAACTTTTGCAAGTGCTTGAGTTGAGCAATGGGAAGTAAAGCTTTCCTGAAGTGAGGATTCTGAACTGGCCCGAGCCCACAGAGCAGGGCAGCATTTGCTGATGTTTGGAGCAGTTGCAAGAGATCCTGTGGGGCTGCCTGAGACACGTGGGCGCAGGGATTGCTTCCAGCCTGGGCCACTTTGGCCGGGCTGGGGGCGGCCCCGGGGCAGGCGGCAGTGTGTGCAAGGGCCCTGGCTGGCACGCTGCAGCAGGGTCGGCGTTGCATGGAATGGAAGCCGGTGACCAAGGGCCCTTTGTGACACGTGGGAAATAGAAGCTTGCCCGGGTGCTCGGAACAGGCGACGGGACAGAAGGGGACAGAGCGGTGCCGTGAGGAGCCCCCGCACAGCTCGCTCCTTCCCGTCTCAGCCGGAGCTTTTCCGCAGCGTCATTCCCGCACCTGAGCTCGAGGCCAGCCTGCGGGACTCTGTGACTCGGAGCTTTTCCGAGGCGTCTGCCATTCCTGCGGCCAGCGCCATCAGGTCCAGACGGTGGGATTTGGTCACCTGAATGGCTTAGGAGGAGTCTCCTGTCATTGTGGCAGGAGCCCTCAAGAGCAGAGTGCAGGACTTGCTGTCCTGCAGCCTTCCTGAGGCTTGTCTGTCACAGGTGCCTTGAAGGCACAAGCGCAGTTGTTGACTTGGTGATATCCTGAGGCATCTCTCTTGAAGGCACCCTCAAGAATAGACTCTGGCATGGCAGCCAGATTGCCCGGCTTGTTGAAAGTGTTCAGGGGGGAAAAAAAGAGAAGGCCTGGAGCCGCCCCAGCACAAGAGCCTGAAGACCCGGAGCAGATCCAGACGCTGCAGGATGGTGAGTAGCAGAGCTGGGCCATAGGGCTGATGGCTACAGCCAGCATGGCCCCATGCCATCCCATCCCATGCCCTGGGGACATGCCCATGGACAGGATGGACGAGGGGCAGAGCAGACAGCCCACAATGGCCGCGCTCCTTCGCCTGGGTCATGCCGGGGCTCTCCCTGCCTGGGGAGCGCCGGGCTGGGCTGTGTTCTCCGGCCTCTCCCGCAGCCCCTCAGCTCTGGCTGCGCTCGCTCTTTGCCAGGTGCAGCCCTGGAGAAGACACAAGAGCAGGAAGCCGGCCGCAGCCGCTTGCGCAAAACCCTGAAGGTACCTGCAGTTACCCCCGGCTGGGCTGGGCCTGCTGTCCCTGCTGAGCCCAGCAGCACGCTTGGAGCATGCCACGGAGCATGCCTGGCTTCCCTGCCCTTTATTCTCCTGCAGATGTTTGGGAAATTGCTGCGCATTCGACGACCTAGAAAGGTGGGCCCCACAGCAGCTGAGGGCACAGCCCAGCCTGCCTCGGGGCTGACCGAGCTCCAGGCAGAGCCTGATGTCAACCCAGATTGGGCTGAGCGCTCAGCAGACTCTGGGGCTGCAATGAACGAGGACAGGGCAAAGGCAGACGAGGCAGCAAGTGAGGATGTGGCCGTGACAAACAGCAACACCGCCGAGACTGAGGACATCTCAAATACTGGCAGCGGGCCCACTCTCACTGGGATTCATGCTGCCACGAAGGATCTTTTGGAGGACAGTGCTGCTCCTTCTCAGGAGCAGGTAAGCAGCCTGGGGCCGGGCCTGGAGGCCTGCCAGGATGGTGTGTCCCCTCAAGCCATGGTCCCTGGGCCCCTCAGCCTTTGAGGCCAGCAGAGTGTGGCGGGAAGGGAAGCACTTCTTGGGGGAAGCTGGGCAAGTTGCTCCCTTGGACAGCACTCCAAATCTCCCCCATGCCTCCTCCAGGTGCCGGCCATGGTAAGAAACATCCACCAGGCTCTACTGTCCCATGGCACTGTGGATGCCAGGCTGCACAGCCACATTGTGAGGCTGGCTGAAGAGCACCCTGCCGACGTGGTGCTGACCCTCCTGCGCTGTGCCCCAACATGTGACAGGTACGGGGCCCACGTGCCTGGAGAGCTCAGGGCTCAGCAGCCTTTAGGGCCCGTGGCCCTGCGCAGCCTGTGCTATGGGGTCTGCCGGACAGGCAGAGAGGTCCAGGAGCCTCGGGCCCCTCTGTTTCCCGAGCCTGCTGCCAATGCTCCCCCCTGCCCCCCAGGGCACCGGGGCTCTTTCACCTGCACTCGCACAGCTGCACAGGGCACGGTACTGTGACTGAGATGCCCCTGACACAGAGATCTGATCCCACAGAGCTGCTGCGAGGATATGGAGAAGCATTGGCTCGTCAGGAGTAACAATGCAGAAAGTGCTGCCAACACTGCTCCGTGTAATGGAGGATTGGCCACTGCACAGCGCATGCGCCTCTGCTGGGGACGACAGGGACGTTTTTGCCCTGGCTGTGAGTTTCTGGGCCCATGCTCAGGGCCGCCAGGTGGCCTCTGCAGTAGCTCTCAGTGCTCTCAGTGCCGGAGTCACTGGGCTGAAAGCTGGGCTAGGGGCAGGCTCAGGGGGCACCAGGCCCGCTGCTCCTCCTGCATCTGCCCTTGGGCCCTGCCCCATGGACACCTTGGCACTGAGCGCTGTCTCTGGCTGCTTCTTTTGCAGGCAGCTCTGGTGACTGTGCAGGTGCCCGGGTTGCTCAAGGCCATGATCCCTTATTCTGAGCAACTGTTTCTGGCACTGCTCTTCCATATTGTCATCACTACGCAGCAGCCGCCAGCAGAGGAAGTTGATAGCTTCTGGGGAGCGTGCCAGGAGGAGCAGCGCCTTCCCACCACGCTTAACAGGTGCCAGTCCTCCTGTCCTTGCCATGCCCTTGTGGCCAGCGCCAGCGCTCCTAGTGTGACCTGGGCTTTGCTCTGCACACAGGTTTGCAGTGCAGGCCATGAAGGTTCTGCTCTGCCGACTGCGGTGTGAGCACGTGGTGATGTCTATGGAGCGCAAGTGTGCCTGGGAGACGCTGCTGTGTGCTGACAGCCAGCACTATGCCGTGGCTCTGCTGGCCAGGTGAGACCCCCTTGTCCCCGCTGTCCCCGGCATTTGTGCCCTGTGCTCCAGGCAGTCCCTGTGGTCATGGGCCACAGAGGCTCGTCACTGAGGGACGGCCAAGGAGGCTGAAAAAGCCTGGGAGAGGAGAGTGCCCAGAAGGGGCCGCCTCCCAGAGCGGCCACATCCCCTGCAGGGATGCTGGGGAAAGAGCAGGCCTCTGTGAGTCAGTTCTGGGAGAGGTTTGTCCCCCACCTCAGGCTCTCGGTGCCTTTGTTCCCCCTGCCAGGGAGATGCGTTATGACTTGAGCCCACTGTGTTCGCATGTGGCATATCGCCTTCTCCTGCTGCTCAGCAGTGAAAAGCCAAGCTGGGATCTGCCCTTGCTGGCATTCCTTGTGGAGGTGAGCCTGGTGGCCAGCAGTGCCTGGCTGAGCTGCCTCGCAGCTCTCTGGCCTCTCAGAGCCAAAGCTGCCTGGGCCAGTGGCCACGCCCTGTGCTGCTGCCTGGGCCCGGCCCTGTGGGGTTCTGGGCTCCTGCTGGATGGTTCCCCTGTCACTGCCCCGTGCCTTTCAGGTCCTCGAGTGCCTGCACTTGAGGAAATGTGCTGGCACTGTTGTGAAGATGATGTCAAGTTGCCTGCAGATGGAGTGCAGGGAGCGGCGGCGCCTGGCGCTCAGAGGCCTGGTGGTGCTCAGCAGGGAGCCCTGGATGGTGAGAAGGGGGCTGCGGCTGAAGCTGCGCTGTGCAAAGCAGCCCCTTGGGCGTGCAGGGCTTCAGGAGCTGAGGCAGCTGCTCCCAGCTCTCCTGCCTCAGCTGCCCCAGTGCTTTGGCTCAGGCCTTTGGCCTGTGGGCCCTGCAGCAGCAGCAGCAGCAGCAGCAGCAGCAGCAGCAGGGTGGGCTTGCAGTGCCAGGGCGGTGTTGGCGGTGCAGCCGTCCATGGCTTTGCAGCGCAGCCTTGTGTTCCACGCAGGCCAGGAGAATGTGCAGCCTTTCTGAGAGCCTTCTGGAGCTGCTGGGTGAGGCCGATGGAAAGGTGGTCAGCATGTCCATGCATGTGTTGACAAATGTGCTCCAGGCAGACATGCTGGTATCCAGCACCACTGCCCCCAAGCTGGCTGAGGCACTGCTGCTGCTCTTTGACCACGTAAGGCTCTGTGTGCCCAGCTGGGGGCACTGGCTGCTGCCCAGAAACTTTGGCCAGGTGAGCGTGGAGTATTTGGTGTAAAGGCCTGATCCTCTTGCATTCCTCCAGGACAACAGCTATGTGCAAGTGCTCTCCCTTGAGCTCTTCTTCAGGGTGATGGAGTCGGTAGTGGAGGAGGGAAGAAAGCCCCTTGCGAAGGTTTTGAGCCAAAGCCTCCTTCCACTCTTCTTCCAGTGCCATGATGAGAAGCGGTGTGTGGCAAAGGTGAGGTTTTGTGTGATGCTGGTGGATCTTGGGGAGGGGGCTGGGCTGCCTCCTGCCCTGGCACCTCCAGGAGTGCAGCCTGGTGCAGGCCTTGGCACAGGGATGTGGGTCCTGTGCCTTGGCCCGTGGGGCCATCTGTGGGTGTCTGGTGCCCTGCAGGCCTCTCGGGAAACGCTGCTTGGTGTGGCCAAGTTCCTGAAGAGGAGGAAGCTGAAGCAGCTGGTGAAGAAGGGGCAGCTGTCAAAGTTCAGCGAGGTGCTGGTAAGGAGGGCCTGGAAGGCCCAGGCTGAGGCTGGAGAAGGCCCCTGAGGGCGGTGCTCAGGGTGCGGGGCCGGGCAGCTGTGCCCCTGGCCGCTGCTGCAGGCAGAGGCCGCGCGGGCTCTTCTCCAGGCTCCCGTGGGCCCGAGGCGGGTGCCCATGGAGCCCCGGCCCGGCGGGGCTGCGGGGCGGCACGGCGGCTCCCCGGGCAGCAGCCGTCCCTCTGCCCCCTCCCCTCGGGAGCCCTTGGCCAGCGGCTGCTGTGGCCACGCCTCAGGGCGGTGCGGGCAGGGGAGGCCGGGGCTGGGCGCAGGCAGCGCCCGGCCCAGGGGCTGAGCCCGCGCCAACGCTTCCCTCCTGCCGCTCTCTGCAGCTGGCAGAGGACAGGAGCCGAGCGGCCGAGCACCTGCGCGGGGCCTTGCGCTACCTGCAGAGCCCACAGGAGCCCCTGCGAGAGGCGGCCGTCAGGATCATCGGTGAGTGCCGAGCCCGGGCTCCCTCCCCGGGCCGCCGCAGCTCGGCCCCGGCCCCGCCTGCTGCCCCGGCAGCGCCGGCCGGGCCCGGCGCCGTGGAGCCCCGGCCGGGCTGGGCGCTGCTGCCGCCCTCTGGCAGCCGCGCCCTGGGGCGGCAGCGTGCGGCAAGGGCCCCGGCTGAGCCCTGCCGGGCCAGCAGCCCGTGTGGCCGCGGCGCCGGCAGCGGCGCTGGCAGGGAGCTGCGCCGCTGGGGCCGTGACAGGCTCTGTTTTGGCAGGGATGGCCGGGATGGTCATGAGGGGCCGCAAGGAAGAGCTCCAGCTCCTCAATGAGGGTGAGTGCGGGCAGCGGGCTGACAGCGGGGGCTGCCGCTGGGGGAACTGCAAATCCTGGCCTGGCTGCGGCAGGCTTCGCTCCCTGTGTGGACAAGCACAGAGAGATCTCAGGGAGACGCGCAGGGGAGATTGGTGGCCAGCACCTTCTAACCCATCTCATTGTCTCCTGCTGCCTCCTGTCCATGGCCAGAGTTAGGAGCTATGGCCCTGGCAGGAAGGCCTCCTTGGCTACCTGCAGATCCAGGCTGTGACTGTGGCTCTGCTCATGTCTCTTGCAGCCCTTCAAGGCCTGAGAAGAGATGACAGCCCTTCCCAAAGGAACATAGCGCTTCAGCAGAGAATCATGGAGAGATCTGCAGAACTCCGTTTATCTGGCGGCTCAGAAGAACCATTGCTGCTAAAAGGCCTAAAGACACCATGGAAGAGGAGATCACCTGGAGAGACCAGAAGAGACCAGGAGAGACCAGCTGGAGCTTCAGGCACAGCTGATGATTGGCACAGCTGAGCCTGTGGGAAGTTGCCATAGCTCCTGCCTTCTCCCTGCCTGTTGACAACTGCGTGCCTCCCCAGCCCTCAGACCCTGCCCGTCCCCTTTCTTCCCTCACCACTCCTCCCTTTGCTTGGCCTTCCGTGAATAAACAGTTTGGCTTCTTCACTTTGCCCGCATGCCTGTGGAGGTGAAGCAAATCCGGGGCCCTGGGACACACAGGCCCCTGCTGCCGTTCTCTGCCACGCCGTGTTTTGTGCACAGAGCCAGAGGAACAAGGGCAGGCCAGGCTGGAAAGGTCCCTGTGCTGAAGGTGCAGTTGCAGAGCACTGTGCAGTTCCAGATCTTGCTGAGCACACTGGAGGCCAGCAGTGGCACAAGGAGCCTGTGTGTCAGGACCAAAGTGGTGTCAAAGGCCCTGCCATATTTGGACACACGCTGTTGTGCGTGTCAACAAGATAATGAAGAACAGACAATGAAGGAAACCTTATGGTTTAACTGGTGGGAATTTGACCCTTGAGGGAAACAATGGACTGGTCAATGGATGGGAAGCTGTGCCACAATGGAGCTGTGCTTGGCATGGAGGGAGTATCACAAGTCATTGCAGCCTCATCTCACGCACTGGCCAAGCGTGAGATGACGTTGTAACGGGAAAAGCTCCATTCCAGAGGAGGAGATGTCAGGCCTGGTTCTGGGCTGGAGGGATGAAAAGGACAAAATGCCCGTCCTTTTGACGCAGGGCATGGCCTGCATGTGGGTGGCCGGCCTGCCCCTCCCACTGGAGCAGCATGCTGCGATAGGCTGAGAGCAGCCCGGTGCTCCTTGCTCCTCTCTGCTGAGCCGGGAGCGTTTGTCTGCTTTCGGCATGGCCCTGGCTGTGTGTCAGGGCTGCTGCGTGGACACGAGACAGCCGGTCCTGTCCCGCTGGGTGCCAGCGGCGCCTGGCAGCAGCCCTGCATCCACATCAGGATGCTGGCCAAGAGAGGCCCTGGAAGCTGAGGCAGCTGATTTGAAGCTTTTGCGGATACGCACAGGGGATGGCCAGCAGCGTTCCCTCAGGATACAGCAGTGCTGAGGGGTCTCCCCAGAGCTGCCCGATGCCACCCAGTTCTTGTGGCAGCAGTGTCTTTCCTGTGGGATGTTCTAGCTCCCCCAAGAGTGAAGAAGGAGCTGGAGAAAGAGCTTGCCAGGCTGCTCTGGATCCTTTCCCAGCAGGCCTGCCAGAGTGGAGAAGTGCGAGCTGAGCGCAGATGTGCCCATGGAAGAGCCGTGCACGGGAAGGCTGGCTGGCAAGGATGACCCAGGAACCATAGGCCTGGCAGGCTGGCTTTGCTCCAAGCCAGGGAAGGCCTTGGAGCAGATCCTCCTGAGTGCCATCCCACGGCAGGTGCAGGGAAGCAGGGGCCCTGCTGGAGGCTGGGAAAGCTCTGCGGAGGGACGGGCAGAGCTGGGGGTCCTGGCGGGGTGTTGAGGGCTTCTGTGGGGGTGTTTGGGGGGGTGGGTTTTGGGGAAGGAGTTTTCTGGAAGGTGAGAGGTCTGGGCTTGAATTTGAGTCCCTTTGAAGGCAGCATCTGTGCTTTGGCACAGCTTTGGTTCTGGAGGGCAGAAAAAAATCTCTGTGACTATTTCTTTTCCTGGTCCTGTTTCTCCTGCAGGGAACAAGAGGGGAGAGCTGTACTTTCTTGGCCACTTAGATATCTGTACTGGGGGAGGATTAGCCCTTTTGCCATCTACTCATTTGTTTGGGTTACTCTTGTAACGCTGAGTGGTCTTTCATTTCTTGAGAGCTTTTATTCCTTTAAGAGAATGAGGAGATGATCATCCCTTCTTGGAAAAGCACTTGCCAATCAAAGAATGGCCTTCTTTTTGGCTCTGTGTAGTGTTATGTTTGGTCAAGTGACTTGCAGTGGATGATGTTAAGGCAAAGGAGTTGCTGCTTTGAGAAGGGAAGAAACTTCCAAAGCATTCCCATTCTCGTGGCTATTCATTGGAGAAGTTTGCAACTTTTGCAAGTGCTTGAGTTGAGCAATGGGAAGTAAAGCTTTCCTGAAGTGAGGATTCTGAACTGGCCCGAGCCCACAGAGCAGGGCAGCATTTGCTGATGTTTGGAGCAGTTGCAAGAGATCCTGTGGGGCTGCCTGAGACACGTGGGCGCAGGGATTGCTTCCAGCCTGGGCCACTTTGGCCGGGCTGGGGGCGGCCCCGGGGCAGGCGGCAGTGTGTGCAAGGGCCCTGGCTGGCACGCTGCAGCAGGGTCGGCGTTGCATGGAATGGAAGCCGGTGACCAAGGGCCCTTTGTGACACGTGGGAAATAGAAGCTTGCCCGGGTGCTCGGAACAGGCGACGGGACAGAAGGGGACAGAGCGGTGCCGTGAGGAGCCCCCGCACAGCTCGCTCCTTCCCGTCTCAGCCGGAGCTTTTCCGCAGCGTCATTCCCGCACCTGAGCTCGAGGCCAGCCTGCGGGACTCTGTGACTCGGAGCTTTTCCGAGGCGTCTGCCATTCCTGCGGCCAGCGCCATCAGGTCCAGACGGTGGGATTTGGTCACCTGAATGGCTTAGGAGGAGTCTCCTGTCATTGTGGCAGGAGCCCTCAAGAGCAGAGTGCAGGACTTGCTGTCCTGCAGCCTTCCTGAGGCTTGTCTGTCACAGGTGCCTTGAAGGCACAAGCGCAGTTGTTGACTTGGTGATATCCTGAGGCATCTCTCTTGAAGGCACCCTCAAGAATAGACTCTGGCATGGCAGCCAGATTGCCCGGCTTGTTGAAAGTGTTCAGGGGGGAAAAAAAGAGAAGGCCTGGAGCCGCCCCAGCACAAGAGCCTGAAGACCCGGAGCAGATCCAGACGCTGCAGGATGGTGAGTAGCAGAGCTGGGCCATAGGGCTGATGGCTACAGCCAGCATGGCCCCATGCCATCCCATCCCATGCCCTGGGGACATGCCCATGGACAGGATGGACGAGGGGCAGAGCAGACAGCCCACAATGGCCGCGCTCCTTCGCCTGGGTCATGCCGGGGCTCTCCCTGCCTGGGGAGCGCCGGGCTGGGCTGTGTTCTCCGGCCTCTCCCGCAGCCCCTCAGCTCTGGCTGCGCTCGCTCTTTGCCAGGTGCAGCCCTGGAGAAGACACAAGAGCAGGAAGCCGGCCGCAGCCGCTTGCGCAAAACCCTGAAGGTACCTGCAGTTACCCCCGGCTGGGCTGGGCCTGCTGTCCCTGCTGAGCCCAGCAGCACGCTTGGAGCATGCCACGGAGCATGCCTGGCTTCCCTGCCCTTTATTCTCCTGCAGATGTTTGGGAAATTGCTGCGCATTCGACGACCTAGAAAGGTGGGCCCCACAGCAGCTGAGGGCACAGCCCAGCCTGCCTCGGGGCTGACCGAGCTCCAGGCAGAGCCTGATGTCAACCCAGATTGGGCTGAGCGCTCAGCAGACTCTGGGGCTGCAATGAACGAGGACAGGGCAAAGGCAGACGAGGCAGCAAGTGAGGATGTGGCCGTGACAAACAGCAACACCGCCGAGACTGAGGACATCTCAAATACTGGCAGCGGGCCCACTCTCACTGGGATTCATGCTGCCACGAAGGATCTTTTGGAGGACAGTGCTGCTCCTTCTCAGGAGCAGGTAAGCAGCCTGGGGCCGGGCCTGGAGGCCTGCCAGGATGGTGTGTCCCCTCAAGCCATGGTCCCTGGGCCCCTCAGCCTTTGAGGCCAGCAGAGTGTGGCGGGAAGGGAAGCACTTCTTGGGGGAAGCTGGGCAAGTTGCTCCCTTGGACAGCACTCCAAATCTCCCCCATGCCTCCTCCAGGTGCCGGCCATGGTAAGAAACATCCACCAGGCTCTACTGTCCCATGGCACTGTGGATGCCAGGCTGCACAGCCACATTGTGAGGCTGGCTGAAGAGCACCCTGCCGACGTGGTGCTGACCCTCCTGCGCTGTGCCCCAACATGTGACAGGTACGGGGCCCACGTGCCTGGAGAGCTCAGGGCTCAGCAGCCTTTAGGGCCCGTGGCCCTGCGCAGCCTGTGCTATGGGGTCTGCCGGACAGGCAGAGAGGTCCAGGAGCCTCGGGCCCCTCTGTTTCCCGAGCCTGCTGCCAATGCTCCCCCCTGCCCCCCAGGGCACCGGGGCTCTTTCACCTGCACTCGCACAGCTGCACAGGGCACGGTACTGTGACTGAGATGCCCCTGACACAGAGATCTGATCCCACAGAGCTGCTGCGAGGATATGGAGAAGCATTGGCTCGTCAGGAGTAACAATGCAGAAAGTGCTGCCAACACTGCTCCGTGTAATGGAGGATTGGCCACTGCACAGCGCATGCGCCTCTGCTGGGGACGACAGGGACGTTTTTGCCCTGGCTGTGAGTTTCTGGGCCCATGCTCAGGGCCGCCAGGTGGCCTCTGCAGTAGCTCTCAGTGCTCTCAGTGCCGGAGTCACTGGGCTGAAAGCTGGGCTAGGGGCAGGCTCAGGGGGCACCAGGCCCGCTGCTCCTCCTGCATCTGCCCTTGGGCCCTGCCCCATGGACACCTTGGCACTGAGCGCTGTCTCTGGCTGCTTCTTTTGCAGGCAGCTCTGGTGACTGTGCAGGTGCCCGGGTTGCTCAAGGCCATGATCCCTTATTCTGAGCAACTGTTTCTGGCACTGCTCTTCCATATTGTCATCACTACGCAGCAGCCGCCAGCAGAGGAAGTTGATAGCTTCTGGGGAGCGTGCCAGGAGGAGCAGCGCCTTCCCACCACGCTTAACAGGTGCCAGTCCTCCTGTCCTTGCCATGCCCTTGTGGCCAGCGCCAGCGCTCCTAGTGTGACCTGGGCTTTGCTCTGCACACAGGTTTGCAGTGCAGGCCATGAAGGTTCTGCTCTGCCGACTGCGGTGTGAGCACGTGGTGATGTCTATGGAGCGCAAGTGTGCCTGGGAGACGCTGCTGTGTGCTGACAGCCAGCACTATGCCGTGGCTCTGCTGGCCAGGTGAGACCCCCTTGTCCCCGCTGTCCCCGGCATTTGTGCCCTGTGCTCCAGGCAGTCCCTGTGGTCATGGGCCACAGAGGCTCGTCACTGAGGGACGGCCAAGGAGGCTGAAAAAGCCTGGGAGAGGAGAGTGCCCAGAAGGGGCCGCCTCCCAGAGCGGCCACATCCCCTGCAGGGATGCTGGGGAAAGAGCAGGCCTCTGTGAGTCAGTTCTGGGAGAGGTTTGTCCCCCACCTCAGGCTCTCGGTGCCTTTGTTCCCCCTGCCAGGGAGATGCGTTATGACTTGAGCCCACTGTGTTCGCATGTGGCATATCGCCTTCTCCTGCTGCTCAGCAGTGAAAAGCCAAGCTGGGATCTGCCCTTGCTGGCATTCCTTGTGGAGGTGAGCCTGGTGGCCAGCAGTGCCTGGCTGAGCTGCCTCGCAGCTCTCTGGCCTCTCAGAGCCAAAGCTGCCTGGGCCAGTGGCCACGCCCTGTGCTGCTGCCTGGGCCCGGCCCTGTGGGGTTCTGGGCTCCTGCTGGATGGTTCCCCTGTCACTGCCCCGTGCCTTTCAGGTCCTCGAGTGCCTGCACTTGAGGAAATGTGCTGGCACTGTTGTGAAGATGATGTCAAGTTGCCTGCAGATGGAGTGCAGGGAGCGGCGGCGCCTGGCGCTCAGAGGCCTGGTGGTGCTCAGCAGGGAGCCCTGGATGGTGAGAAGGGGGCTGCGGCTGAAGCTGCGCTGTGCAAAGCAGCCCCTTGGGCGTGCAGGGCTTCAGGAGCTGAGGCAGCTGCTCCCAGCTCTCCTGCCTCAGCTGCCCCAGTGCTTTGGCTCAGGCCTTTGGCCTGTGGGCCCTGCAGCAGCAGCAGCAGCAGCAGCAGCAGCAGCAGCAGGGTGGGCTTGCAGTGCCAGGGCGGTGTTGGCGGTGCAGCCGTCCATGGCTTTGCAGCGCAGCCTTGTGTTCCACGCAGGCCAGGAGAATGTGCAGCCTTTCTGAGAGCCTTCTGGAGCTGCTGGGTGAGGCCGATGGAAAGGTGGTCAGCATGTCCATGCATGTGTTGACAAATGTGCTCCAGGCAGACATGCTGGTATCCAGCACCACTGCCCCCAAGCTGGCTGAGGCACTGCTGCTGCTCTTTGACCACGTAAGGCTCTGTGTGCCCAGCTGGGGGCACTGGCTGCTGCCCAGAAACTTTGGCCAGGTGAGCGTGGAGTATTTGGTGTAAAGGCCTGATCCTCTTGCATTCCTCCAGGACAACAGCTATGTGCAAGTGCTCTCCCTTGAGCTCTTCTTCAGGGTGATGGAGTCGGTAGTGGAGGAGGGAAGAAAGCCCCTTGCGAAGGTTTTGAGCCAAAGCCTCCTTCCACTCTTCTTCCAGTGCCATGATGAGAAGCGGTGTGTGGCAAAGGTGAGGTTTTGTGTGATGCTGGTGGATCTTGGGGAGGGGGCTGGGCTGCCTCCTGCCCTGGCACCTCCAGGAGTGCAGCCTGGTGCAGGCCTTGGCACAGGGATGTGGGTCCTGTGCCTTGGCCCGTGGGGCCATCTGTGGGTGTCTGGTGCCCTGCAGGCCTCTCGGGAAACGCTGCTTGGTGTGGCCAAGTTCCTGAAGAGGAGGAAGCTGAAGCAGCTGGTGAAGAAGGGGCAGCTGTCAAAGTTCAGCGAGGTGCTGGTAAGGAGGGCCTGGAAGGCCCAGGCTGAGGCTGGAGAAGGCCCCTGAGGGCGGTGCTCAGGGTGCGGGGCCGGGCAGCTGTGCCCCTGGCCGCTGCTGCAGGCAGAGGCCGCGCGGGCTCTTCTCCAGGCTCCCGTGGGCCCGAGGCGGGTGCCCATGGAGCCCCGGCCCGGCGGGGCTGCGGGGCGGCACGGCGGCTCCCCGGGCAGCAGCCGTCCCTCTGCCCCCTCCCCTCGGGAGCCCTTGGCCAGCGGCTGCTGTGGCCACGCCTCAGGGCGGTGCGGGCAGGGGAGGCCGGGGCTGGGCGCAGGCAGCGCCCGGCCCAGGGGCTGAGCCCGCGCCAACGCTTCCCTCCTGCCGCTCTCTGCAGCTGGCAGAGGACAGGAGCCGAGCGGCCGAGCACCTGCGCGGGGCCTTGCGCTACCTGCAGAGCCCACAGGAGCCCCTGCGAGAGGCGGCCGTCAGGATCATCGGTGAGTGCCGAGCCCGGGCTCCCTCCCCGGGCCGCCGCAGCTCGGCCCCGGCCCCGCCTGCTGCCCCGGCAGCGCCGGCCGGGCCCGGCGCCGTGGAGCCCCGGCCGGGCTGGGCGCTGCTGCCGCCCTCTGGCAGCCGCGCCCTGGGGCGGCAGCGTGCGGCAAGGGCCCCGGCTGAGCCCTGCCGGGCCAGCAGCCCGTGTGGCCGCGGCGCCGGCAGCGGCGCTGGCAGGGAGCTGCGCCGCTGGGGCCGTGACAGGCTCTGTTTTGGCAGGGATGGCCGGGATGGTCATGAGGGGCCGCAAGGAAGAGCTCCAGCTCCTCAATGAGGGTGAGTGCGGGCAGCGGGCTGACAGCGGGGGCTGCCGCTGGGGGAACTGCAAATCCTGGCCTGGCTGCGGCAGGCTTCGCTCCCTGTGTGGACAAGCACAGAGAGATCTCAGGGAGACGCGCAGGGGAGATTGGTGGCCAGCACCTTCTAACCCATCTCATTGTCTCCTGCTGCCTCCTGTCCATGGCCAGAGTTAGGAGCTATGGCCCTGGCAGGAAGGCCTCCTTGGCTACCTGCAGATCCAGGCTGTGACTGTGGCTCTGCTCATGTCTCTTGCAGCCCTTCAAGGCCTGAGAAGAGATGACAGCCCTTCCCAAAGGAACATAGCGCTTCAGCAGAGAATCATGGAGAGATCTGCAGAACTCCGTTTATCTGGCGGCTCAGAAGAACCATTGCTGCTAAAAGGCCTAAAGACACCATGGAAGAGGAGATCACCTGGAGAGACCAGAAGAGACCAGGAGAGACCAGCTGGAGCTTCAGGCACAGCTGATGATTGGCACAGCTGAGCCTGTGGGAAGTTGCCATAGCTCCTGCCTTCTCCCTGCCTGTTGACAACTGCGTGCCTCCCCAGCCCTCAGACCCTGCCCGTCCCCTTTCTTCCCTCACCACTCCTCCCTTTGCTTGGCCTTCCGTGAATAAACAGTTTGGCTTCTTCACTTTGCCCGCATGCCTGTGGAGGTGAAGCAAATCCGGGGCCCTGGGACACACAGGCCCCTGCTGCCGTTCTCTGCCACGCCGTGTTTTGTGCACAGAGCCAGAGGAACAAGGGCAGGCCAGGCTGGAAAGGTCCCTGTGCTGAAGGTGCAGTTGCAGAGCACTGTGCAGTTCCAGATCTTGCTGAGCACACTGGAGGCCAGCAGTGGCACAAGGAGCCTGTGTGTCAGGACCAAAGTGGTGTCAAAGGCCCTGCCATATTTGGACACACGCTGTTGTGCGTGTCAACAAGATAATGAAGAACAGACAATGAAGGAAACCTTATGGTTTAACTGGTGGGAATTTGACCCTTGAGGGAAACAATGGACTGGTCAATGGATGGGAAGCTGTGCCACAATGGAGCTGTGCTTGGCATGGAGGGAGTATCACAAGTCATTGCAGCCTCATCTCACGCACTGGCCAAGCGTGAGATGACGTTGTAACGGGAAAAGCTCCATTCCAGAGGAGGAGATGTCAGGCCTGGTTCTGGGCTGGAGGGATGAAAAGGACAAAATGCCCGTCCTTTTGACGCAGGGCATGGCCTGCATGTGGGTGGCCGGCCTGCCCCTCCCACTGGAGCAGCATGCTGCGATAGGCTGAGAGCAGCCCGGTGCTCCTTGCTCCTCTCTGCTGAGCCGGGAGCGTTTGTCTGCTTTCGGCATGGCCCTGGCTGTGTGTCAGGGCTGCTGCGTGGACACGAGACAGCCGGTCCTGTCCCGCTGGGTGCCAGCGGCGCCTGGCAGCAGCCCTGCATCCACATCAGGATGCTGGCCAAGAGAGGCCCTGGAAGCTGAGGCAGCTGATTTGAAGCTTTTGCGGATACGCACAGGGGATGGCCAGCAGCGTTCCCTCAGGATACAGCAGTGCTGAGGGGTCTCCCCAGAGCTGCCCGATGCCACCCAGTTCTTGTGGCAGCAGTGTCTTTCCTGTGGGATGTTCTAGCTCCCCCAAGAGTGAAGAAGGAGCTGGAGAAAGAGCTTGCCAGGCTGCTCTGGATCCTTTCCCAGCAGGCCTGCCAGAGTGGAGAAGTGCGAGCTGAGCGCAGATGTGCCCATGGAAGAGCCGTGCACGGGAAGGCTGGCTGGCAAGGATGACCCAGGAACCATAGGCCTGGCAGGCTGGCTTTGCTCCAAGCCAGGGAAGGCCTTGGAGCAGATCCTCCTGAGTGCCATCCCACGGCAGGTGCAGGGAAGCAGGGGCCCTGCTGGAGGCTGGGAAAGCTCTGCGGAGGGACGGGCAGAGCTGGGGGTCCTGGCGGGGTGTTGAGGGCTTCTGTGGGGGTGTTTGGGGGGGTGGGTTTTGGGGAAGGAGTTTTCTGGAAGGTGAGAGGTCTGGGCTTGAATTTGAGTCCCTTTGAAGGCAGCATCTGTGCTTTGGCACAGCTTTGGTTCTGGAGGGCAGAAAAAAATCTCTGTGACTATTTCTTTTCCTGGTCCTGTTTCTCCTGCAGGGAACAAGAGGGGAGAGCTGTACTTTCTTGGCCACTTAGATATCTGTACTGGGGGAGGATTAGCCCTTTTGCCATCTACTCATTTGTTTGGGTTACTCTTGTAACGCTGAGTGGTCTTTCATTTCTTGAGAGCTTTTATTCCTTTAAGAGAATGAGGAGATGATCATCCCTTCTTGGAAAAGCACTTGCCAATCAAAGAATGGCCTTCTTTTTGGCTCTGTGTAGTGTTATGTTTGGTCAAGTGACTTGCAGTGGATGATGTTAAGGCAAAGGAGTTGCTGCTTTGAGAAGGGAAGAAACTTCCAAAGCATTCCCATTCTCGTGGCTATTCATTGGAGAAGTTTGCAACTTTTGCAAGTGCTTGAGTTGAGCAATGGGAAGTAAAGCTTTCCTGAAGTGAGGATTCTGAACTGGCCCGAGCCCACAGAGCAGGGCAGCATTTGCTGATGTTTGGAGCAGTTGCAAGAGATCCTGTGGGGCTGCCTGAGACACGTGGGCGCAGGGATTGCTTCCAGCCTGGGCCACTTTGGCCGGGCTGGGGGCGGCCCCGGGGCAGGCGGCAGTGTGTGCAAGGGCCCTGGCTGGCACGCTGCAGCAGGGTCGGCGTTGCATGGAATGGAAGCCGGTGACCAAGGGCCCTTTGTGACACGTGGGAAATAGAAGCTTGCCCGGGTGCTCGGAACAGGCGACGGGACAGAAGGGGACAGAGCGGTGCCGTGAGGAGCCCCCGCACAGCTCGCTCCTTCCCGTCTCAGCCGGAGCTTTTCCGCAGCGTCATTCCCGCACCTGAGCTCGAGGCCAGCCTGCGGGACTCTGTGACTCGGAGCTTTTCCGAGGCGTCTGCCATTCCTGCGGCCAGCGCCATCAGGTCCAGACGGTGGGATTTGGTCACCTGAATGGCTTAGGAGGAGTCTCCTGTCATTGTGGCAGGAGCCCTCAAGACCACAGTGCAGGACTTGCTGTCCTGCAGCCTTCCTGAGGCTTGTCTGTCACAGGTGCCTTGAAGGCACAAGCGCAGTTGTTGACTTGGTGATATCCTGAGGCATCTCTCTTGAAGGCACCCTCAAGAATAGACTCTGGCATGGCAGCCAGATTGCCCGGCTTGTTGAAAGTGTTCAGGGGGGAAAAAAAGAGAAGGCCTGGAGCCGCCCCAGCACAAGAGCCTGAAGACCCGGAGCAGATCCAGACGCTGCAGGATGGTGAGTAGCAGAGCTGGGCCATAGGGCTGATGGCTACAGCCAGCATGGCCCCATGCCATCCCATCCCATGCCCTGGGGACATGCCCATGGACAGGATGGACGAGGGGCAGAGCAGACAGCCCACAATGGCCGCGCTCCTTCGCCTGGGTCATGCCGGGGCTCTCCCTGCCTGGGGAGCGCCGGGCTGGGCTGTGTTCTCCGGCCTCTCCCGCAGCCCCTCAGCTCTGGCTGCGCTCGCTCTTTGCCAGGTGCAGCCCTGGAGAAGACACAAGAGCAGGAAGCCGGCCGCAGCCGCTTGCGCAAAACCCTGAAGGTACCTGCAGTTACCCCCGGCTGGGCTGGGCCTGCTGTCCCTGCTGAGCCCAGCAGCACGCTTGGAGCATGCCACGGAGCATGCCTGGCTTCCCTGCCCTTTATTCTCCTGCAGATGTTTGGGAAATTGCTGCGCATTCGACGACCTAGAAAGGTGGGCCCCACAGCAGCTGAGGGCACAGCCCAGCCTGCCTCGGGGCTGACCGAGCTCCAGGCAGAGCCTGATGTCAACCCAGATTGGGCTGAGCGCTCAGCAGACTCTGGGGCTGCAATGAACGAGGACAGGGCAAAGGCAGACGAGGCAGCAAGTGAGGATGTGGCCGTGACAAACAGCAACACCGCCGAGACTGAGGACATCTCAAATACTGGCAGCGGGCCCACTCTCACTGGGATTCATGCTGCCACGAAGGATCTTTTGGAGGACAGTGCTGCTCCTTCTCAGGAGCAGGTAAGCAGCCTGGGGCCGGGCCTGGAGGCCTGCCAGGATGGTGTGTCCCCTCAAGCCATGGTCCCTGGGCCCCTCAGCCTTTGAGGCCAGCAGAGTGTGGCGGGAAGGGAAGCACTTCTTGGGGGAAGCTGGGCAAGTTGCTCCCTTGGACAGCACTCCAAATCTCCCCCATGCCTCCTCCAGGTGCCGGCCATGGTAAGAAACATCCACCAGGCTCTACTGTCCCATGGCACTGTGGATGCCAGGCTGCACAGCCACATTGTGAGGCTGGCTGAAGAGCACCCTGCCGACGTGGTGCTGACCCTCCTGCGCTGTGCCCCAACATGTGACAGGTACGGGGCCCACGTGCCTGGAGAGCTCAGGGCTCAGCAGCCTTTAGGGCCCGTGGCCCTGCGCAGCCTGTGCTATGGGGTCTGCCGGACAGGCAGAGAGGTCCAGGAGCCTCGGGCCCCTCTGTTTCCCGAGCCTGCTGCCAATGCTCCCCCCTGCCCCCCAGGGCACCGGGGCTCTTTCACCTGCACTCGCACAGCTGCACAGGGCACGGTACTGTGACTGAGATGCCCCTGACACAGAGATCTGATCCCACAGAGCTGCTGCGAGGATATGGAGAAGCATTGGCTCGTCAGGAGTAACAATGCAGAAAGTGCTGCCAACACTGCTCCGTGTAATGGAGGATTGGCCACTGCACAGCGCATGCGCCTCTGCTGGGGACGACAGGGACGTTTTTGCCCTGGCTGTGAGTTTCTGGGCCCATGCTCAGGGCCGCCAGGTGGCCTCTGCAGTAGCTCTCAGTGCTCTCAGTGCCGGAGTCACTGGGCTGAAAGCTGGGCTAGGGGCAGGCTCAGGGGGCACCAGGCCCGCTGCTCCTCCTGCATCTGCCCTTGGGCCCTGCCCCATGGACACCTTGGCACTGAGCGCTGTCTCTGGCTGCTTCTTTTGCAGGCAGCTCTGGTGACTGTGCAGGTGCCCGGGTTGCTCAAGGCCATGATCCCTTATTCTGAGCAACTGTTTCTGGCACTGCTCTTCCATATTGTCATCACTACGCAGCAGCCGCCAGCAGAGGAAGTTGATAGCTTCTGGGGAGCGTGCCAGGAGGAGCAGCGCCTTCCCACCACGCTTAACAGGTGCCAGTCCTCCTGTCCTTGCCATGCCCTTGTGGCCAGCGCCAGCGCTCCTAGTGTGACCTGGGCTTTGCTCTGCACACAGGTTTGCAGTGCAGGCCATGAAGGTTCTGCTCTGCCGACTGCGGTGTGAGCACGTGGTG